>NC_138151.1:31899424-32264924 GCF_964199315.1 Orbicella franksi
CTATTTGTTCAAGGGGGATGCGTAAAGTAGAAAAGAATAAGTTAATCCTTTCTCTCCAAATATTAAAGGAATTTGTGTACGATGTCGACAGTCTCTGGCAAAAACAAAAAATCAGTTAGAATCGCAGGAATTGGGTGCCACAGGAGGAGTAGAAAACATCACAGAAGGTCTATGTGGTCTAAGCTTGGTGAGTTTCTTCAAAGTGTTTATGAAAAATTTCGATCCAATATAGTTAATGAAAGTGGAAAACCTTGACGCATTCTCTGAATTCTCCCTTCTCTGCCCTTTTCAGGGGCTCAACCCACGCGGGAGAAGGGCGTATCCAGGATAACTTGCATGCGCATCCTCAAAATGCCGCCATTGCCGCCCGTCAACGATTGGGCAAGACCATACATGGCACAAGAATTGGAAAAGCGTGCCCTGCCCGGATAGCCAATCACATCCCAGAATATAGCCAAATAATAAAGGTTTTAAATTAATATATGGCTTCTCAACTTTTTTCTAAATGCTCCAAATGGAAAATAATACTGAGTAGTAACTGGATAAAGATATCAGGATAGGTTACCAGTCAAATAAATTAATTATCGAATATTACTTTCCAGCTCGCATGCGACCTGCGCTTTTATACACGACACCCCGCGCTTGCACATTTTGAAGCCATCCAAAGCAATGTGTCCACTTTTTTGCCAGGTTGATGAACAAGCGAGTGACTTTAATATTCCTGCCATTACTTGTCCTGTAACTGTTGTTGATGAATAACTGCCAGAAGGTTCCACATCCAGACGGCAGAGGCTTTTTTTTCCGCAAGAAGATTCCGAAGAGAGTGATGAAGGCTCCAGTCTAGACAACGAGTCCCAGGTGCAGCTTAATTGCTTCTTACAGCTTCGAGACGTCAGTCCAGTACGTCACACGTTATAAGTGCCGTGGAATACAGCGCACGAGCGTACTAAACGCAGATACTTACGGAAAGCTCAACAATGTATATCTGCAATGCTTGATGTCCTGGCACCTGAAAATTCGCAAGAACTGTGGACGGAGCTTTGTGATAGTCATTTTGTAAGCAGAGAGAGTCAGGTTGTGGTCGAAGGCAGAAGTGAAAAAGAGACGGAGCTTCTTAATGCATTTGCTGAGAGCTACTTGAACGCGCAACATTGGAGCACCAGACGACAAATACTCTCATTGATGGCAGATAAGTGATCCCTTAAGGAGATGAGAGAGTTTATTCCAGCCGTTACTAGCTATCGCTACAACATTGCCCAACGCCACAGGCTGTTACCTGGAAGAGCTGCTCCTCTTCCAAACCAGGAGAAAAAGAGAATGAGGATTGAACCTGAAAAATTAGAACATTTTGTTTCTTTCATAACGAGTCCACACGTAATTCAAGATGTTCCTTTTGGGGAAAAACTTCAGAAAATTGTCAACTGGCGAGATCATAAAAACACCCAATGTGATCAGAACAATGATACCAGAGCGTATTGTCCAGCAGTATCAACAATGTTGCTGTGAAACCAACTTTGAGCTTATGAGTAAGAGAACCCCACAGAGAGTTTTGGCGGTGTGTTCTTCATCTGTTCGCAAGTCTCTTCAAGGACTTGATAACTTTTCAGCACAAGGAGCGGACGCATTTGATCATTTAGAGAAACTCGTAGACAAGCTTGTTGACTGTGGCAAGACTCAGCAATGGGCGAGGGAAATTAAGCAGCAACTTCGTTTGTCGAAGCAGTACCTAAAGGACGACTATAAGGTGGGTGCATATTTTATAATTATTCGTTGCCTTTGCGTAAGTGATGTAGTAGACTTCTTACTATGATACACGGCTACCCTTTTCTTTCTCTCCAAGTCCTTTTTATGCTTAATTCACGAAACAAGAGTTTGCAATTCACTGTAATACGCTTACACACATGTATACAACGCCGAGAATCGGTTAAGTAATCTTTTTGAAATGTCGATGCGCATGCGTTGCTTTGCAAATATGCACTGAATCACGCGGTTGTCATTTTACCTTTTTTTTTTAGGTACATGCAGTGGAGTCCTCAGAGGTTCCCGATCATTGTCGAATTTATGCGCTAAGTGATCCAGGCAATGCAGAATTTCAGGGCTCCTGCGACCATCTCCACAATGAGTCATGTGTGCAGTGTTATGAGTTAGAGGAAGTCATGCGTACCATAGAAGATGAGTGATCAATTGCGTTTTCGTCAGCAGAAGATCAAGCTGACATGCTGCATACTATCAAACAGGCAAGGGATGATATCATTAGCTGGAAAGCCCATCAGCTACGTTCAGTCCACCAAGCTGAGGCAAAGCATTCAGTTTTAGCCAAACTCGAGAGCCGATCGGTGCTGTTAGTCCAGGACTGGGCAATGAAATATATGCCCCGAAAATATCGAGAGGCACAGTCAGATTGGTTTGCGAAGCGAGGATTGCCATGGCACATTAGCGTTGCCATAAGACGGTCAGAGGGCTCTGAGCACTTTGAATCGCAGACACTTGTTCACGTATTTCAAAGCTGCGCCCAAGACAGTGTGACTGTGGCTTCGATAATGCTTGACTGCCTCACTACCCTGAAAAAGGAAATTCCAGACCTGGAAATGGCTTATTACAAACAAGATAACGCTGGCTGTTATCACAGCGGAAATTCAACCCTCTCAGCTAAGCTGGCCAGTGATGCAGTAGGAGCGGCTGCTGTAAGAAACGACTTCTCGGACCCTCAAGGTGGAAAGGGGGTATGTGATCGCAAAGCAGCAACAATCAAAGGAGACGTTGGAAGGTACGCAAACGAAGGCAATGATGTCATCAACGCTTTACAGCTCAAAACAGGCATTGAATCTGGCCAAGGAACCACAGGAGTGACCGCAAGCTATGTTGCTGCCAAGCCGTCAAGCACCTTTAATATCAAATGGGATGGGATAAGCTTACTCAACAATTTTGAATACGATGAAACTGGCGAACGAGTGTGGAGAGCATTCAATGTGGGTTCCGGTAAAGTAGTGCCATGGGCAAAGTTCGAAGGAGTCATGAAGCAGCCCGAAAAATTGGAAATCCTAGAACCCCCATCGCAGAATGTAAGTGGTGCACCGCCGTTCAAGATTGTGAGACATCGACATATCAAGAAAAGCTCTGTCAAAGCAGATTTCTCAACTGAAAACGAAAACCAAGATCGAAGCGGCACTGGTCAAAATAAGCCAGATGACATGCTTTTCCCGTGTCCAGAGGATGGATGTGTAAAAGCATACAGTCGCTTTGCAAACCTCCAGACACACCTAGATACTGGAAAACATCAAATGATGCTCGAACAGGAAACTCTCTACGATAGAGCTAAAAGAGAATATTCTTCCAAGCAGACGGAGGGATAAAGTCGAATTCCAAGCATTCAAGTTACTGTCCAAGCAAAGAGTGACGCCTTGCCGCCTCTTCCAATGGGATGGGCCCTGAAGACAATTAAGAAAAAGGTGCGTTTTACAAAGAAACAGACCGAATTCTTAAGTGACCAATTTCAAAAAGGGGAGCAAAGTGGACGGAAAAGCGATCCACAGGGAGTTTCGAAAGCAATGTGCTTAGCAAGAGACCAGGCGGGGGAACGCCGATTTCAACCTGATGAAGTCCTTACGTCGCAGCAGATTAGTGGCTATTTTAGCCGTCTTTCAGCAAAGAAGCGATTAGAAGTTACAGCCGCCGGTAACGAAGCAAAAGCTAGTGAAGTCTCAGAAGTGGCCATGGAGAGTGCCGACGAGGACGAAATTTCGCCGATGCTGAGAGTCATCTATCTGCTGTGTGTGCAAATGTGATGAGAGACGTGGCTATTCGCCATCCGATTTATCTTTCGACCTTAACATCTGCGAACTTGTACAAAAACGTACACTCACAACTTTAAGAGTGGATAGGCTAAGAGACATGTGCATCGACCTTAGGCTGGATATTTCTGACATTGCACCTCAGAAGAGGAAAAAGCCATACATCGCACGACTCACACAATTAGTCCAGGAGTGTACCTGCACTTCCAAGTAACTGAGCACTATACGTTTCACTAATAACTGATCCGCTGATTATAAAAGGCGGTGCGTATACAATTTTTAAGAGGGCGTTGCGTGACAGCAGAGTTCTACATATCGCATTTCAGTCACTCGAGCTCGCCACAATTTGTGGCGTCTCTTGCAAGTTATGTTGATGAGTTTCAGTATGTTCGAAACTGGCGAGTGCAGAAGGCGCAGAAGGGATGTAAATGCTCGAATTCATGTTCACTGGATGCGAAGCAAACGTAAACTAACGACTGTGTGGCAAATTTAACCTGTTGTGTGCAATTCAATTGTTCAACCTGTTGTGTTCAGAATTATGCAGAATTATGGCGCGATTCACAGGGTAGGAAAAGTCGAAATTTGTTTCTCCTGTCTCAGTATATGAAAATAAAGTGTAGTTGTAGACATTTTAATATGTTTCCAATCATTTCAACGGCCAGTGAAGATGTAACTGACCAAAACAGTTATTTGTGTACAACGCGTTTAATTTTGTTATTATGCATCTCATTACGGCGTCACAGTATTTAACCGAAATACGGCCGGTAGTCATCTTTTGATTGTCAAAGGTCCCAAAGAAATAAAACCCAAATCGTAAAGAACTATCTTTCAAGGCTTCTTGGTAGTGTTATTGTAAACTTTGAGACACTACCACATGTATTTTTGCCAAGCTATTCTAGGCCACCTTTGCCTTAATTTCAAAAGGCCGAAAATGTCGTCTCTTAACAGAGACGTAGCTCCTCCAGGAATAACACGAGACAAAAACTATCACTTTTTCTCGTTAAAGCAAGTCCAACTCTATATTTCTATAGCTAGAAAAGTCCTTCTGTAACATTTTTGTTCGTATGACAGCTGCCCGAAAAGTGCATAATTTAAGGATCGCGCTTGGCGAAATTTGAGCAATTGACCCGCCGAAAGTGTTCAACGGTTTATTCCCGTTAAAGCGCATATTTCAAACATCTAACCCCATTTCCGTTACTTTACTATATAAGGCTACCTACAGGCAAAAAATGAGCCAAATCGATTTTTGGCCGTGTCCGCGATTTTTTCGATAATCTTTGATTTTTACTGACATTTACTCTTAAATCGCACTCTTTTACATCATTGTTGTTCTCAGCACCTTTATTTCAATAACAACACCTCATTTGCTCATAGTTCCATTGATTAATACCTCGGAGTCACTACTTGGCAGTTCTTCTATAAGAATTTATGACATAGCCTCAGCGAAGCGCGCTTTCTGATTGGCTAATACGCTCGATCCATTTGCCCGTGGGTTGCACGCTGACGACAGCTTGTTTATTTGTCCTTTTTCTCGGCAATTTTTTTCATCGATGTTGACACTTTGTAATCTTTAACTCCTATTTTTCTTCTCCTAAAATATGGAAAAAGCTAATAAAATCTTCCGGAGATGAGGAATATCATTCCTGAGAGCTACCAAATTTCGAGCTTAAGTTTTTTGCCGGGCCTCCACCTAAGAAATTTGCGGGTTTAAGCGAGCGAGCAGGAGTTGAATCAGCTAGTTGAACAAAGGCACTCGGCACTCGGAGACGGACCCAAAAAGCAATAAACTGGTCTATATCAACCTTTCGAGGTTACTAATGCATAGCAGGAATCTTAGAGAGAATTTTCTAGCGATTTGACAACAATAAAATTCAGCACAAGCTTTCACTATAAAACTTTTCAGTGTAAAACTTTTCTGGCATCGAAAGCCATTTAAATGCTTTCGGCGAACAAAACATGAAAGCTTTAGCAAATCTTTGTTTGTGAAGTCTTACATTCGAAATCCTTCTGTTCCAAAAACGTTAAAGGTAATAGTGTTTCTGAGCTTTAGTAAAGGGAGTTTTACCAAATATTGGTAGCCTCGGATGAATTATTTCAGTTCCCGGGTATTAGTTTTGCTCGAACGCTCGTCGCTCGATCGTGGATTAAACTCTTGAAAAACCAGCCGCTCGAAGGAACGACTGCATCGTGCACAAATATAAACTTACATTTCTGACATTTTCCTTTAGGCCTCTGTCTTCTGTTCATTTTAGCTTATTTTACCAAGTAACGAAAGTGACAGAGATTATTTTTAAAAGCCATTCATGTGTTCAAGTTCAGCCTTAGACGCGCAACTCATCAAATTTAAAACGAAGTGGAAAGGAAAACGTAACCCAGAAACCTGCTATCGAGTAAGAGCATCTCAAACAGCTCAAAGCCAGGGGCGTTTGTTCACTTTCTTCTCCAATCTCGCTTTTAAGACATGTCCGGTTCCATATTGTTCTTTCCTTTTGCCGAAGAGGCCGTGAAGGACAAAGAGCTCAAACACCAAAATTAAAGCTTCAACCTTGCGCAGTTTGTTTTCAATTCTTCGGAAAACTAATCCAAATTTATGCTTAACCAACTTTTAAGAAACGCTTTTACCGACTGCAATTTTTTGTTTGTTGTCAGTTTGATATCTAGATTAACTGAGCAGTTTGAAATTGTTTTTTTTTTTTTTTTTTGCCCGAGAGACTATTAACTCGCCGCGATCCAAGAAAAGTTTTGATGTGTCGCTTTATCAGATTTTTGAATGACCATTTTCGCGTGGTTTATCGTCCTTTTGACTTCATGTAAGTCGGACGAGATTCAAAAGTCTCAATGTTATAAAGGAAATGGTAAGCGTGCAATGTGCAGCTGTCGGGTTATGGATGCACTTGGGAGGTTTGCTAAGCACTCAAGAAGCTAGAGTCGCACTCGGCGAGCGACTCTCACGCTTCTTTCGTGCTTAGCAACCTCCCGCGTGCATCCATAACTCAATCGTTGCTCGCTGCACGCTTACCATTTCTTAATGACTTCAGAATGTCGTTCGATCGTCTTCCCAAAAGGATAGGCTGCCTCAGCCTTTCTTCTTAAAATTTCCATGGCCCGTGTTTTGCGAAAATCGCGCGTTAATTTAATGTATGTAAACCTAACTTTTGGAAAATTCGCGTTAATTTTGTGGAACGTAACAAAATTTTTCTTCGCTTTGTCGATGGGCATCGTTAATTTCCTTTATTATATGGCTGTGTCTCACAAGGACTGAGAACTACCGAATTCACGAATTTGATTGGCTGAAATCGATATTGACCGCGGTCTAGATTTTCCCATCTAGACCGACATCTAGACCGGTTTCATTTTGCGTTGAAAAAGAAGCAAAACTAAAATACAAAAATGTTCACCGTTTTCTTTTGTTTTCTTCTCAATCATTTATGAAAGTACCAAAAAGCCTGAGGACAAAAAAAAAAAGTAAAGAGGACGGGCAAATTTCGGCAGGTTTAAGTTAAGCTCATCGCTGTTCGCAAGCAAACCAGTTACATAAACGAATTAAAGTTTTCTTCTTTGCCATATAATAAACATTTTATTAACCGAGCTAAGTCGGTCTGTATGGGAGAATCTTGACCTCGGTCGTGTGTACATACCTCACTGCGTTCGGTCTGTACTCACAACCTCGGTCAAGATTCTCCCATACAGACCTCCTGCTCGGTTAATAAGAGCTAAGGAATAAGGTAGTTTTGATCATTATTAACTCAGAGATCAAAATAATGTCTTGTTCTAAATTTGCTTGATGTTTCAAGGCTATATCATGCTGTTTGTAAACCGAGCAGTACTTTACTTCACTTTAATCGAATGAATAAAAAATCTAGTGCCACTTTGCCATCAAGTCTAAGGTAAAAAAAGAAAAAAAAAAAGAAAAAAAAAACCATTAGTTTTTCGCTTGCACTGGTTTTCCTGCACTTTGCGTCGGCGACATGTATTTGCTTAGAGGTTTGATTGGTTCAATGGAGTGTCTGTGTCCTTTGTGATCACTGTCCAGAGTGATGACCTCGGTTTGGGTGTTACGGTGCTCAATTCAAAACCTCTCTTATGCAAAACCAAAAAAAATGTGAATCTCTTTCGACACTTTGAAGTGAAACCGCTGAAAACAGGAACGGCACGCAAGCTCTTGAAAGATAATAACGAAATTACAGTACGTTCAATCTGCATTATGCAAATCTTATGTAAATGCTAGATGAGCATCAGGAAGTTAATCAAAAAAGGATTATATCAAAGCAATAAGATTTTTTAAATCATAATTAACTATTTTACAAATTACTACACATTATGGGGAGGGGATTAGCCAAACAACCGCAGGTACTCCGTGCCGGTAAATCAGTTAACAATAATAAATTGTGCTGAGAAAGATTATTAAATAGTCTTTACTGAGTTACTTCATCTACAACTTCTCTTTGTCTTGTTTTTAACCGCCGTTCTTGTCTTTTTCAAGATGCTTCCTGACAGTCATCTTAAGTTTTACTTGCTTCTAAGTTTCGCCCACCTGTTAACCCTTCCAAAAATATACTTACAGGGACTGGTTATATGTGTTTTTGGAGTTCTCTATTAACGAATTTTCCTCTAACAACTATTATAGTTCACCACTAAATTTTCTCCGATTCTTATTGGTTTAAACTGATCACGTGACGCAATAGTGTTCGTCCGCGGAGAGACACTATCAGCCCATAGTGCCCGTCCGAGGAAAATACCCGGATGGATAGTACTCGTCCGTGAAAATATTTGTGTCAACAAGCGGGCTTATAGAAAATAAACAATTGAATTTATAATGAGAAGGTTGTTTTTGTTTTCTTTCTCAAATTTTACGTTTGGCTTTCACGGCTTTCATCTAAAAAAGTTGAAAAATAATTCAATATGATTTTTGAACTGGCACACGGAAGAAGATTTAGTGGTGAACAATAAAGACAATAGAGTGTTTATGTCTTGGAACTATCGGTCTGATAGTTGCCCCTTGGAAATTTGATGTTCTTAAAACTAGCATATTTGCCCTCGAAGCTTCGCTTCTCGGGCAAATATCTGTTTTAAGAACATCAAATTTCCGCGGGGCAACTATCAGCCGATAGTTCCTCGACAGAAACACTCTATTGTTTAAATAGATTGCAAGATTATCGTCGTGTACTTATCATGTTATTTCTGCTGTTAGCCAAACATTCCAACATAGTAATAATAAGCTTACTTCCATTTAGAATCGTTTAAAAAAAACATCTAATGCGATGTATAACAAGTAACTATTTATTTTTCAGAATCCTAAGTTGAATCGATTCAACACACTGTAAAATCACGAGTTAGGTCTTATTAACTGTTCAACGAAACTGTAAACAAGAGAAAGCGCCCAGTTTTGAATAAACATTGTTCAAGATATTTAGAAGTTAGATCAGAAGTTTATTTCCCTGAACTTTTCAACTAATGCATTTCTGACAAACAAATCGGATAATAAAGGGTGTTATCGTCTGTCTCACGATGTCAGTCATACGCTAAGTACTGATCAGTATGTGTACATGTTGGCTTCCTGTAGAAACTGGTGGTAAGCTTAAGGCGGCCATCGGTTTCGAGTCTCTATAAACTGACGTGTCGAGAAAGGCGATCTTGCTGCTATTCTCGATCTCCATGGTGAAACGGATTGATGGTTGTTGACTGT
Organism: Orbicella franksi; assembly: GCF_964199315.1. Taxonomy (NCBI): domain Eukaryota; kingdom Metazoa; phylum Cnidaria; class Anthozoa; order Scleractinia; family Merulinidae; genus Orbicella; species Orbicella franksi. Next base: position 31,908,902 of record NC_138151.1, read on the forward strand.
TCAGGTGTTGCAGGAAGACGTCAACTCTATCCCGATCCAGGATGGTGAAAGTATCATCTACGTAGCGCTTCCAGATGTTAGGCTTGCAAGGTGCGGACTCTATTGCTTGTTCTTCAAATATCTTCATGTGGAGATAAGCTATAACCGCCGATACCGGGCTCCCCATGGCTGCGCCGTCTCGTTGTTCCTAAATCGATCCGTTGTACTAGAAGTACGTTGATCTTAATGCGAAATTCAAGAGATCCGCGATTTGAGCTTGTGTTAGCGTCGTGCGGTCAGCCAGGTCTGTGTCACTTTCCAGTTTCCATAGCGCTCGCTTGTACGGCTCCCTCGATAGGTATGTTGGTAAACAGCGACTCTACGTCGAAGGACACCATGATCTCTTGGTCCTGGATCTTTTCACTGGCGATGGTGGATGCGAAGTGAACTGAGTTTTTCACTGTGAAGTTCGAGTTGCCTGTAAAAGAAGATAAGATGTTAGCCAAGAAAGCAGACAAACCACATGCAAAGATATTGACACATGACACAGTTGGCCTAAGCTGTGTCTCGGCTTTGTGGATCTTAGGTAAACTACAGATACCAGGTGGTTGTTTGTGTCGGGGTCTGATCTTGTTATAAACAGCCTCTTATATGTGTCCATTCCGCTTCAGAGTTAGCAGCTTCTCGGATAGTTTCTGGGTCAAGTGGTCTGTCGGGTCTTTGTTGAGCATTTGGTGCGGTCCAGAATTAATTAGCGCTGACAGTTTTGGCGTGGTATGTATCAGCGTCCAGGATTACGCTGGCGTGACCTATATGAGCCGAAAGGACCAGGATGGAGCTGTCCTCTTTGAGGCTTTTAAGAGCGTCCTCCTGTTCCTTCGTGATGTTAGTCGTGGGTGATTGTGCCTGTCGAAGGATGGTGTTGACAGATCTCCTGACTGTGTCTGCTCGTTCCGCATCCAGTGGCCTGACTGCTGACTCAACCTTGGCGATAATCTCTGTGGCTGGGACGCTCGTAAGAGTCACGGCAAAATTCAGACCTTTCTTCAGTAAGGACACCTCAGCTTCGCTAAGGGTCCTGGATGACAAGTTGATAACCCAGTCTGTTTTGTCAGCAAAAGATGTAGGTGAATGTCAGCGTAATTGTCAGCGCCAGGAAGCCAGCACATACTGATCAGTACCTAGCGGATGTGGCCCTCAGTCAGTAAAGCACGGTGTTATGAAGTGTCTGTACGACCGGGCCAAACGTCTCGTGACCAAACCATCAGTAATCGTGGAGAGAAGAAACGCCTGTCATCTGTACTTGTTTCTAACGGATATACCTCCTTTTTGTGCAGAAGATCACAAAGACAAGAACATCCCCAAGAAGAGAACCCGTGGCAGAGTTCAAATTACCTTATATGTCTAAGGAGTATCGGAGCTTCTCCACCGCTGCCTAAAACAACAAGGTATTTCTATTTAAGTCTGACACGACACTTCGGTCACACTTAGTGCGACCAAAGGACGCCGTCTACCCAGCTTAACAAGATGGCGTGGTCTACAGGATTCCCTGCGAGTACGGCAAAGTCTACATCGGGGAAACAGGGAGACCTATGCAGGAGAGTATCAAAGAACACGACTGGGATATACGACTCGCCAGAACCCAGACCTCCGCCGTCTCTGAACACGCCCACGAGACCGGCCACTATCCGATTTGTAAAAAGGTCAAGTTTATTGATCAAAATCCTCACTGGTACACACGTAGGGTCAAGGAAACTATCCACATAACACTTCACCCTAATAACATCAACAGGGATAGTGAAATTGAAATTCCTGATTCATGGATGCCCACGATCAATACACAACAACAGGAAAACGGTACAACAGCGGACCGCTGAGGGAACAGCTACTCGTCGGAACAATGGAACAATGGGAGGATTGAAATGCACCAATCACAGCCGTTAGTTTCCTCATCTGTGGGGTCAAAGGTAACCACTCCGCTGTCCATGAAAGAGCTGAACATCGACGGCATGTTGAATTGATTCCACTAGTTGATAGTTGTTGCTTCAGAATGTTTCTGCCAGCTAATCCGCGTATTTCGCCCTGCAATTTAGTAAAAGACAGGACCATGACAAGACAACAAGAAAATAAAAAGACCATCGTGGATTTTTGCGCTATTCTTTCATGTAGCAATAAATGTATACAAAATACTGCACTGCAAAAAAGAAAAAAGTCAGTTTCATGTCAAAATGGGACGATAAGTCAATTTGTTTCCATGGAAGAAGACTGCAAGCAGTCTTTTCGTAAAATCCTTTACAGGAGCAAAGGGTAATTATTAATTGAAATCAGTCAACCAAAGTGTCAGGGCCCCTGTGATAGCAGTCTAGTACTTCAAGGGCTACTCTGTTTAGAATATTTAAATAACAGATATTTTTGACCGTACAAGTAAGTATTACATGTAACTATTTATAGGTAAGAAATCTAAGATAATTCATTCAACACACAGTAAAATCACGAATTAGATCTTCATTGTTCTACGAAACTGTGAACAAGAGAAAGCGCCCAGTTTTTAACAGAAGCCCTCAATAAAAAAATTGACCTCGATATCTAGAGAATAGATCAGAAGTTTATCAGTTTTTTTGGCTATGAAGTGTCAGACAGAGCCACGAGGTCTTATGATTCACGGAACTAAAAGGAGATAACTTAAGAGTAAGTTGACTGAAAACTTCCATGATCAGTAATTAAAGATCACGTAGATGATTACAGGACTTCATAAACGTTTTTCTTAAAACTCAAAGATCGTCGAGAGTAACTAGACGCAAGTAAAATATTCAAGTGTACACAAATGGGCGCTAAGACCCAGGTCAAACGTCGAAATTCACATGAGACGAACCAAATTATTTTGAGTCAATCCCGCAAACGGGTAAAGACCGTTGGGTCAAATATCTGAAGCACACGGATAGATTGTGTAGGTCGATCTAAATTCAGTCGGACGAACTCAGTTGAGTCAAATGCCGAACTTATCATGAACGTAATTCGCTCAGTTCAGACGGTTCGTCTAATGTGAAGTTTGAAGTTTCCTGTGCCTATATTTTTAGGACAATCAGACAGTCGATCCAGGGCGCTAAAATTCAACTATTAGACGAGAAATTTGGTACAAAAGTCTTACATGTCTTTTTGTTTGATTCGAAGGGTGAAAAAGCTTTTACATGCGTCGTTTAAGGTTTTTCGATGGAATGTTTTCCTAGACCATACCAAACAGATGAATGAGTCATAAATCAAAACGACACCAACAAAATATTCATAGCTTCAAAACATAACATCAGGACACATTATGATATTATTTGAAGCAATACAATTAGTATGTAATATTTAGACTGATTGTTAACAATATGTAAATAGTGAAAAACAATAAAAAATCTGAAATCTGAATTTACCATTAGTATGCAAAATGTTTGACTTGAAATGCTCGAAATTAAACATGCATTTTTTCTTGTATATTCAACTTTACATTTTTGGCATTCTTGTACATTCCACTTTACATTATAGACAATGGTATGAGCTTTTTTATATCTCATCTAGTTAGTACAAAATTTAGTTTTACCGACTTTTAATTTTTCTTGTTTATTGTTTCCATGGAAATATTGATTGCCTTATGAAATACATGATACCAAAATTCAATCAAATTTCCAATCACTGGTGTAATTTTCACATCGATCTGATGAAAGAAGAATTGTTAAAAACTGATTGAAAATGCTTGTATGCCTACTTGAGAACGTTTAGCTGTCAGTGTAAATGACATGGCTGTCACATTTGCAAGAAGGTGATTGGCTAACAGAGCTTTAATTAACAATGTGCACTTTCCATAACCAGCCCGGGGGCATGATGTAGTATTTTAATTTATTCAGCTTTCTACGGCTTTGTGAGATTTAGCATTTGATAATTCATTCGTAAAATTCGCGTCTAATTTCTTGTAAAAACGACATGGAGTCAGCAACGGATGAGAAAAGTCTCGAGAAATGTCTCAAAGTAGCCGCTTTAGCTTGGGCTTGTACCCTCACACCACCAACGGGCTTGGCGCCTCCAGAACCACCGTTAGTTGATGGTTCGTTTCGCTATTATTTACGCGATCTCGAAATATTTGCGCGGCTGCTTAATGCTAAACCCCACAATGCTAACAGTATGCCTCCTCTTCTTAGAAGAGGGCGCGATAAGACGAAGGCAAGAAGGAAGGGTCAACAATGTGAATGAAAAGGAATTCAAATGACAGGTACGTCAGCCGCTGGCTCCGTCTTACGTTGCAGCACTTGTTGAGGTCTGGAAATTGAGGAGAGAGCTATCTAATGTTATTCAATATCTCGAAGAACGTCTCGTAAGAAGGGACTACAATTTTGTTGTACAGCTGAATATTTGCTTTTTTAATCAGTATTATTGTTATTGAAGAATCAAGTGGTCTGTTTGCCTTATCAGCCAAATCCAGGGATCAGATCGGACAGTGCAATCTTGCAGTTCAGTATTAGAAACTAATATATTCCCTTTATTTTCAGGGTAAACTCAAAATGAACACAATTTTCTTGGAGCAAATAACATGAACGTCGAACAGAGCAGTCCTTGATGTAGTCCATTAATGGATTTATGGTTGATAGGATAACAGGCTTCCCTGTGAAAACTGCGAGATTTTTTGGTTTAGTGCATGATCAGAAGAGATAACAGAAAAGTTAGAAATTGATACGTAGACTTTATTTACTAAAAAGCCGTCATATTAAAATGCCAATGGCCACACGTTATCTAGATTTGTTCAAGATAAGTGCTTTGTTTGAAAAGGTCTTGTCCAAAAACGTCTCATAACTGTTATCTCACATTAATATTTACATTTCCTTGACAGAGCTCAGTGTTGAAATCTGCCGTTTTTATTTTACTTGTGAGCATAAATGTAAGCGTGTATCTTCTCTTCAACCTTATTACAAATAGCATCAAACTATGCGGCTGATAGTTTTCCGTCGTGTGAGGTAATAGTGTCACCGTTGTCATTGCCATTGTCGATTATTTAATTCAGAGTGTTAAGAGTATCCTATCGGCATCTCTATTAACAGTTTTTTTTTTCATTAATTTTACTCCCAACTTTAAAAGAGATTACTGTACTGCTTTGTAAGTATTTTACAACGTAATCAGGGTTTAGGATGTTAATGCATAGCCCATGATAGGGCAGTTATAGAAAGGCATTCCTTCCTTACCTTGTTAAAGATGAAAAATGCCAACGTAATTGTCGACAGGGTGATTGAGCGTACAATCTATTATAAATAATGTTAATAGCATTACGAATTTCATCCATACTGAACTGTCAAACGTCGTATACGTATCTGTTTTCATTCTATGGTATCATGTCCTTGTTGAGTCGTCTTGCTTTGGTCTCAGGCCCCGTCAACACCATGCAAGAGAAATTTGAAAACACGGCTTTATTACCTCGTGTACGGTTAAGCTAACCTTCCACGCTAAGCCATCACGAAAACGTAGTTTTTCGAAAGTGCTCTACAAACCGGAGGAATTTGAAAAATAGCGGAGTGTACGTTTTAGGGTAAACGGAAAATATTTTAGAAAACGGATCTTTCCTAATACGATGACGTCACGATAATTATGTGAAACACTCGACAAATCACTCACCTTCTTAAAGGGGTGGAGCCGACGGGGAAAGGTCTTGGGGTGCCCATGAAACAACATACAACGGGTGGCGAAAACGATGACAATCTGGTGAGTACCCTTACTTTGCACCTCACCCCCCCCCCCTTGAAAAATCCTGGCTACTCCCCTTGCTTTAATTCTACTGCAGGTTTCACGTAAAGATAAGAGAAAAGTAAAAAAGAAAATCGGGTTGGGTGTGCGCGAAAAAAATTACGCGTTATTTTTTTCGCGTTGGCTTCGCTTTCGCCTCTGTACATGATGTTCGGCTAAAATACGCAAAAAATTACGCCTGTTCTGCAGGCTAAAGTATATGACACTAATCATCTTGCGTTCTCTTTCACATTGTGCTTCAGTTAAACCCTGTCTTGAAAACGTAATATCCTGACGCCGCCTTCGTTTGCTGACATAACAATAGAAATGCGGTTTTCATGCTATTTCCCGCCAGAAAAACGCTGCCTGCCCAATTTTCCGCCAGGAAAAGATGGTATTGATACGGGTTCGTACGGTGATGTCGTAAACAAATTTTCTCGGCTTGATAATTGAACCAAAAATTCTCAGTAATCTAAGAATGTACGCAACAATGTCGGTGGAAAAATAGGTATATTCATATTAATTGGGGCACGACATATATGTTATAAGGAGGCCGTTCCGGGGAATGCTCTTACGGAGTCGAAACACCGCTGTCACTGTTTTACATCTGCAGATCCATCAGAATAGACCACACATCACCATGAGTGACATTGAAGTGTTCTTATGTTATTCATTTCGACAATCGGTAACCTTCCCTGGGGAAGGGGGGTACTATACGGGGAGGCTCCGCCGGAAAGGGGTACCTTTTCCAGGCTTCAGATATATAAAAGGGTAGGGATTTTACAAGTTAGTGATAGTAATTGGACCGAGTACAGTACAACTCAGGGAGCAGTCGCGCGAGTAGTTTCAAAATCGGACGGACGCGAAGCGCGAGGCCGATTTGAAATTACGAGCACGATTATTCCCTGAATTGCACTCCACTCGGTCCAATCACTAATAAATCGTATCTATAACAAATTTCGGAATTAAAAATGTCTTTTGAGAACTTCTTTTGAGTGAAAACGTCTTAACGCTTTTCAAAAATTTTGAAGCTGTAGGAAACGGTGCGAAGGAAGCCATTAAAGCGCGCGTAACTGACGTGCGAATCATGTGGGTATCCAATTCAAATTGGATACCTGTAATTGGACACCTACGTGATCGCGCGCCGATTACGTAACAAATAGGCGCGCGGAGAGCATAACACGATCGAGAAGTTTGTTATAGATACGATTAAGGTATATAACAGGGTAGGGAGATTTATTTTCCTCTTTTTATTTTGTTTAGTTTCTCCTATGTATATTGTGTTTGTTAATTAATACAAAAAAAAATAGGTATTTAAAGGGGAAATGAAACAATGCACACATAGTCTTCATATGTAAACACATAATTTGTTACAACATAGAAATATGACAAGGAAGCAAATTTTATTGTCTGATATTTTTAAGTATGAGTTCATGTTAGTTTGTAGTATACCCGAGCTAAATTAGTTTTTTGTTATGGCTCGTCCGACCGAATGCCTCAACTTGGTATTCGTTTAAACTGAAGCCATCAAGTTGTCGAAAGTTTAAATTACAGTAAGTATGCAATGCTTTTAAATAACTATTTCAAGAATTCTAAATTGATGTTAGTTATTTCCAATGTACAACATTCTTTTGCCCTCCAACATAACTGTCAATTGACAACTGAATATTGATTCAATAGAGAGTCTCCATTAATAAATTATATTTCCAATCCGTCTATACATTATCAATAGCAGTACTTGGCTAGACTATAGAGCATCTGACTGGGCAGTAACATATATGTCACAGTTCTTACATGTAAAACTATTTAGAATGTTTCATAACACATGATTAATTATTTTGTCTTGTTCTGTGATCCAAAACAAAGACAGTCCACTTCTGTTTTATTTTCTCAAAGTAACTACCACTACTCCAAATTCAAAGGACATAGTTATTCAAATACAAAATAATCTAACTTTTAATTCTTTCTCTTGACTTCAGCCAAATCTTGAGCCATGCATTAAGGTTCTACTTTTTGCTCCTGTGGATAAAATCCACGTGTCTGACCATTCATTTTATTGAGTTTTTTCCACGTTGTTTGGGAAAATGGTTTCTTCCACTCCAGCAGTGCAAAGTGGTAGTCGCACAGGACTAAAGGTCATCTTCAAAATCTGCAGCATGTAGTAGTGCAGATAAGGACCGGGGCCTAGGAAAGAAAGTTGCCAAAGACCAAGTTCTTCTGGCATTCAGTGGTAATAGTCTTGAATATTTCAAGTGAGCTCAGGCCCAACAGGTCCTGAGATGGCATGGTCCAACTTTTTCAGGGTGTGGTCAAAACTGACCCCAAGGAGCTGGAATTTCCAAGACCCATTCTGTAATGTAGCAGAACCTAGAATATGTAAAGGGAGCCATCCTCTGGTCCAACATATCCAATGATAATAAGAATGAGGTCCACAAGGGTCCACACTCCCAGGCCCCCAAAGCTGAACAGCTTTCCAAGACCCTCTCTCCAGTGTCCTAAATAGAAGCGGTCCACACCAAAACCACCAAGAGTCAAGCTGCAGACAGAAAGAGAAAATGGTTCTTTTCACAAGAAAACAAGAAGGCTCTGGCTACAAATTTAGATAATTATCATCACAAGTTCATTAATTGTAATCAATTTTAATTACACTTAGATTATGTATCCCTTATGAGTGGTGCCAAAAAAGATGCTCCTTGACTATGTACAGTGTAATACCCTCAGACATATTTATAAAAATTCATCTTTCAGAGATGTTAGCCTTAAAACAACCAATTTTCAAGAGTGACCATGCGGGACCATTCAAGACAGTACCCAGTCCAATACTGAGAGAATATTAGACCAGCAGTGGAACAATCTGATTGGTTGATTTTAGTTATTGGCCCTGTGAACTAACTTATTCATGTAATAAAATACCATACTGCAAGACTGTCACAAAGTTTTGAAGGTAGGTGGCTTTACTGTTGGAGTACAGTAGCTGGTTGATTTTGCAATCTCTTTCTAAAGAATCAGATGAGATGGAAGAGATGGGAATTTTCCGCAGCAGCCAGCTACGTTTATCAACACTGATATAGTTACAGAATATGTCTTTGGTTATCTTAGTAATACAGCAGTAGACCATCTGTAACCTGAAGTCCAATTGCATGACAACAATTTTGGAAATGTACGGTTACCTTGGAAACAAAGCATACAATAAAGAACAGGTAGTTCTGCATTTTCAGTGGCATAGGAAATACTGGTACATTAACACAATTACTAAGACCTCGCTGCTGCTATTTTAACTCTTCAACGGTGATGAGGAACTAGGATAAAGTAGTCAGATTAAGAATCTTGAGGATGATTACAGGCTGAATTCTGAATCAAGCATTCTGGATTTCCAAGCCCTGGCTGGGGTCACTCCATTGTGTTCTTGGGTGAGACACTTTCTAGATCACAGCGCCTCTTTCCACCCAGGTGTTTAAATGAGTACCAGCAAATAAATACCGGGGGCGGGGGAGGTAACCCTGCAATGGACTGGCATCCAATCCATATTACATTATGCCGCAGAACAAACTGAAATAAGGTCCAGCTGTATGAACAGGGTCATGCAAGTGTTACTTTAGCCAATTCATAACTGTGATACATATAATTACCACATATCAAGCATTGTTTTATAATAAAAATGGAATGTCATAGTCAGTAGCACATCATCAAATATATATAGAAAATAATACAATGTAACTCATTGTTATTTAGAGAAGTTCTAGAGTGGTTTTCAATTGAGCATCACGAACCAAATCCAAAGTCATAACTTACTAAATAAGCCAATCACAATGGAAATAGGCAATTGAAAGACTCAATACTTGAACAAATTATGAAACAAATATGTGCCTGATGAAAATATGTGAGAACAAGTCATGACTGGTGTTGATAAACAATTATAATAGTTCCTTTAGCCTGAGAGTCAATAAAAGACATCTTTTTTTATGTAAACTTACCAAGACAGAGTACATTGTCTTTTACAGTGCAGTTTGCTTGATATCTCTCCTGGGGACTGGACACTACCTATTCCAAACAAAACAAACAAAAAAAGTGGCATGAATTCCCATCTTGAATTCAATGGATCCCATATAACTTTTGATGTCTTGACTTTTTCAAAGCTACATTTAAAGCAGCCCTAACTGTAACTCTAAACACCACTAGTCTGTTATTCTGTAGAGTGACTTGCTGTGCCTGATAGATTCTGTCACTTGAGACCTAGGGCTGATTAATTCAGCCTTTATTATATGGCTGTGTCTCACAAGGACTGGGACCTACCAAATTCATGAATTTGATTGGCTGAAATCAATAGTGATGGTGGTGTAGATTCTCCCATCTAGACAGGCACCTAGACCAATTACATTTTGCCGTAAAAAAGTTGCAAACTAAAATACAAAAAGATTGACTTTTTTCTTCTTCTAAAAATATCAGTTATGGAAGTGCCAAAAAGCCTGATGAGAAAAGAACGTAAAGAGGGCAAGCAAACTTTGGCAGATTTAAGTTCAGCTCATTGCTGTTCACAAGCAAAATATCATTTAGTACAAACCAGTTACATTAAACAAACTAAATTTCTCTTGTTTGCCACATAATCAACATCTTATTAACCGACCTTAGTATGTCTGTATGGGAGAATCTTGACCTTGGTTGTGTGCACAGACCTCACTGCATTCGGTCTCCCATATGGACCTCCTGTTTGCTTAATACAAACTAAGAATGGTCCCCATACTAATTGTAAATTCAATGTAAACCACCTCTGTCACTGTAAAGTCTGTTAATTGAAATAATGACCAGATATTTACCTTACATCATGACTGCTTCTTGCAAATGTAGTCATCAGGATTCATTTGATAACAGTATCTACAGTTTAGTGTCCTCTTAAAACTCTGAGAACCCTGTACAGAAACAACAGTAATTTTATTATTGTTGTTGGGTGTAAATTTGTTTTAGTTTGTTGTTGATGAAGTTTGATTTTTAACCTCGTTTTTTTTTTTTCTCCTACCATAAGATAAATTGAAATCAAGATGGCTGGATACTGGCCAAGTTCTTTCCTGAAGTGCTAATGGCCAAGATGGAGTCAAGGTCCATAAACACGTACAAAGATAAGAATGAGGCCAATATCCAGCAATCTTTACCCCACAAACTTGGTCAACAAAGAATTTATTACATTACTCAAAGACTTAGCCATATAATAAACTGGAAAACTGATAAAAGCTTACTCACAATCCAATACAGTAATGGTACTATTTGATACAAATTATTGACCATGGAAATCAGATGTCTCGGGCTCTTTTTGTTATTTTCCCAACTTACAAAACTTCTGGGAGAATTGTCAAGAATATTTAGTCAGAATAAAATTTGACTGTTTTTGCTTTATAGCGGAGCCCCATACTCATATACGGCCCGGATGCACTGGGCAAATTTTTGTTTATTTTGCGAAAAAATCTGTCATCAATTCCCTGAGACAAGTGCGTCCGGTGATTTTTAGATCGACCAAATTTTGTCAAGGCTTACCAAACTTCAAAGACGCCATCGTCCTGCCTCGGAGCAGGACAAATTTTTGTCAGGCGTGAAATCTGACAGATTTGTCAATTTACACGCCATGATTTGAAGGATAATGTCAATCAAGAAAATTTGATCTCTATTTTTAGTCGGAGTAGTTCAGTCCGAAGCCCGCCAAAATTAAATTTATATTTGTGCGGCAATCAACGATAAACATGGAAGATTCGTACCCACGAGTTGATTTTCTCATGGTTATCATGGCTAGCAGTATTGCTCGTGGGTGTGTACGCACGACGACGACGACAACGACGACGACAACGGCGGAGTTGCCCAACATGGCGGCCATATTCCAAATAATAGGTTGACAGAGACATGCAGCCTTGGTTTACCGTGTACTTCCTTGATATTGGACATCCATGTTATGATCAATTGACACTGTTCAAAACAAGGTATCTGCTGACCAGTATCACGTGACCATATCGCGGGCTCAGGCTTACAGCTCCTCGAGGTCACAAGTTTTCTTGAAGCTGACCGTTGATCAAGTGCTGGTTATTGAAACAGGGCAGGATTGCTCGGAAGCCGGTTTACGCTAACCCAGGATTAAAAGTTAATCGAGTTATAACTTTTTCTTCTATACAAATGTTTTTTGCTGTTTTGTTTTGTGTATATGGTAATTATTAAACCTCAAAACAGAAGGCCAAACAATATACAGAAACCTCACATGACCGCAAAGTTACAAAACTCAAATCAAAATTCTACCTTTTTATGGGTTAGCTTAATCGGGCTTTGAACAACCCGGCCCAGGAGCTACGCTTTTAGGTTGGCCTAAATCTATATATTAAATTTGTACGTGAACATACATGTACATAGTTAAGCTCAAACTTAATTAAGTTACAACATTAAAAATACAAGCTTAAGCTTAATAGAGTAACGCTTACTTACCGTGCATTTAATTGAGCTAATTGCTTTACATTGTACTTCAACGTATTTCCCGTAAATACATGAGTAATTAAATTCACACTGAATACAAGAAGCCCCAAGATCACGGCATCGAACACCGTCTGGGCATTGTAAATCTGACCAATCAATATCTCCTGAAGAATTATTTTTGATAGCTGTTGTCTTGGTGGGTGAAACAGACGACAAACTTTCCGCAGACTGCGAACTCGTAACTGTCACTTGGATAGCTGGGGTAGCTTCACTGTTTCCCTGTGCTGCAATGTTATATTGAAGAGCAAATTTCAGTAGAAAAGCGACTAGGACGTGATGAGTCACCCCGACAAAGTCCGCCATGTTGTGAAGAGAGAAAGGAAAACGAAAAACACTGGGCACCAGCGACTTTTCGATCTCAAGGTACCCACGTGACTATTAAATCATTTCCAAGATGGTGGGTGAACCTGCGTTGAGTTTTATCTTTTGATTTAAGTAAAAGATTAAATTGAACTTGATTTTGAAAATAGCTCTGTTTCACACAGGCTGGAGAGATGGATCTCGCGAATAAACCTCCTAAAATCAAGGATCAGGAGAAGGAGAGCAAGTTTGGATATGTCTTCGCTGTGTCAGGACCCGGTAAGTGAGATCAAACTTCTCCAGTTAATTTAATATGCATCGCAATTCCTCAACTCTTCCTTTCCAGTTTTCATATATCCCATTACAGTGAATATATCGATCTACTTTTGTTTTTATGTAGTGGTGACAGCGGAAAACATGAGTGGAGCCGCTATGTACGAATTGGTGAGTAGAAATTTAAGCGAAAGTAAAGCTTTCTTCACATGTAAGTTACTGACTACTAGTGAAGTTAAGTTATGTCATGTTGAACCGATTGAGGGTTGTCAATATCTATATCAACATAAATTCACTCATTCAAATAAAGCCTGAAGTCCTTTGGAGTACCAAACTCGTCTTGCATAATTATGCATAAAGAGAGAAGTCGGAATTTTCTTAGATCTAGAGTTGTGCATATGCACGTGCCACCTACAGTACAGTGTGGCTCTCGTACTTCACTTTCCCGGAAGGGAAGGGGGGCTGTTGAGTGGGGAGTAGTAGTGGGGGGGGGGGGGGGGTGGGGAGGGGTATGAACTTACTCCTTCCCGTAGCTTCAAGTCCCAGTTCTCACCCATTCCTTACCAGTGGTTTCCAGGTATATACTTCATGGGTGAATGCCATAAGTGCACCGAGTATTCTACTTCATGTAAACTACATTAGAGTATTCTACTTCATGTAGACTACACTGTAGTGATTCTCAATGATCTTCTGTCCCTAGCATTATTCACCTGTCCCTAACACTGATCATCTGTCCCCAGCACTGATCTTCTGTCCCTAGCACTATTCATCTGTCCCTAGCACTGACCATCTGTCCCTAGCACTGACCATCTGTCCCTAGCACTGATCTTCTGTCCCTAGACTGATTGTGTGTCCCTAGCACTGATCATCTGTCCCTAGCACTATTCATCTGTCCCTAGCACTGACCATCTGTCCCTAGCACTGATCTTCTGTCCCTAGACTGATTGTGTGTCCCTAGCACTGATCATCTGTCCCTAGTACTGATTGTCTGTCCCTAGCACTATTCACCTGTCCCTATCACCGATCATCTGTCCCTAGCACTGATTGTGTGTCCCTAGCACTGATCAAATGTCCCTAGCACTGATTGTGTGTCTCTAGTATTGATCATCTGTCCCTAGCACCGATCATATGGCCCTAGCATTGATTGTGTGTCCCTAGCACTGATTGTGTGTCCCTAGCACTATTCACCTGTCCCTAGAACTGATTATCTGTCCCTAGCACTGATTGTGTGTCCCTAGCACTGATTGTATGTCCCTAGCACTGTTCACCTGTCCTTATCACCGATCATCTGTCCCTAGCACTGATCATCTGTACCTACCACTGATTGTGTGTCCCTAGCACTGTTCACCTGTCCTTATCACCGATCATCTGTCCCTAGCACTGATCATCTGTACCTACCACTGATTGTGTGTCCCTAGCACTGATTATCTGTCCCTAGCACTGATCATCTGTCCCTAGCACTGATCATCTGTCCCTAGCACTGATCATCTGTCCCTAGCACTGATCATCTGTCCCTACCACTGATTGTGTGTCCCTAGCACTGATTGTGTGTCCCTAGCACTGATCATCTGTCCCTATCACTGATTGTGTGTCCCTAGCACTGATGAGCTGTCCTTAGCACTGATTGTGTGTCCCTAGCACTGATCATCTGTCCCTATCACTGATTGTGTGTCCCTAGCACTGATCATCTGTCCCTAGCACTGATTGTGTGTCCCTAGCACTGATGAGCTGTCCTTAGCACTGATTGTGTGTCCCTAGTACTGATTATCTGTCCCTACCACCGATCATCTGTCCCTAGCACTGATTGTGTGTCCCTAGCACTGATCAACTGTCCTTAGCACTGATTGTGTGTCCCTAGTACTGATTATCTGTCCCTACCACCGATCATCTGTCCCTAGCACTGGTTGTGAGTCCCTAGCACTGATTGTCTGTCCCTAGCACTATTCACCTGTCCCTAGTAATGATCATCTGTCCCTATCACTGATTGTGTGTCCCTAGCACTGATCATCTGTCCCTAGCACTGATTGTGTGTCCCTAGCACTGATTGTGTGTCCCTAGCACTGATTGTGTGTCCCTAGCACTGTTCACCTGTCCTTATCACCAATCATCTGTCCCTTGCACTGATCATCTGTCCCTACCACTGATTGTGTGTCCCTAGCACTGATTATCTGTCCCTAGCACTGATCATCTGTCCCTAGCACTGATCATCTGTCCCTAACACTGATTGTGTGTCCCTAGCACTGATCATCTGTCCCTAGCACAGATTGTCTGTCCCTAACAGTATTCACCTGTCCCTATCACCGATCATCTGTCCCTAGCACTGATTGTGTGTCCCTAGCACTGATGAGCTGTCCTTAGCACTGATTGTGTGTCCCTAGTACTGATTATCTGTCCCTACCACCGATCATCTGTCCCTAGCACTGGTTGTGAGTCCCTAGCACTGATTGTCTGTCCCTAGCACTATTCACCTGTCCCTAGTAATGATCATCTGTCCCTATCACTGATTGTGTGTCCCTAGCACTGATCATCTGTCCCTAGCACTGATTGTGTGTCCTTAGCGCTGATCATCAGTCCCTAGCACTGATGATCTGTCCCTAGCACTGATCTTCTGTCCCTAATACTGATCATCTGTCCCTACCACTGATTGTGTGTCCCTAACACTGATTGTGTGTCCCTAGTACTGATCATCTGTCCCTAGCACCGATCATCTGGCCCTAGCATTGATTGTGTCCCTAGCATTGATTGTCTGTCCCTAGCACTTTTCCCATGTCCCTAGTACTGATCATCTGTCCCTACCACTGATTGTGTGTCCCTAGCACTGATTGTCTGTCCCTAGCACTATTCACCTGTCCTTAGTAGTGATAATATGTCCCTAGCACTGATCATCTGTTCCCAGCACTGATTGCGTGTCCCTAGCACTATTCACCTGTCCCTATCACCGATCATATGTCCTTAGCACTGAGCTTCTGTCCCTAACAGTGATTATCTGTCCCTAGCACTGATTGTGTGTCCCTAGCACTGATCAGCTGTCCCTGGCACTGATTGTCTGTCTCTATCACCAATCACCTGTCCCTGTCACTGATCAGCTTTCCCTAGCACTGATCTTCTGTCCCTAGTACTGATCATTTGTCCCTAGCACTGATCAACTGTTCCTAGTACTGATTGTGTCCCTAGCACTGATCAACTGTCCCTAGTACTGATTGTCTGTCCCTAGCTCTGATCTTCTGTCCCTAGTACTGATCATCTGTCCCTAGCACCGATTATCTGTTCCTATCACCGATCATATGTCCCTAGCACTGATCAACTGTCCCTATCACCGATCGTCTGTCCCTAGCACTGATTGTATGTCCCTAGTACTGATCAACTGTCCCTGTCACTGTTTGTGTGTCCCTAACACTAATTGTCTGTCCTTAGCAGTAATAACCTGTCCCTATCACTGATCAGCTGTCCCTAGTACTGATCATCTGTCCCTAGCAATGATCATCTGTCCATAGCACAGATCAGCTGTCCCTTACAGTGATCATTTGTCCCTTGCACTTATCTTCTGTCTGTATCACAGATCAGCTATCCCAAGCAGTGATCATTTGTCCCTTGCACTGATCTTCTGTCCCTAGTACTGATCATCCGTCGCTATCAGTGATCATCTGTCCCTAACAGTGATCATCTGTCCCTAGCACTGATTATCCGTCCCTAGCACTGATCATCTGTCTCTAACAGTGATCATCTGTCCCTAGCACTGATCTTCTGTCCCTGATACTGATCATCTGTCCCTAGCCCTGATCATCTGTCACTAATAGGGATCATATGTCCCTAATACTGATCATCTGTCCCTAACAGTGATTATCTGTCCCTATCGCTGATCATCTGTCACTAACAGTGATCATCTGTCCCTAGTACTGATCATCTGTCTCTAACAGTTATCATATGTCCCGATCACTTACCATCTGTTCCTAACAGTGATCATCTGTCTCTAACACTGATCATCTGTCTCTAGCACTGATCGTCTGTCCCTGTCACTTTTCATCTGTCACTAACAGTGATCATCTGTCCCTAGAACTGATCATCTGTCCCTAACAGTGATCATATGTCCCTAGTACTGATTGCCGTCCCAAGCACTGATTATCTTTTCTCAGCACTGATCACTCAACCTTAAAGGATTGTGGAAGTGTGGCGAAAGAAAAGAAAACTTGTCACAATTAAGTGTTAACCGGAGAGTTTATTCGTAAACAAAACAGTTTCAGCAGCAACAATGATAACGCGTCCTTAAATCGTTTAGCATTACCTTTATGAATAAGAACACTTGGATTCTCAAATAGAACTTTGATATCCTTTAAACACAGCAAAATGCAACTATAAAAAATACTTCACTCAACTCAGTTATGGGTTCTTAAGGATCCGACAGGTTCTGTTGATGATTGAGTTCTCACGTGATAACGATTGAAACTTTCCAACTTTTCGTGACAACCTAATTTTTGTTGTGTACTGCGTGCAATTAACAAATGAGTTATCATATTAAGCTGAATAAAACAAAAGATTAAGACTCTAAGTTGCTTCGAAGCATTTTTTCTTAACTATTTGAATCTAGCTTTTCGATCCTCTACTAGGCAAACGCCATATAGCATCCGTCCTTCTATTTATATACACTAGTTTCCCATGGATCTGTGCGAGGGTTTTGCGGCCATTAAAACGGAAGGAATTGCATTTTGCAAAGTCTCTGTCAATCACAAAATTGTACAGAGTACATATATTTTTTTTAGTGTGTTCTAAATTAGAAGAGGAAACAAAATTTTCTGTCATTTCAAGACCACAGTTCTCTAGCTGACTCTACCCCGCCGCAATATTATCAATGTTATTCTCCCTTAAATATTCAGTTCCTCGACGCCTTTTAAGAGAAGGTGGAGTAGAGAGCGTAGACTTCCTCTTTTTTTCTTGGCCATTACCTTTTGTGGGAGTGTCGATATTATTCATGCATATTATTCTTACAGTTGTAGCACCTACAGTCTTTGCATGCTAAACCAGCAGTAAAACACGAGCATTTTGTTCTGTTTCTCCCTGTAACATCTACGCAAGAAACTGTTTGTTCTACATTGTCATTTTTTTTTTTTTTTGGCTTCTCCGCACCGGCATTGCGTCAATTTCTTCGTCAATTTTTTCTCGTTAACATTGCCACAGGAGCGACACTTGCATAGGTCACGATCGCAGGCTTGGCCTCTTTTCACACAAGGACAGCGAGACTTTCCTCCCTTGTTGATACATGCTGCTTTATTTCGTGACTTTTGTTTACTGCCACAACTGCATCCCGTTTCCTTGGCAGGCTTGCATTCCGGTTCTTGTTCCTCATTAGATTCATCCTTAGTACGTACACCTAGACCGCAAAAAAGTAATTTTAAATATCGTTAACGCGTTAATTTCATGTAAGTTTTAATGTTATTTTACCGTTTTTTGAAATACTTTTTCGCGCGAGTGATTATTGGTGTAAACTCGTCACGTAATTCGGAATATTTTCCAGTTAAATCTGGAAAATAACCTAGAATATACCCCAAGTGATATTCCCAAAGTTTGGAATTTACTTTCGCACGCTTAGTTTTCACCGCTAGAAAAGAGCCTGTTTGAATAGAATTTAACATTTTAAACATTCATCCTGGGATTATCAAAGGTAAAAATGGACTTCTGTTTTGGTTAATATTCATGTATTTGAACACTGCAATAAGAAAGTAGACAGCAAATAGTTACATAAAAGCATAGAGTGTTATATTTCAAATTAGCATGCTTGTGTTATTGAGTCTTGTACAATTATAGAACCAAAAGGGACTTTTTGTGATAACAATGGGTTGACAGGCCTACACAACTCCTATCCACGTGTTATAGCCGCTTTGAGAGTTTTGCTCGAACTAGCATATCTTTGAGGATCTGCCCCTTTTGTATTGTACGATAGGGGGATCTTTGAATATTTCTCTAAGCAATAATCCTGTTTTTAGGAGGACATTTCACCAGAGTAGAGCCGTTAGAGGTCATAGGTCTGCGTGGTTTCCGCTGTTATCCGCGTGTAATTTGTTGAGTTTGACACCTCTGTTTTTGGCCACGTGCTACTTTTTTTTGGCTCATTTGATTGCAAGATATGTTTTAAGCTCTCTAAATATTAGCTCTGGAGGGACAAAGTTTGAAATATTCCGTGAGCATGTTGGTTACTTGCATTTTGTATTATTACGCCGGGCCCGGCTGTTTGATTTACTGTTGCAAGTTATGCTGCTTGTTATCACGGGTGTCATATTTATCTTTGTCCGGCTTCGCCAGAGATAGCTGTAGCTTTCCTTGTTGAAAGCTATAAGTCTGTCTTAAAGAGACGTTCTTATGCTTCTTGCATCAATTTCATCGAGCTTTTTGTCCTTCCAGTTTGTTCGTTCTGGAACTGCAAATGTAGGTGTTCACGCGCAAGTCTGTGGACTTTTTTGCGTGTTGTTTATGATATTGTGTGGTTTTGTTCAGGCAAAAGCTCTGAATTTAGGAGTTCTTCCTATGATTGTTCATCCAGCTCCACGTTGTGGTTGTCATTGCTTTTATTTGCGATGCTGTCAGGTTTTCTTGAGACTGTTAATAGTCTCTATTTTGTTAGGAGGCTCGTAGCCTTGTAGATCAGGCAAGACCGCGGTTTCGATCCTTCTGGATCTCATCAGTTGCCGATAACAGGGAGTGGTAGAGACCAATGCTCGGTAACACTCCGCACCTGGCATGTGTTTTTGGTATTATATACTCGTTCGGCAGATCGAGAATTCTTGATTGTGATTGGTAGTTTTGCCACCAGCGAATGGTGAGCATGAAGTCTTCGATCCTATTGTACACAGCTTGACACTGTGTTTTCTATGATGGCTATAACGCTTATTTTCTCCAGCATGTGTGATTTGAATTGAAGGATAAAACGTAAGATAGTTATGCGTTGCATTTATACGGCATTTCTCCAAGTATTGGAGGTTTGCGCAGAGTATTTTGCACGCATTTCGTATGTTTATCCTTTGTTTTTAGTGTAGCTAATGTACACCTAGGAAATTCAGCGTGAAATTCAGCGAAAATTTTGTGAGATCCATGATTTTTGAAGGACCATTTGCCATCCCTAACTGTAGCTGCTGTTTTGTTGCAAAGTACCATGGATTGTTTTCAAACTTTCCCCTGCTGCTCCTAGTTCTCACCACCTTGAGAGTTTGACTTCCCACCCCTTCTTAATCTAACTCCTCACAGTGTACCTGCACTATTTGCTTTTTGGTTCCCTTCCCCTTTCCTCCCTGTACTGTCTTGCAACACTTGTCCACTGGATGGCAACTTACGGATACATAGTGTTAACAACCAGCTCTTAGTCTCAGCACCCCAACCATAGAAACTGATTCTCACAATGTGATTAGCTACTGTTAAATTAACAGTCTAGGATTTTTCATTTGCGCTGCTATTTTTGGCAGCTGTACATGTACAAGTATGTTTGAAAAGTGATAAAAACCGTAGTGCTCAATGAAACCATTCTCCATTAGTCTTGTTGATTAGTGGATTTTGAATTTGTCTGGATCCACTTATGGCAATAAGGACCTTCTAAAAGTTTATTATAAGCAAAAAAAAAAAAAAAAGAAAAAAAAAAAAAAAAAAAAAAAACAGTCATTAGTCCTCGCCTGTATGACAACCTGTGGTAACAAAACAGTATAAACTACAATAGTAAATGGTGTGAAACAAGGAGTATCAGTAGTTCGTCTTGTCTACTGTTGGTGACTGACATATCGACAACCTGAGCAGAAGGCATCTTCAGAGTCAAGTGAATAGTGTCAGTGGATGATGCGTCAGTCGGTAATGACTACAAGTCATTCCACTAGCCCTTCGCCTATCAGTGGAACAGCACTTTTGTAGCACCCTGCAAAACCAGGTAAGTTTCACTTTGCATTACAGTATCATAACATTGACATACATTTGTACGCAGTATTTACGTAACATGTTTGGCCAGGACGGATATGGGTTGCTGAGCTGCAAACAGTGACAGCAAATTTCAAACTCTTCTTTTTGTACAGGTTCGCGTAGGTCACAGTGAGCTGGTAGTGGAGATTATTAGTCTGGAAGGTGACATGGCAACGATCCAAGTATATGAGGAAACTTGTATCCAATGTACATGTTACAACGACGTCGACTTTTTCCTTCCTCCATTGCCGCGATGTTGACTTTGTAACCACACCTTGTTGTTTCCAGGCTCCACGGATATCATGCTGAGGTACCGGGCCTCGTAGCTTCACACTCCTTTTCCAATTTTATTTTTGTTTTGTTTTGTTTTTTTTCCTTTTCCGACCGACCGACCCAAAATCAGAAAGGGCACTCGACAATAAACGAAAAAAAAAGGAGGGATGGCCGAATCGCAGACTAGAAGCAATCTTTTAGTTCATTGTTTTCATAAAGGCAGTTACGTTCTAATTCCGTACGTTTGGCTGAAAATTTGAAATAATTATGTTTCTTTTCCTAACGCCTAAAAAAATGGCTCTAATCTACAAAGTACAAGACGATGGAACCCGAAAATCAGTCACAACAAGCTGGTGTTGTGTTGAGAATATTGCCGATTTTTAATAAACCGCTAAATTTTGTTGAAAACCTTTTTTTTTACATACCACTGGCTTCAAAATGTCTTATTAATTACTGGTCATAAATATTTCAAAGATTCAACTCATTCGAATTAAGAAAAACAATTTTTCTACATTTTGTAAGACAAGAAAAATACATTCTAAAGTAAAGCTACTTTGTAACAACAAGAAACGCTTGTAGTCGTCTCGTCCCTCGATCGACGCAAACTGGGATATTTCAGGTTAACTAATTTGTGTTCACTGGTTACTGAGTTATTTTCGGTGAGGAAATTGGCCGTGTTTACCCATTAGGAGGAAGAGTGCATCTCAGCCGTATAATGCTTTGCTATGTAATGAAAAACAAAAAGATCTTCAGCATCCGTAAAATTTAACTTTAACGAAACTTGGGATAAATATAAGGTCAAAATTAGCGTTGGAAAAATACACGCATCCACCACAGACTTACTTTATTCAAATTCAAACAACTTTCGATGAAAATATCTATTTAACATTCGAACGAACATAACCGCACTAAACTGTTGGCCAAAAGCGTCTAAAACTGTTTGAAACCGCTACATCAGACAATAACGAGGGTTGCAATGGAGCAGAGAACATTACACCAACTTTCTATTAGTGTCGAGAAAATGTTGCTACTCACTTGAAAATAAAAAAATAATAATCATAAGTTCGTAGCTTTTTGTTTACATGAACAACGAAATTTCCGCCATTTTTTACATCTTGGAGCCTGGCCAGCGACCAAAACTCCCGCATGCTAATTACGTTTTTCCGCACTGAATGTGGGGGACGCGCTGGGCTAATGATTAGTGCGCTGCGGTCTAGATCGAGCGGTATGGGTTCGAGTCCTAACTGAGGTCACTGTGTTATGTTCTTAGAGAAAACACTTTTCTCTCCCGGTGCCATTCTCCACCCAGGTGTATAAATGGGTAGCGGTGAATTGTTTGCTGGGAGTAACCATCCAGAGGGCAGCTAGAAATTCTCCTAGTCGCCTTGAATGCTACAGAAACAGGAGATAAGTACCTGCGCGAAGGTCAGTTCTTAGCGCAGACTTAACCGAAGTTGTTTCTTTTTTTTACCTTCATTGAGCATGCATTCATCAGCATGCGGTAGGTCATACGACCTTAGAAGGCATCTTAAAAGTGTCCAAAATAAGCACTGGAAGAAGGTTCTGTGCCTTATGGCTTGGTGTTCTGAGTAAAGCATTTTATGTGATGTTTCATTTCTATTTTGTCTGTTCCGTTGTAGACGTAAACAAGACTCTTGGAAGCACATACCACATCGATATCCATCAGGCTTCCGCAATTGTTTTTGGGGATGGAAGTAACGTCTACTCACATCCACCAGGGCCGAGAGGTATGCAACATTCTTAAAATCGATTCTATGACCGGTGAGTAACAGTCTAAGACTAGAAAGAACCACACATGGAATACCGGCAGGCTAAAAAGGGGAATTAACATTAACAAAGAAAGGAATGTGTTGAGTCAAACAGGTATCAAGTTTAGTTTAATTTTTGCAACAGTCTGCGTTTTAATAATTCTCAGATTTGGCTTGCTAGCTACTAGTTCCAGTGTTACATGAAATTGTTGAGATAAATTGCTTCCTCCCGCAATACTGTAAGAAAATTCACGTTTTATAAACTTAAAGAGGAAAAATAAATCAACGTTGTAAAAGAAGGAAGGGGACAAATATTGAGTACCCTAACATTATTGTCTATGATAATAATCTGTTCAGTCGATGGAACTCCTGAGATGGTGACCCATAACCTTTGTACCTTTCCTTAATAATGTGGAAACTGTATTTGTGGATTTTAAAGATAAAAAAAAAAAATCAGTACAGTGAAATTGTCAAATGCGAATTCCTCTCAGTGAGCGTCTCAATGGCACCGTCAGAATACTTGTTGAATGCGCGCTACATTGTCATTTTAAAGTGAATGATAAAAAACAAAATGAAAAATCAGAAGAGCGCCCCCCCCCCCCCCCCCAATAAAAATGCTTTAGACCTTTATTTTACCAAACACATCTATCTTGACTGGTATATTTGTAGCTTCAAGTCCAACGGATCAAGATCACATTTATGACTTACCACCTGAAGTGGAAAATAATCAAAAGGTCACGAAGCATACAACAACAAGACAAGGAGAGGGCTTAGAAGAAAGATATCAGGGTCGAGAACAAAGCGAGAGAGAAAAAAGGCATGGTTGCTTGGACCATGATGTTCTTCCCCGCGCGCTAATGGATCATCAGCAACAACGTGGGCAGAGTGTGAACCCAGGATCTGCAGGAAATGGAATTGTCGTTGATACAGGTAGACTGTAAGACTCAATTCAATTTGCTAGTCAATTATTCTTGATAAAGAATCCCATCTAAGATATGCCATCTTTGTTGTTGCTGATTGAGACGGCGATGTTTCTTCATTAGTTAAATTTGATCGTTCATGCTTCTGATTGGCTAAGCTTTGAATCAGATCGAACTTATTGAGTAGAATTTCTCCGAGTAAATATCAGAACCTGTGAAATTAAAAACCTTGCTATTCTCTAGGAACCCATCTTTCGGTAAACCTTAAGACTAAGAAAGGCTCTGTGAGAGTAAAGTACCTTGCCTATAAACACAGCACAATGCTACCAGCTAGGGCAGGGATTTCTCGAACTGGGGTCAAATGTCCTTGCATTACGCCATGGCGCCTGTCTCGTTCACTTTGGAACTTTTAAGAAAGCATGTTAACGATGGTTATAACCAAAAACTTCGTGTTTTTGTCCTAAGTTCCCATAATCGAGTAAGGGGCAACATTTTAAACTTGTGTAAATTTCACTTGTACCTTTTTTCTGTCAGTTGTTCTTGCAATCTCTTGCGACGTTTCCTCATGCTGTGACTCCTATGTTTCAGGAGCGGAAGGATTTCTTAAAAACGTAAAAGAGTCAATCAAGGCATTTGACGATGCCGCGGGACAATCGTTGGAGAAGAAAGAGCAGTTAATTATACAAGACGTCCTTCCATCGCAGGAGGAGTCCTGGCGAAAACCAGACTCTAGCAGCCGGGCAGTCGTTTACGAGACCCTGGCTAAAATTAGCCACAATCGAGTCAGTCCCAAGGTAGTGAGGTACACTCTGCAGCAGTTGCATCGCCTGATGCTCTTCGACAATCTCGAGAGTAACCAAAGCAACTTGCTTGGTGTGGAAGAAATTGTAAGGTTGTCCAGTTGCTCTTCTGATGCGACGTTTCAGGAGGGCCTTCAAGAAAAAGAATTGCGACTGTCTGTTTACCGTCGTATTCTAGCTTTGCTTATATACCAGCAAATCAAAGGATGGCTCTTTACTGTCGACATCGAGAAGACGAAGTTGTTAGAGTTACAAGACTGTCTGGCAAAGTACACCAACCAGAGGAAGGGCTCATTTCAGTTTTCCATGGTGTTCATTCAGGAGGCGATTAGATATTTGTTAAAACCAATTCAAAAATCAGAGAAGTCAAACGTACGAGCTTTCCTAAATGAATGCCAAGCGAATATTGAAACGCAGTGCGACAATGGCGAGAGGTTATCATTCCTTCACAAGTTAAAAGTGGGTAAAAAAGATGAAAAGGAAGAACAACAACAAGAACGACTGGCTCGCTGTTCACTGCGTTATATTGTACTTTTATGGAAAGGTTAGTAAGACCAGGGGCGTACCCAGGATTTTTCAAACGGGGTGGGGGGGGGGGGGGGGGAAGGGATCACACTGTGTGAAATTGAGGGTACTCACCAGATTGTCATTTCGTTTTCGCCACCTGTTTTAGGTTGTTTGCTTAAAACAAGGCTTACAAAAAGGGGCGGGGGAGGGGGGGTAACGGGCATCCCAGGACCCCCCATAGCTACGCCCCTGAAAAGGCCTCTCAGTTCTTGTAACTTCTGCAATACGATCACTTGTCTGGTGCAATTTAGAAGAAGTGAGATACTGTGACGTGTCTATTTATGACAAATTGCACTCGAAATTATGATATTACATGAAGTATTACATGATGACCACATATCCAGATTTTCTCTTCCCATCTTACCATGGCACCTGTAACACCGGAATGACAAAAGGCTGTCATGAAAAAGGATATAAATCCTAAACGAAATAACCCAGTGGGTTTCTGAGAAGGTTGTAAATTGTGTGCTTGTTTATATTACGGCGCATAGAGTAAACTCCATGAACATACATTAGGTGACTTACTAGATCAGGTCTCTCCTGTGATAATTAATACAACGAGAGAAAATTCTTGGATGTTAATTTTTGACACGTTAACTCAGCCAAAGTCGAATCGTTTGTTTCGTAACGTTGCTGTTATTTCAGTCAGATGTATGTTACATAGATCTTCTTCCTTGCTCAACCACACTAAATATAAAATTAACACCTAATTTTTGCATTAAGACGAATCTTGGCGAATCTTCGTCGCAACTCTTACTGTTCAATTAAATTGATGGTTACAAGTTCTCACCTTCATCAGTCCTTGTGACGTCACGTCGTCATGACATTACAAGGCTACCTCGTGTTGCTTAGCAACTAATACTAACGAAAAACGTCATTTCGATTCCAAAAGAAATTAATAGCCAGCAAGGTTTTGTTCCTTCAACTTATAGGCCCACTCCAGTGAGTTACGTGAGTCGCAGTTGCAGATTGACAGACGAGCAGTGGATCTTTTACAGTGCGTAATAAAGGCTTACATTGGAGGAGGTGGTGGGAATGACTGAAAGTTTTGTTTAATACCCGCGACGGTTGTATCAGAACTTGTGATGAAAGAAACCATTAGAGGTAAGACCGTATATAGACGATGCGTTTATACCCACAGGGGTATTAGTAATCAGCAGTCTATAAGGCAATTTAGGCTAGATCCATAACTGCTCATAAGACATTCATTATAATTCGGAAAATGAGGTAGTCATTTTCGAGTTACAGGTATGACTTTGAATTTCACTCTTTCACTCCTTCCTTTGGTTCCTGTTGACTTTTTAGTGAACCTGCTGACTAGTGCATAAAGCTCTCGCGGTTGCTTGCGCAACGAGTTCTATAGCGAAGTTAAAGCGAGATAAAGAAAGAAAAATTGTGCCAAGATTCGATGTTAAATTGAGCTGAGTTTTCTTAGCGGTCGCTGTTTTGGACTATGCAAATTACTCGCCGGGTAGTCAGTCAGACCGGAGCCTATCCCAGTTTCAGTAACATGAAGCAACTAGGAGTATTTCTACTTCCCCTGAATGGGATGCTAGTCCATCGCAAGGTTTCCCCCAGCATTAAATTCGCCGGTACTTATTAGACACCTGGGTGGAAAGAGAGTTAAGTGTCTTGCCCAAGAACACAACAAAATGTCCCCGGCCAGGGCTCGAACCTGGACCGCTTGCCCCGGGGTCGAGCGCGCTAACCATGAGGCCACCGCGACTCCTACAATATTCAAGCTGATTGATTTAAGCTACTTTACATCTTGTTTGTGTAACAATTATTTATTTATTACTGTTTTTAAATTGACAGTTTGATAAAAATTTGATTTCAGACTCGTCTAGCGAAGGTAGTCCGTATTCGATCACAGAGGCAGAGGTAAGTCTTTAGAAAGCTAAGGTATTTGGTTACATTCCCAACTAAAGTCGCTACCGAAGCCAAGTTATCTATAAAATTTCAAGGCTCAGGTGCCGGCGCACAGAAAGTTGCGCGTTAGTACAAGCACTTTACTTAAAAATCCCATTCCATACATTTTGTCAAAATCACTTCCACGCTAAAACAAATAGACGTTCTTTGCTGACGTTAACGCCTTGAAGAACTGATTTAGCTTTTTTCAAACGATCGAAAAGCTCGTTGTAGTTGCTGAGTGGCTCCTCAACATAGAGACACGCAAATCTATCCTCAAAATACTGCAGCACTCTTGAAACATTTTGGAAATCACTTGTCATTACCACGCGGAGGTACGAACTGAGCTGAGCAAGTTGCTAGCGCAGGATACAACCTGCACCACTCAAACTGTCATTCAAATTATTGTTGTGGTGGACGTTTGCCATCAACAGAGCACCTGGTTTCACTGTAACTTGTATGTAGTTATTTTTACATTTTTAGGAAATTTTAGCATGGTCTTAAATCATTTTCATTAGTTTTGAGATATATACTTATAGTTATAGACGTAACACGTTGTCTCCGTTGTTCAAGAGTGGCTCAGTAACGGAAAGGATCATTTCTGGAGATGAACTGCATCACAAAAGGCTTCTTAACCTTCACCATCCCAACCTTTGCATTAACTTATGCATGACAAAGTCACCTGTTCGAGTCATGGAAATAGTAAGCAATATATTGAGTATGCATTGAGCTTGATTAATTTAAAACTGCTGATAAGCTTCATTTTAACTGGAAAGAAATATATTCCCTGCTTTTTTAATAACCTAAATTGATCAGTCTAGCCCAGCTTTAGTCCGAAATGCGTCCTCCGCAGACCGTGGATCGCGCTGGAAGCGCTTAAAATGTCTTTCTTAACACAAGTGTAATCGAAATCGGCGCAAAACGTTTAGCTACTTTTGCCACTGAAGAGAGATAGCATCGCAACAAACTTCTGGTCCTGTTTTTCCTTTCAAATTTCCATGTACATGTTGAATGAAAAGATATTCGTGTTATTGATAACTCAGCCGGTAAATCAATTAATCAATCAATAACTTTATTAATGGTGAAGGCGGAAACTGTTAATTTTGTTGTCGCTAGTGTTCTGAGTACTCTAGTTATCACGTACTTCTACCATATCGGGAATCATATGCTTGCCGGTACAATAGACCACAGGTTTGGCAACTATTGACCAATCAGAGCGCGCGTAGTACCTCAGTTATCCCATTAACTTTAATAAATGTATGTGTTGTATGGTACTTTTCTGTTCAGTCAAAATCTTCTCTGGTTCTCAGATTTCAGTGGCAAGTCCTCTGGGAAACCTGAAGGAGTATGTTCTCAATGGACGTTGCGAGGAGACCTTCATAGTCACTTTCTTGTCTCAAGTAACTTCTGCGCTCTTCAGTACCTTCACGAAAACCACATTGTACATGCAGCACTTCGAGCCGAGAATGTGAATGTTGTGGAGCTTGAGGAGGTAATGTCATGTCCTGTTCAAATGACTGTCTCAACAGACAATTTTTTCCAAAAAAAAACAAAAAAAAAAACATTGCAGATGTACTTCCATAAAGAGATTTATACAAGTTATCATCTGGCTTTGTTATAATTGACGATAAATACCCCGCGTAATGTTTCAAAAAAATGTTTCTCGAAACACAATTGCCATGGAAGCATCAAGTTCTGAGTACAATGATAGGTCATACCAAATTGCTCTAAGGTACGTAAATGTTAAAGCTGAGAAGTTTAGTAGCTTATATTTATATAAGATTTGCAAACACTGCACCATCGCAATATCGACTACTTCGTGCCGACTGGTTATGAAAAATTATTTACGCTTCGACCGGAAGAAATTAGCCTAAGAACTAGTAATATTTCGGTGACCATCCTCAGCTATTCACTTTTTATGAACAACAATTTTTTTTTTGAACAGGGAGTTTTACAGGTGCAGATAATCCGTTTTGGTCGCTCCAAGTCTCTTGAAATGAGACGCGGTAAAGACACCAGTAAGTCAGTGGTGGTTAGTACAGACATCTCTCCTGACTCTACTCGCTGGTTAGTGGAACCTTGATGGTTACTTTCTTTTAGGTGGTTGGCAACAGTTTCCAGCACTTTCCAAGACTTAGATTTTTATGTGTCATCATTATATCCACTTTTTATCACTGGAAAGTACAATCATGTAGCATAAAAATGCTCAATCATTAGTGAACACGTTCTTATAATTTTCGTGACATAATATGCTGCCATGGCAACATTATGAACTGCTAAAAACACCTTTAATTTTACTGTTAACTGCTAATAACTCAAAACCAAGCACGGTGAACACTATTTTGTGTTATCGAATTTTGATAAGCAGGATAAGACGCATCTTTTGGCAAAGTTCTTTACATGGGGTTCAGCGCCAGCGTAAATTTTTGGAAAGTGCTGGAAACTGCTTTCCGCCACCTTGTCTCAAACTTACTTTGTATGTAATACTAACTGTTTATTGGTTGAGGCTGGGTATATAGTATCATTTGAAAAAATATGCGGACCGAGCAAAGTTTCCGATCCGCTGAAGTCAGAGGTGGTCGAATTCAATAATAATTGTGTTATTATTGTGATTAAAGATGTGTCTATTATTCGTCGTGGTGAATAATGACAGATAAATGAGAGGACAGATGAATTTTACTCGTTTGTCTCACGATGGAGTCACTTTGAGATGTTGATCGCGACGTTTCGATTGCTATACTGCTAGTCTTCATCAGGCGATGAGTTCCATTGTTTGCGTGTCGCTATTTGCAGCACCTTGGTTCGCTGCTATTGGTGCATTTCGATCCTCATTATTACTCCGACTTTGTGACGCTGTTCCCTCAAGCATAGGTCTGCATTGTAACTGACCGGCTGTTGTACTTTTTGATTTTAGGTATCCATGCTTCAGGAATTTCGATTCCACTATCGCTATTTATGTTATTTGCATGAAGTATTATATGGGTAGCTTCCTTGACCCTGCGTGTGTCCCAGTGAGGGTCACGTTCAATGAACTTGACTTTGTCTTAAATGGGTAAATGCCCAGTCTCGCTGGCGTTCTCTGAAACTGCAGAGGTTTGCGTACGAGCAAGTCGTATGTCACTGTCATGTTCTTTTATCCTCTCTTGCGTAGCTCTCCCTGTTTCTTCGATATACACTTTGCCGCATTCGTAGGGATTCTTATAAAAAAAAACCGTCTTGTTTTGTTGGTTCAAGGGTGTCTTAAGTAGGAACACTAAGTAGGACCTAAGAGTTGTGTCAGATTTAAAGAGAGTGCGTACACCTTGTTATTGTAGGCAGCGGCGAAGAACCTCTGATACACCTTTGATATAGGGTAAAATCGCAGTTGATTTAAATTCCTGCATGGGTCCTTGGTTAGCTCTTGTTGTTTTCGTGAGCTTCTGTACAAACGTAGCGATCGACCTCTCAAAGTGATTCCATCGTGAGACAAACGAGTCAGTAAAATTGATCTGTCCTGTTTTGTTTTTCATTCAAAATATCTCCACAGCTCAAAAATGTTTTTTGTTAGGTTCAGTGACAACAGGAAAAACGAAAAAAAAAAACAGATTAAATGGTGCCCCATTAACCTATTTTTAGTTTCTGCTGGGTTGTTAAAGTCGGTTCCCATACCGTAAGTGAGACTTTTGTAAGTCAGACTATTGTACCCTGTTTAAACCGCGATTCGAGTAGATCAGCTAAGCTATTCGTCGCTTACTGGAGATAGTATCATGACTTATCGTGTTTCAAGATGTCAAATTGAAGGAAAAGTAACTTGCTTTTTATAGGAGTGCACCGGAAGTGATTTCACAGGGACGTTACAGTCACGCCAGTGACGTATGGTCATTTGGTGTGGTAGAATGGGAACTTTACGCGGCGTTCACCAATGGTGCACGTTTTCGAGAACGAACGCTGCCTTACTTCCACATTTCCAACGATGAGGTAATTCCATATTTGTATAGAAGATTTCAACAAGTTAGGGTTTAAATTTCCTTCTCTAAACATTAATAGACAAGCAAGTTCACAGAAAAATAAACACTTTTGTTAAAGGCTCGAGGCTTTTATCTCAGCTGCAGGAATGAAAATCTGCACACGACCCAGGTGGCCCATCAGGCCGGAGCTTTTCCCAGTTTCTGTAGCATGAAGCGACTAGGGGTATTTCTGCTCCCCCCTATTTGGGACCCCCGGGATGCTAGTCCGAAATGTTAGCTCCAGCAAAATCATTTGGCAGTACCTATTTATACACCTGGCTGGACAGACGCACGGTGAGGGTAAAGTGTCTTGCCCGAGAACACAACACAATGGCTCTAACCCGGACCGTTCGATCCGGAGTCGAGTGCACTAACCACGAGGCCACCGCACCTCCTCGAAGCAGACGTAAAATCAATTTTCAATTTTGGTTTAGGGTTTCAGTCACTACGTGAGACTTGAAAGCAGAAAAGAACCTCTCCACTCTATCTCCAGATGAATCTAATCAGGTGAAAATTTGAAAGATAAGGGATCCACTATGCGCTGGCCTCTTCCCATGAAAACTAATTGAAATCTGTCTCAAACTGTGCGTCTCTATTACATTCGACACATGATTGGTACGTCATGACGTTTCGTTGCAACAGTTAGGTCATGGGGCAAGGGGCACTCCACCCAGTGTATAAATGGGTCTCGGGGAATTTCAGAAGTACTGGGGTGACCCTGCGATGGATTAGCATTCCAGAGGGAAACCAGAGATCCTTCTCGGCCTGATGGGCCACCGGGTTTGAACGCAAATTTTACTTAATATGGTAATGAAACGTTTTGATGTATATGTGTGCACAAAATGGTATCTACTATCGTTAAAAACACGTCAATGGCATGTCACCAGCCCATCATCTTGGATCCGCTGTCTTTAACTCATACTTTTCATTTGAATTCAGGTACTCAACAAATTTAGCTTAAATTTTCTATAACAGAAGGGATGTTAAAATGGACGAAATAAAGAAACGTCAATTTTCGTAGACCACGCTTATCAAAACATTGTTGCCACGAAAAATATCCCTTCAGTTCAGACAAACATAACGATGACTCTTAAATCTTCGACCAATCCATTTACGAGCCTAAATCAGCTAAGACCTCGTTGGAGTGTTGACTCCTTTGTGCTCATTTTACGTCATTATTGTGGGCATTTTTCCCCCAGATTTTGCCCAATATTCAAAACAACAAGTTGTTACACAAACCAAATTCCTGTCCAGATTGGGTGTACAACATGATGCAGCGGTGTTGGCGATACAATCCCAAACACAGACCACCGTGTATTGCTTTGTTTGAAGACCTCACACGCAGGTTCGTTACTGGACAACAACGTCCTCGTTATTACACTTTAAATTACTTACTAGATTTCATATAGGTAAAGTTTTGAAAAGCAAGGGCGCTGGCAACCCGAAATAACTATTAGATTAAAACTGCCAGGTTATGAGTTTACAAATTGACAATTTACAAATTGAAAGTAGAAGCTCAGAAAAAAATGTCAATCAAAATGATGTGTTAAACAAATGGCGAGCATGATAATTTTTACGCATTCGTTTGGCTTGCTATGGTTATGGTGTTTTACTGATAGCTGAGAATTGGTCAATATCTTAATTGGGAGCTGAGAAACGACACGTATTTTAACTGCTGACTGAGATCTTAGATAAAGAAAATTTAGTGATGGCTTTTGTCTGCGGTTCAATATATAGTTTCCTAACATGAATGATAAAACATACTTATGGAGCCTCTTATTTAACCACAAACAGAACTTATGAACCTACGCAAGTAACTCGCCTATCAAGATGCATCACACGCTTATTCAGAACAATTTCCAATTGCAGAAAACCAACGCAGTCCTTGTTGATGAATGAGACTGAGGAAGAACCTTACCAATGCAGAGGGGATAACGAAGAGATGTGCTCTTATGACTTCCTAATAGAGCACGAATACCAACAAGTCTCAAACCCTCGTTCATGTGAAATGCGCTCGCTTGAGGCAGATCACTGTAAAACATTTCCTGTCACCAAGGCAAGTGAGAAACTCCCACTGCCAACTTCAGAGACAACGGGGGCCTTTGAAAAAGTTGCTTGCAATGGGAGTGGTAACCAGTGTCAATTGTCAACATTAGCGACAACACACGATTATGAATGTCTCTCTAATTACGGGATAAAACAACCCACATTGCCAATACCAAAGAGCACAGGCCTTGCCACCAGCGACATACAAGCCAAGGGGCATGCACGACTAAGAATAACTACTATTTGAGATTGACGACGAAGGGAATTACACTAGTTTTTGCAAATCCGTGGAGAGGGTTCAGAGGCACCCTAATCTGTTCGAAAATTTAAGTTGCCTCTGAACCCTCTCCACAGAATATTTCTTTAATTTTGCAAAAAGTTGCATCTTATCATACTTAACACAATTCGATCAAAAAAATTTGGGGTTACCGAGCTTGTTTCTTAAGCACTTTAAACTAAAATTAAGTTTGTTCCTAGCATTTCATCTTGTTGCAATGACAACCTGTTATATAAAACGAGCAGAGCAGAACACGTTGAGCCCCCCCCCCCCCCTTCCCCCATATTTAGCTCATTCATGCGCGAAGCGCGTGTATAAATACACCGCCTCATTATATAGATATAACTAATAAATTAATCACCGATTTTGTCTGGAATGGTAAGAAACCAAAGATAAAAAGGGATACGCTTATTGGTCCAAAAGAAAGAGGGGGGTTGGATTTACCAGAATTTGAGACTATATCTAAGTCACTACAAACTGCTTGGGTTCAAAGAATGAAGAAAGGTGTAGAAGATCGGTGGATGACAATCCCTTTATTTTATTTGGAAAATGTTGGAGGGTCATTAATTTTTGATTGTGATTATGATGTAAAATTGCTAAGTCTAAACAGCATACCATCATTTTACACTGATGTTCTTAACGCTTGGGCAGAAGTCCGAGAGCAAATTTCAGACAATGAAATCCGCATTAGAAAGGTAATTCTATGGAATAACAAGCATATTTTAATAGACGGTAAATCAGTATATTGGAAAGAATGGCATGAAGCTGGTATACTAAGAATCAAAGACCTACTCGATCAAAACAACAAATTTCTTACATTTGATAAGTTTCTTTTAAAAACTGGTCTCAAGGCTCCTTTTACTGAGTTATATGGTTTAATATCAGCTATACCTTATAGATGGAAGTGTGCTTTGAGACCGGGATTTATCATGGACAATCAAGATATGGAAAAAAATGCAACTATAGAAATTAGCACAACTACTAGTAAAAAAGCTCGCAATATACTTATCCAAAGGAAATTTATAAAACCGTTAGCTAGCCTTAGACTTTGTAGACAAGGAGTAGAGAATTCCAAGCTTAGTGCAATTTATATGCTTCCATTTAAAATAACTAAAGAAACAAAATTAAGCATATTTTAATATAAGATTATTCATAATATCCTTCCACATGGTGTGTTGTTGCACAAAATGAAGATCATAAACTCTCCTCTCTGCATACATTGTGATTCGTTAGAAACGCTATCCCATGTGCTAGTTAACTGTA
This sequence comes from Orbicella franksi, assembly GCF_964199315.1. Classification (NCBI taxonomy): domain Eukaryota; kingdom Metazoa; phylum Cnidaria; class Anthozoa; order Scleractinia; family Merulinidae; genus Orbicella; species Orbicella franksi. Next base: position 31,943,444 of record NC_138151.1, read on the forward strand.
TTGTAATTCAAAAGTTTTGATTTGAAGTCATAAGCTGGTGGAAAAATCACAGTGGTGAATGTTTGCTAATAGATGACTTGAGTATAATGTATGGCTATAATCCCGAAGATCCTAAATTGCATATCTTTAATTATTACGTACGTCCTTCTTGGCAAGAGACACATCTTCCTACAACGGATCGAATTTAAATCCCCAAGCTTTTTTCACTTTCTTGAATTTGTTAAAGACAAAGTAATTGTGCAAAGATCGATTTTATATTCTAAACGCCAAAAGGCAAAATTTCTTTCGCTATGGAAGCCTCTCCTCTCCTTACTGTAAATGGTGATAATTTAATATACGGTAAGCCTCAAAGCAAGACTGGATATATTATGTATTAACTGTTAGTTGTAATCTTACTTCTTGTAATGTAATTTTTTTAACTTTACGTTTTGTAGTGAAAGTGATGTAAGTCATGTTGTGATAATAATAAAATGTTAGGAAAAAAAAATGCGCGAAGCCCAGTGAATGAGGTATTGTGAGAGAGCAGATGTGGACGAGAATTGTATACCGTGGACGGAAGTGATTTCACATGCTACCCCTCCACCCTCAGTAAAAGTCAACAAAAAGTAAAAGTTAACTTCTTAGGAAGCTCAGATACAGATTTGCAAAGGAAGGAAATGTTTGGATTGTCTAATAAATAAATTATATTAAAACTTAACTTGGAATGTACATATCGAACATATTTTCAAAAAAACTGCCTCCTGCATTGGCATCTTGAAGAGAAGCAGGTCTTTTGTTTCTTTTGAAACGCTCCTATACATCTATAATGCTTTAGTTCAGCCTCATTTCGATTACTGTGGTGTCGTATGGGAAAATTGCAATAAATCTCTTTCCATTAAACTACAAAAACTACAGAATCGCGCTGCGCGAACTTTGACCTCTTCTTCATATGATGCCAATGCGGATGATCTCTTTGCTAGACTTCGCTGGCAAAAATTTAATCTTCAACGGGAATTAAAAGCAGCCACTATGGTCTATAAATCACTTAATGGTCTCGCCCTTATTATCTGAAATCAATGTTTACTGATCGGAGTGCAATATCTACCTATTCTCTTGAGGGATTGTGAGGGCAAACTAGTTCTTCCACTACCCCGAACCAAATTTCTAAAAAAAAAAAAAAACGGTTTCAGCTATAGTGGTGCAGTGCTGTGGAACACCTTACCTACCAATCTGCGGCAAGCACAAACTCTTGCTCGTTTTAAATCCGGCTGCAGGGGTTTCCTTTTTGATAATGAATAAGTTAATTAATCCCACGGCATTCATGGAGAGCAGGCATTTTGTTATTGATTTTATTTTTGTTGTTATTAGATTTAATTAGTAGTAGATTAGTATCTTAACAATATAATTAATCCAATTTTAGTATTTACTTTAAGTCCTGATGTTTTTACTCGTGTATAAATAAAAGTTAAAAGGAATTTTATCAAATCACAATTTACGACCTTCTAAAATTTGTAAGATGGAACGAGAAGCCAAAATGTTTACATTCGAGGACTCTAAATGGGTTGTTTTAACACACGCTATCACGTCCATGAGGCAGTTAAGGCAGCCATGTTGTATTGAGCTTTTCAACATACAGCGCACTCATCAATCATAGCAACTAAGATACTGTAGTCTCACTAAAACATATTTTCGCGCTCCAATTTCGAGGCTCGCTGGAACAAAACTGCCATAGTCCTGCTAAAAGGTAAAAGGTAAAATCTGCATAGGAGCCAAGTGGCCCATCAGGCCGGAGCTTATCCCGGTTTCTGTAGCATGAAGCGACTGGGAGTATTTCTACTCCCCCCTGGATGGGATGCTAGCCCATCGCAGGGTTACCCCCAGCATTAAGTTCGCCGGTACCCATTTATACACCTAGGTGGAGAGAGGCGCTGTGAGAGTAAAGTGTCTTGCCCAAGAACACAACACAATGTCCCCGACCAGGGCTCGAACCCGGACCGCTCGATCCGGAGACGAGCGCACTAACCATGAGGCTACCGCGCCTCCTCGAAGCAGACGTAAAATCAATCTCCAATTCTGGTTTAGGGTTTCAATCACTACGTGAGACTTGAAAGCAGAAAAGAACCTCTCCACTCTATCTCCAGATGAATCTAATCAGGTGAAAATTTGAAATTTGAAATTTGAGTCCTGCTAAAAATCTGCCATAAAAACCACGAAACAATATGTTATCCAAAGTTGCTTGACATAGTTAACAGTCACATTGGATCAGTCATTGATAATGTTAAGAAGGTTATAAACACGGAGCTGGCTTGGAGGTTTAAATTATAATGTTTAAATTGCAATCTGTATAAACCGTTAGCTTAAGATAACTGTCAGGGAAGACTTTAAAGAGCACTTTCCGGGATGAAATGGATGTAAACGAACAATGTTAAGGGAAAATATCACTTTATCATCATTTTTTCATCCTCGCAAAGTTGAATAACGTTCCAAGAAGGAATCTGTGCAATCCCTCAGTTGAAGATACAGCTGTAACTGTTAAGAACGATTGTAATAATCGCTGTCAGTTTGCAGAATGCCATGCTGGTAAACAAACAACATTAATTGGAAATACACATTGTGACTTCATTAGCCTTGGCAAGTTCAATAATTTTGTAAAAAGGACAAAATGTACCTCGTTTTTTGTGATCTGGAGATTAAAGTGTAATGTTGCATTTATTAAAGATGCCTTGTTTACAAAAACCAACTTTTGTTTCTTTAACAAATTACTATGCTAAGGTAAACACTCCATTAATTAAAACTCAAGCCTCATGGCTACCCCGAAACAAGAATATTACCAGTCCAACTAGAAATCATAGGAAATTGAAAATTGCTTCTAAAAAGTGTTGAAATAATGTAATGACGGCCAACACTTTTAGAATGTTTTAAACACAATTTCATTTTTCTACTTTAACAAAAAGTGCTACACAGCTTTCTCTACACCTTAATTCCTTGGACACTTTCCTTTGGTGAGTTGAGTGCTAGCTTATGGCTTAGCATAACAACACCTCGGCACGGCACGGTACGGTACGGCACGGCAGGGCATGGCACAGCAGTGCACGGCAGGGCACGGCACGGTAATTAAAAATTCTTTTGTATGTATAAAAATAATTCAAAATAATTTTTGCTCTCAAATGAGGTTGATTGGGCTAATTTAAATGCATACACAAGAATTTTAAATTGGGGGCCATTTAGGAATAGGGTCTATAGCAGTATAGCACTTGCATTTGTGAGATGGCTTGGTTACCAAACGTGAGCTATAATTGATCAATGGTTTCCAAATTCACCCATCGACCAATCTTAGCTCACATTGGTTACCCTTACCATCACGAAGATCCTAGTGTCAAAAGCTGACCTTTAATTTTCCTAACGTTTCTGTCAACTGCAATTAGGAAGGTTTACAAGTTCATGAAAATGGAACAACAATGTGTGATCCCAGATGATGCCCATTCCCCCCTGCCCCTCCCGCCACCTGCCTGCCCACCCTCTGGAATTTACAATCCCCATGAGTAATTTAGGTTTTGTTTATCACACAAGTTCTCAACAATAATGATATCTATTCGAACTCAACCCCCTGCAATTTGGAGCAGCACCAATATTTCAAAAGCAAAGAGCATAATGCAAACTGGCCGTTACATGGGTCTCCACATTAAACCTCCACATTAAAGGCTATTGTTGGGGGATTAGCCAACGAGCGCAGGTACTCCGTGTCAACATCAAAATGCACTAACACACATTAAAATGACGTTTAGCATGCTCCATTCACAACCTCTTTCTTTTCCTTTGTCCGTCTATTTTAAAAATCACTGTTCCTGTCTTCTTTAAGACGCTTTTTCAACTACAATCACTTTCAGTGTTACTATCCTCTAAGGTTTACACGCACTGGTTATATGTGATTTTAGTATCATTTTAGAGCTGAACAAAGCGTTTCCAGCCGTCTGATTGGTTTAGCGTGTGTATATCTAGTCATGGATGCACGCAGGAAGTTTGGAGAGCACGAAAGAAGCGTAAGAGTTGCTTGAGGCGATAGCCCAGAGCAACTCTAGCTCCTTGAGTGCTCTCCAAACTTCCCTAGTTGTGACCACGCCTCTATTTCAACAATTTAAAATTAACAGGATTTTTCTCATTGAACATTCTTCCGGTTAGAACCAAGTGTCCTCTATATCTCTTGGCAACTCATGATCATTGCCAGCCAAACCCTCCCTGCAATTTGCGCTTTCCTCATTTTCCTCATTGTGAGAATCAGCCATTTTACCACTCTTCCTGGCTTTTGGCGTTAGATTGGTTTCGTCTTCTGTAATGTCAAAGGTAACCAGTCCGCTGTCCTTTAAAGTGCTGGACACCGACGGCGTGTTGATTTTACCAGTTGACAGTTGTTGCTTCAGAATGTTTCTCCCAGTTAATCCGCGTATTTCGCTCTGCAATTCAGTAAGAGGAAGGACCATAGCAAGGCAACAAGAAAAAGACCATCGTGGATTTTTCCGCCATTCTTTTATGTAGCAGTAAATGTATACAACGTACTGAACTGCGAAAAAAGATAAAAAAAGAATCAGTTTCATGTCAAAATGTCACAATCATTCAATCTGTTTCCTCGGAAATAGACCACAAGTAGTCTTTTCGAAGAATCCTTTGCGGGAGTAGACATTAATTAAGCAAATCGTCAGGGCCCCAGCTGATACCAGCCTAGTGCTGACAAGGCTGTCAGTCGGGAGGTTTTCATAGCTGTTACTGATGCAAAGATAGAAGGCCAACAAGAAAAATGGAAACAATAGCAAACCACCAAGGCTATTTCGACTAAGGTTATTTCACTCATACTAAAACGCCTGTGGGCTTCTAGAGGAGATGAGTGGTAGCCACTAATTATCCCCATTCAGAAAGATGAGGTGTGGGGTGGGCAGAAAGGGCCTGGGATAAAACAATCGCTCACAACTTTTTCAATATTTAGTGACAGCTGCCAAACTTTGCAACTTTGGATGAAATTTATCTGAGAACAAATTATTTGATATTTTCCGTTCTCGGAACGTGATGATTCCATAGAACTTCATTTTACAGGCATGCTTTAAGGATTATTCTTGGCATTGTTAAAAAAGAGCTTTTCTTGATTTTTTTAAATTTCACTGAAATTGAAAACTGACGTTTTAGAAAAAAAAAAATTAAGAAATCGGTTGAAACAAAATAGCGGCTTCTTAAAAATCATGATATCGTCATACCATCTTCTTGACATCAGAGGAAACATGTTTGGACATAAAGCTGCGAATGAGTAGGGTAAAATAGGAGTAAGGAGTATTGCAGACTATTTCCTCTTAGTATTCCTAAACTATAACTTCTATTCCTCTGAACTGTAAAAGGAGCTCGAAATGTTTCACTGGTTTTGTTTTCAGATATGCTTCATTCACGTCGACGGAAATTTAGTATGGCTGAATGTTATCGTCTGACCTTTTTAATTCTTGATCAGTCCAGACCATTCATTCTTTTTTCGATTCTCTAGCATTTTGTGAATCTTTTTTTTTTTTTTGTCAGTTTCTAGTTTAATGTTTGACCTGAAAAGAGGAAATAGCTACTATACAATTAGACACGTTCAGACAATTGGTCCATGGTTTACGTTTGTTCACTTTTGCCGACTATTCAGCCGTAATTGAAGGGATTGTTTCGCGGGTTAAAAAAAACGTCAGTCAAAGGGCAAGCTGAAATATCTATTGTAAATAAATAGGTCATTTAGTCACTAGATAATATATGAATCAGCAATATATTACCCACGAGAAGGCCGATTACTAAAGAATTAGCTCCAATCACAAGTACGTTGAACATGATGCTGTCCACGTATGGGTCAATGGAGGCTGGTATTCTCTCCTTCGGAATTTTACTGACAGCTCCAATGCCTAAATTAACGAACGTGACAGCCAGAGATGTCAACATTAACTTGTTCTCGAATGGATCCACCATAGGGCTGATGTAGGCGAACAACATTCCATAAAGTCCTGAGAGGACACAAGCTAATCCAACATAGGCCCTGCTCTCTCCGCCTACAAGGATCAAACCAGATGTCAAAACAACCTTGCGAATCGTCTCAATTAATTCCCAATACCATGAGCGGGAATTATAGTTTTCAAAGAGGAATCGCAATCCTTTAATAATTCCCGTGGCTTGGTCTTGAGGCTCCAAAGCTTCATTCTCGGTTTGGTTTACATTTCCGTGAGACACCTTACGTTGTTTCCAAAGAGTTATCAGTGATGCAGTTGGCAGGATAATGATGTAAAACACAGCGCAGAATGCAACGATGACCAAACGGTTGTACTCTTGACCTTCACATTTTACGTTGTAGTCCGCTTTTAGGTAAACGTCGCATGTTTCCTTTTCTTCGTCGAGGCAAAGTGTGCGACAAGCAAGTGGAAGCACTTGTGCTGTCTTTAAGCACGTACTGAGGTATGTCACGTAGAGGAAGAAAAACAAGCTCCGATAAATCAGTTCTTTGGTTTGGGCAGCTTTTTTCTCTTTCTGTTCTTTATTTAAAGTGCTTCGCAGCAAAAATAATTTTCTGAGTAGATAAGCAAGGACAGACAGAAAGATGGCAGCAGCATTCATTGCGAGTATGGCAAACAAGCTTCCAAAAGCATTCATTTTCACATTGGGCAAGAGACAGTGGATTGGTGCTATCTGGAAAACACTCAGTTGCAAAGTCTCGGAATATTTTCCAATAAGCGCAAGAGAGTCTGGCCATTTAATGTAAGAGAATGCTTCCAGAACTCCATTTGTGACTTGGTAGAAGCCAATGACAATTTTTAACCTGCCTAGAATGATATCCACTGAGGAACGTCCTTCTCTTTTCTTGCTTTTCTTTTTGCCTGTCCAAACTAAAACTGCAATGACTATTACAAGTACTGTCGCTATGACTGACAGCTGGACAATCATCCACTTCTTGGTTGGACACCGTTGGCATGTTTGCAGTTGTTTGTAGTAACCAGCACTGCATACCTCACATAATGGACCTTGGTAGCCTGTGGCACAGATGGAATCTAGACCTCCCATACACGACTCCTCCCTTGGGCATTTGTGTGGCGTAGGCAAGGTGTGTGGGAACTCATTGATTGAATGATAAGTTATCGAGAAGTTGATGCTTTTACCAGGACTATAGGTGATACTATCGAGACTCTCCGTAAAATCTTCATAAAGGTGTTTGTATGTTTCATTTTTCCATTTCCACCAATAACCAGTCTTTAGAGATACATAGTCGTTTTCACAGTTTAATCCAGCTTGATGACAAGGTTCGCAACCTTCAAACCGATGAGTACGGTGAAATCCATCTAAACATTTACAAGCGCGATACCCAGCAAATGTGTTGGTATCGGTTCCTGTTAAAAGAAAAGACGAACCAAAATATCGTGAGATAAAATACTACATATCCTGGCCGCTTAGTTTAGTTGGTCAAGAGGCACGTTTGCAGATATCAGTTCTCTATTCATTCATTACCTTGTGGACAAGCAATGCAGTCTCGTGCCCTCACTCCCGGTGTTTTATCATAGGGGACGAAAGTGCCATTGGGACACTTCAGGCAACTGTCGTTAACAAAAGCTTTAGTGTCAGAGTAAAAGCCACCTATAAGTAATGCAGTATTGCAAATTAGTATTGTAAATAATGTGCGATTTTTTTATTTATAAAAGCCACCTGTGACAAAAAGATAAACGCAGCCGACAAAAAGACAAAAAGATAAACGCAGCCTTAATGCAGACTGGAGTGACATTTTTTGGGACAATCGGCTTACTAGCGGATATGGGACGCCCAATTGGCCTCCTTGCAGTAGGGCGCGAAAACAAATGACATCATCACCTAGCATGTGCATACGAAATTGCTTTGGTTTTACAATCAAAAGAAAAAGCAAACAAAGAAACAAACAAGCACTAAAGAACTAAAACAAAATCTGAACAACAACGAAAACAACAACAACAAGGTAAAAAATGTAATATATGCCTGTACAGACGGTTTTTCATTTTGGTATTTAAGTAGCGCTGATGGGTTAAAATATTGCTACCTGCAGAACAGTTCAAGCACTCAAGTTTCTCAAGGTCGCTGACAGATGAATCGACAAACGTCCCCAGTGGACATGGATATACAAGTCGCTTGTTTTCACCTTTGACTTTTCTGGCAAATCCAGCTTGAGCAAAAGCCTTGACTAATGTATCACTCAGCCGTGAACCGCTTCCTGGGATCTGGATGTAGTCTGTGTCACCTTGCCCTAGTCCACTAAACTCGAACACAGAAACACATTAATATAAGTGCGCGAGAAGTCCTCTTGAAAATGTACCAGTAAATGCAGCCAACTCAAAGATCTAAACGAAATTTACATACAGGTGAATTATGCAACGTTCGGTATGATCTGCCCCCATTAATTTCAGGGTGCCAATTTTCCCTTCGTCCATGCTTCTGCGAAATACAAAGACCACTGTTTTTTATAATAATAAATGAACATTAAATTCGTTATTAACATTGACACTACAGAGTATTTAGCTTTAAAAAGACTAATTGGGGACACTATTTACACATTTTATCCTAGCTACATAAAATTAAAATTATTTACAATTTAATTAATATGAAATATAGAATATTATATACAATGTTTACAGTATACGGTTTTAGGTATAGAATATTTTTTTTAAACTGTTTACACAATTTAGGAATCTTTTTCAGTCTTTAATAGGATAGACTTTTTCTTATTCGAGAAGCATGACCCCCTATTACAATATAGATTAAGGGAAAGTTTCACAGCGACGTTTGATTTGAAATTTCCTGAGAAATTCGTTTAAGTTACACTTTTTGGTACTGAGTTTTTAACAATATGCCAAATAGTAGACAGTAATTGAATTTGGATAGTTTTTTGTCATTTCCATTATGCACCACTCCAAAAAGTTTCTCTACCACTGTTGGTTAGGATTTTGAATTGTTTGTTTTATTAAACCAGGAAATTACTTTACCAAAGAATGACGTGGACGCTTCACACTGACCACAGGATACAGAATGGAGTCGGATTAATTACAATAAAGACAGTTACTACTTGTTTCGATAGACCAATTTCGATAGATTAAAATTCAGCCTCAAACAATAGGGCTCCGAGGAATAATTACAAAGTTTGTGGGGTTTACTTCCCAGAACCTCGTGCTGAGGTCTATTGTTTTAGGCTGAATTTTAATATATCGAAATTGGTCTTTTGTGTAAGTATATAACTCTTTCGTGATGATTATGAAGTAGTTTGTAGTTGAATTCTCTAAGTTTGTTTTCTTTGCATGTTTTCCTTATCTTAGTGAAGGCCAGACTCAAGTTAAAATTTTCCAGGTTAAGATCTTTTTACCATCTCTTTTGGCTGGTGCGTTCGATTTTGGTCGCATTAATTTTTAGCTCTTATTAACCGAGCAGGAGGTCTGTATGGGAGAATATTGACGGAGGTCGTGAGTACAGACCGAACGCAGTGAGGTCTGTACAAACGACCGAGGTCAAGATTCTTCCATACAGACCGACTAAGCCCGATCAGACCGACTAAGCTCGGTTAATAAGATGTTTATTATATGGCAAACAAGAACAATTTAATTCGTTTAATGAAACTGGTTTGTATTGGCTGGCATTTTAGTTTACGAACGGCGATGAGCTGAGCTTTATTCTGGCAAAGTTTGCTTGTCCTTTTTACCTTTACCAATTTCCAACTCTTTAACTTTACCAATTTACTTTTTTCAGCTCTTACCAATTTCCAACTTAAGATCAAAGAAGCCCTTCATATTGAATGGGAACGACCCGCATTGAATAAACAACTCAAACATGTTAATTTAACACTCTTACTTCAATTACTATTTGTATTCAGCTTTTTTCACGGATTTGTACTCGCACCTTTTCATTCTCCCACTCCGTTGTATCCCTTAAGTATTATGTAACTTTTTCACTTACTCGTAACTATTATTCTACAATTTGTAATTAACACCTACTTGTTATCTACTTTATATATAGTCGCTCACTTGTAAACATCCTTTAACTGAAGATGAAGACTGAGTATCCGAAACATGCCTTGCAAATTTAAACGGTGTGTCGTCTTCTTTAAATGTTTGATTCCAATCTTACTGCTACGAAAATTTGGCAATATTATTTATCGACTCTAACAATGGAGTTCGAAAAATACGGGATGATGTTAGGCCAAGGGAAACAGAAATCGGCTCGAAATAGCGAGAGTTCAAAAGAACCAAGTTCGAAATAGACGACAGTATATGACTGAAAAAACAACAACAACAACAAAAAAAAAAACAAGGGTAAATCGAAGGTAAATGGGTTTCAGTTCGAAATAACGAGGAATTCGAAATTTGCAAGTTCGAATTAGCGATGTCCAACTGTAGAAAGCTTGGTTTTGGCTTGGCGACTCTTGACTAAAAACCGCTGCAACTCAAAAGGTACATCCTGTAAAATGCACATTGATAAAATAGTCCACGAGAGCTGCAAGAAGCTTCACTAGGAATTCTCAAAACTGTCTTTATGCTTACAACTGTATTTTGTGTTGTTCTGCCTATTTTGAAGCTAACGGCATCGTGATGACCTCGCGTAATTTTTAACTTTTCAGGAGTCGAGAACTCGGTCTATTTATCTACAGCTTGTATAACTATATTAACAATGATTGTGTTTAGGAAAGCTTTGTTGAATACTTACATGACTGGAGTTAGAACAATAGTAGGGTTAAAAGATTGAAGACTAACATCCTTTAGATCTGTTCGTATCATATATCTATGGATAAAAAGAAAGAAAGAAAACAAAAAGCTAGTAAATATAAAACAAAAGTGTAAATTATCACACAAACAAAATATATAGGAGGTAAAATTTGCATCGCGCCTTATCGCTACGCGACTCTACCCAATACGAAATTATATTAATTTCCCAACCAGCAGTCAACCGAGAGTGAGGTCTTACCCAGAAAATCGCAACCTCGGCCTTGCCGTATTGACCTCGCTATCGCTCGGTCAATACGGCAAGGTCTCGGTTTGAGATTTTCCCATAAAGACCTCACTCTCGGTTAATAAGCAGTTTATTATATGACCTATCAAACAACAAAACAAAAAACAATCCAAGAAAAGTCACCCAGTAATACGTGCACTTACAGTGTATGCTTTCGTCGTCTCCAGCCGCTCAAATCAGGTGAACTAACGCGTAAGTCAAAAATTTATACATTTTCTTTGTTTATCGACGGCAAATAACGTTGGGATGTGTTTTTGTCACCAACTGCTTTCTTGTCGTTTTTTTATATTGTTGCTCTTAGACGAAAGTTTCTCTTTCCTTTTGACTGTTTCCTTCGTCCTGTCCGGGACAAACTCGTTCATAATTTAACGCCGTGAATTCGCTGTTCTCTTAAAATTGTAAGTTCATACTTGTAATAGAATTCACTCTCAGTGTTCGATCATCGTTTTCAGCCGCTCAATTTTCAGAAAGAAAAGAAATATATTTTTTTAAAATATCCTTTCGCTTTGTTTTTGCAGGCTCATAATCGGTCCGTGGGCATTACCATAGATAAATGCCCTAGAATTAGCTAATCATAGCGCGCGTTATATCGGCTACAAACAAAAGCCATAAAACAAAATATGATATGGCATTTACTTTATGCTTTTCTAACGGGGAGACGCTCCCCATTAAATCTAACTTGACCAGTGATATGTGGCACTTAAATAATCATCCTTATGATACATAGGAGACACTAGACGACGTTGAAAAGAGGTTAGAGTAGGGTTTGGGTTAGTAATAAACACCGCCGCACTATAGATAACCCTAACACCAAATCTAAACGTATCGCAGCCACCGCACATTCCCTTTCCTCTCCTAACTACACTGCTAACAACACGCAATTAATCCCAATCGAAAAATTATTTTCCAAAAGACACTCAATCGGTTAGGTTAGCAAAGGTTTTTTTTTTTAAATTTTAAAAGTTAAGGGAGAACAATGGACCTTTCTACCGATGTCACGCTCTTCTGCCTTTTTCGTTCAAACAAAAAATAAACCTCACCACTCCATGTATCATTATTTTATTTAACCTCATCTTTAATGTACGCTGCCAATCAGTTTAGTGGACGTATTTCAAGTGTTACGGAAATACCTTGATTATTAAATAAACATCTCTACCATCTTAAAAAGATTATAATTAATATAAGCTGTGTCGGTCTTTGCTTTTATATTCTTTGCAGCTCCTTCTATTCTCATTCTGTTTTCTATACTTAAGCAATAACAATCAATTTTCCTATCTCTATTCCCGGTTCTCCATTTTCCATTCCTCATTCTCCATTCCCTATTCCCCATTTTACATTTTTCTTTTTCCAATTACTCATTCCTAATTTCCTTTTCCCTTCCCCATTCATCATTCTCCATTGCTTATTCTCCACTCTCCATTCTCCGTTCGCCATTCGCCATTTCTCATTCCTCATACCCAGTCCCTCATTCCCCGCTCTCCTTTTCCCATTCCTGATAAAGGGTAAGTTTCTTTATCTTTATCTTAGAAGCTGTAGGGCAAAGCAGCGTTTCACGAGCCACTTCCCTGAGCGAGCACAATCGTTTGATAGTACGTCTATGCGCATTCTATCGCCTGAAAGTGTCTGCGCAAGATCGTACCACTTGATCAATTTTGCCATTGACGACAAAGGAAAGTTTAGCGTTGAACTATAATCACAAAAATAAGCTTTCTTACATAAGCAGCTCTCCAGATGAAGTGATGGTGAAAGCCTGTGATCCAATAGTCTTGATAGGGTTATCCGAAAGCATTCTGCAGAATACATAACAAGAAGCATTTTTTGGCATTATGGAATTAAATTTATTTAGCAGCTTTGCTTTCAAGCGAACTAAAGACAGGCCTCAGTTATATGAAGTGTTGATAAATTTAATAAAAGATGTAAAGTAACATATTTTTAGGCTCAAAAAAAGACACTTATGGAGCTGACAGCAAAAAAAAGTTATATATAGGTAATCACATGATTTCGTTCGCAACTGGGAATAAATAAGCCAGAATAAATTTTTCAAACGGGCTAAAAAAATTGCACGAGTCCATACAAAAAGTAAAAATTGTTGATGACAAAGTGACAAAACTTTTTCTTTAACTGAAGTTTTGTCCACCTGAAAGATCGGCTCAGGCGTTGGGAGGGTTATGTGACCAGGAAACTTTCCAAACTCTACAGATTTCATGGCTTTTTAAAACAGCTATATAGTCTTTGAGGTGTCTGGTTACTTCAAGTATCATGTCAAGTCACGTTGTGTTCTCGTTTAAATGACTTTCAAAATCGATATTATTTAAGGTAGTTTCGTGGAATGTCAAAGCCAAGGAAACTTCGATCAATGCCGGCAATGGAATAAGATCATCTGACCGCGTTATAATTAAATTCGCTGTTATAAAATGCGTTTAGAAAAATTACCCACAATCAACACCAATATGCCGTTTGTCGCTGGCTACCATTACAAACTTCATGACGTCTTCCTGGGAACAGTTACATTTAAGTTCTAATTAAAAAAGCTATGAATCGAATTGGTACAATCAAACCTTGATAAAACTCTAAATTTTCATTGTAACCTATCAAACTTTTTGGATTAACCTAATCATGATTGTTAAGAGTTCCCTGAATGCTACTACCTCCGAAGACTTTTAATTCACCAAAAATTCTTGCACGCCTTGCGTGCTTATGTTCTATCCCTGAAAGTCTAACAAGAATTTTCAAAGATCATCGAGAGTCACTCGAAAACAACCGCTGAAGAATTTTGATAGTCATCTCAAGATAGTGGAATACTAGCTTCCAAAGATTTCTTTCTCTCTAGACATTTCAGAAGATGATCCCATAACGCTTATTTTCTTTTTTATTCCAGTAGACAGTGAAAATAAAGTGATTACTTAGAACATGGAAACTATAAGTCACTGCAGTTTATGATTATGAGCATGATTCTAGCTTCACTTACATTATTTCCAGTTTTTGTAAGTTCTTGAACACCTGATCAGGGATGTCTTGGAGACGATTCTTATCGAGCAATCTAATAAAATCAAAGTCGAAATATTTCATTGTAAAACTCACATCGATCCTTCAACTATATTGCAACATCTAGCACGTAGGATTAACATCTACCTGCGATACTAAGGAAGCAATCACTATTACACAGAAAGAATATTATAATATCAGGGGGTATGATATGGTATGGTAGAAAAGTTAGCCCTTAAAGAAGCGTAAAGGTCTAACTGAAATTAAAAGGATTGTGACAGCACAGAATGGTGTAATAATTTGAAAGTTTTTTGACAGGCTAGGCCGCGAAGTAATGTATCAAACACAAGAGACAGTGTTTTATCGTCTCGAGTGTTTGATATATCTTCTCAATCTAAACAAAAACTAAGGAGTAAACGGAGAAGTAAAATCGTCAAAATCTGTGCTAATTAAGACCGGGTATCCAAACCTCCTTCATGGTCGTGACTTTCTTTGTTCTAACTTGATGAATTATTAATGAGTTTAAGAACATTAGTTGAAATAAAAGAAAGGTGAATTTAGTTATTGAATTGTTCTCGCGCATGTCTCGCGAAACGCATACCCTCACTGCTAAAGGAAAACGGAAGTGAAGTGGATAAAGTTTTCGCTGCACATATCAATTTTGATCAGTTATGACGTCATGGAATGTAACAAGATGTCTTTAAGTCCGCCGTATTGTATCTGCCATCTTGGATCGGCCACCTTGGATTTCACCGTTTTCTCAGAAAGTTAGAAAATCACTTAAATCGATGAGAAAATAATTCAGTGATTTTGGCATGCCAAAAGGTGATTCTTCTGGAATACTGCTTAAGAAAACTGAAAAAATATCCAATCTTGGATACTCCCTAGCTCTACTCTATCGCCACAAACACGCGTTTTTTAACAAGGAATTAATCTGGATCAGTACTGGATGTTGATGTTTCGAGAGTGTAACTTTTACTTGTTTCACAGTGACGATACCGATGGTCGCAATGTGTTAACAAAAAATATTTCTTCTTATTGAAGGAAACATAAGAGCACTGTACTGAAAGAGCAATATTCATAATAGCAAAAAAGGGAAGATTGCAAATGACAGTGAATAAAAAGTGAAATATTGCGACAGCTGAGGGAATATAAGTCTTACAATGGAGAGTGGAATAGTTTTTTTTTTAAGTTTCAAAACCTACAGAATAACCTGGCCCAATGTCTTGGAAAATACTCCTCTGGGTAGATATTGTATCTGATTTGGCGAAAAGTCTCCGCAAAAAAGGAAATTAAAATAAAATTGAAATACTTTTCATAATAAAAAAGTCGAGAATTTGTTTTCTTAAAGCATTTATCGTTTGTAAAGTAATTTAACAATTTGAGGTCAGCGTATGAGGACTGGACTGGGAAAATTCAAGGAAAAAGAACGTACAAAGGGCAAACGGTTGGACTTTTTAAGACGAGGTAAGCCAGGGCCGAGTTGTTCGAAAGCCGGTTAACAATGACCCAGGATTAAAAGTTTACTGAAGTATTTGTTTTTTGTATAACTCTTTCACTGCTTATTTCTTGTGCAGTTTGAGATTAGTCAATAGACACATAACACTAGATAAACGTCTGTTACAGCACTTTGACCATTCTGCCTTGATACATAGGAAGCTACATGTAACTTTGAAATCAACGCAAGCACTCCCTGCCCCCAGACTCCAACCGATCCCTCCGGAATGCTGATTAAGGCTAAACCAGTTA
Source organism: Orbicella franksi (assembly GCF_964199315.1). Taxonomy (NCBI): domain Eukaryota; kingdom Metazoa; phylum Cnidaria; class Anthozoa; order Scleractinia; family Merulinidae; genus Orbicella; species Orbicella franksi. The sequence continues at coordinate 31,959,167 of NC_138151.1, forward strand.
CACACCCAACTTAAGCAATTTTGTAATTAAAGCCTGGAAAAAAATTCAGGCTTAAACGGGATTCGAACCCATGACCTTTGCGACACTGGTACTGAGTGCTCTACCAGCTGAGCTATCAAGCCAGCTGGGAGCTGATCACGTTGTGAGTTCGTAATATACCTGTAGATGGTGAAGAATACAAGTGAATATATGAAAGATCATATATTTGAGCTGCGGAGAAAGATATTAAGACTTTAATGAACATCGCAGTTATATACACAACTTAGCGGGTGTGAAATTAAAGCCTATTTAACAATTATTCGCCGGAGGCGAAGTGAACATCGGTGAATATTCACCGAGACGAAGTCGAGGTTAATATTTACCAATGTTCACTGAGCTTGAGGCGAATAATTGTTTTAGTATAATATTCAGAGGTGAATATCAAGGACTACAAAATAACGGACTAAAACATAAAAACACAGACGCAATCCTCCGTAAGAAAAAGGATAGCGACTGGTACATTTACCCATAATTCTTAGCCTACGAAAACTTTAACAACGCTCATAAAAACGTACAGAAAAGTTCTAAAATCTTCAAACCTAGCATACACAATGTCGTTAGCACAGAGACAAATATAGCAAAAATATGGCTTTCCTGGTTTTTTATGGGCTGTGTGAGGTTTGCATGGTATTGTGGTAAAATGTACAGCCGCCATCTTTCTTCCTACGGCGGATTATTCGTGTGCATACACGTATGCAGCCGTAGTTTTAATAATAAGCGTACATGTACATCGATTGTCAATTCATTTACTCATCGAGTGCGGCAGTAAAACGAACGAGCGAAATACTACGAAAAATAAATTCATCCAGTACCTTTGTTTTATCGTTGTTCACTTCATACACAGTCGTCATCATCGTCTAAAAATGAGTAGCTTTAGTTTGAAGAAAAATTCGGTCAATCGATCTGACCTGCTAGCGATCAACGTAACCACTGCGTTTACGATTTTTAAATGCCTTGAATACGGTTTTTTTTTGTTGTTTTTGTTTTTGCTTTTTTAATTGTGGTTCTAAGGGCGACAGCGTTAAATTTGAAAATTCTCCATCCTTTCAAATATCCTAGAGTTGGAGTGATGTCTTTCGAATAAATAAAAATTTCATTTAGCAACTGTCCGCCTTGTTTACTTGCCGAGATGGGCAAAGGTTACGAGCTTAGTAACCAAGCTCTAGTGGGGTGAATATAAAGTCATATGTCGAGCTTTTCGACCAATCAGAATGTCCAATTCTTATATTCACCTCTGGAAATTATGCTAAACGGGTATATTATGAAATCACAACGTGGCCAGCTCCCAGTGGCTTGATAGCTCAGCTGGAGGTCATGGGTTCGAATCCCGTTCAGGCTGAATTTTTTTAGGTTTAATCTTCATATCTTTTTCCGTAGTTCAAATGTATGATCTTTCATATATTCACTTGCATGAGGTTAAACTCTTAATCTTGACTGGAAAGATCAGGTAGAAAGATATTTTATCAGGGTAATTTCATAACAGAATATCCGTCAACTGTCAAAGAGCGCGAAATTGATGCGTGGACTATAAGACTTTCACGGTTTGGACCGTCGGCCACCAAAGTGATCCTCCCTTCTATTAAACCCCTTGCTAAACAGACTTACAAATATTTCAAACGTTGTTGGTTGAAAAATATTCCTGCAGGTAGATGTTGAATTTTATTTGAGCCGAGAAACCTGCAATAAAACAAAACATGTTTGAATTATCCAAAGCTTATCAAAAGCGCTAACTAAGTATACTGTTGATGATCGTAAAACCAAATCAAATAACATTTGATCAATTACGCTATGAACAGGAAGCCACCCAGTTGGCAAATGAACCTGAAATATTTTTGAGGGTCCACATCACCGAAATTTGATAACTTATCGTAGTCAAATTTGCAATTAGTCAATCAGAAGCCGTGTCTACTGATATCCTGCGATATCAACTCACTGACCTGATATGGTTACGATATCATTTTGACTTGGCCGAATTTGGTTACTGTAATTACTTAATCGTACCTTTTTGGTACGCTTAGGCGGCATATCAGGCACGTTTGGTGTCGCCAGGGGTATTTTGGCTCGACTACGCCAAAATAACAACCATACAACAACAACAACAACAACAACAACAACAACAACAACAACGACAACTTTATTTGCACTCAGCTAGAAATTAGAAATTAGATGAACAAAAATAAGTTAAAATAAAAAGAGTACATGGCTGCCCGAAATAACCTTAATGGGCTAATAATAGCTTGCAATAATGTTTGATTTGATCTTTTTCTTAAAATGTTTGAGTGGCAGAAGCTTAATATCACCACTATTATCATTCAAGATGTTTGCACCTTAAAATAAAATTGAAATACTTTTCATAATAAAAAAGTCGAGAATTTGTTTTCTTAAAGCATTTATCGTTTGTAAAGTAATTTAACAATTTGAGGTCAGCGTATGAGGACTGGACTGGGAAAATTCAAGGAAAAAGAACGTACAAAGGGCAAACGGTTGGACTTTTTAAGACGAGGTAAGCCAGGGCCGAGTTGTTCGAAAGCCGGTTAACAATGACCCAGGATTAAAAGTTTACTGAAGTATTTGTTTTTTGTATAACTCTTTCACTGCTTATTTCTTGTGCAGTTTGAGATTAGTCAAACTCTGAACAGAAGGAAAAACAAGTAATCGGGCTGTGAACAACCCGCGCAGGCCCTGCTGATATTTTAAATTTTTGATCCCATGATTGACTTTTTAACCTCAGAGCACGTTTGACTAATTTTGAGTACATGTATGTATGCAATAGACACATAACACTAGATAAACGTCTGTTACAGCACTTTGACCATTCTGCCTTGATACATAGGAAGCTACATGTAACTTTGAAATCAACGCAAGCACTCCCTGCCCCCAGACTCCAACCGATCCCTCCGGAATGCTGATTAAGGCTAAACCAGTTACACACCCAACTTAAGCAATTTTGTAATTAAAGCCTGGAAAAAAATTCAGGCTTAAACGGGATTCGAACCCATGACCTTTGCGACACTGGTACTGAGTGCTCTACCAGCTGAGCTATCAAGCCAGCTGGGAGCTGATCACGTTGTGAGTTCGTAATATACCTGTAGATGGTGAAGAATACAAGTGAATATATGAAAGATCATATATTTGAGCTGCGGAGAAAGATATTAAGACTTTAATGAACATCGCAGTTATATACACAACTTAGCGGGTGTGAAATTAAAGCCTATTTAACAATTATTCGCCGGAGGCGAAGTGAACATCGGTGAATATTCACCGAGACGAAGTCGAGGTTAATATTTACCAATGTTCACTGAGCTTGAGGCGAATAATTGTTTTAGTATAATATTCAGAGGTGAATATCAAGGACTACAAAATAACGGACTAAAACATAAAAACACAGACGCAATCCTCCGTAAGAAAAAGGATAGCGACTGGTACATTTACCCATAATTCTTAGCCTACGAAAACTTTAACAACGCTCATAAAAACGTACAGAAAAGTTCTAAAATCTTCAAACCTAGCATACACAATGTCGTTAGCACAGAGACAAATATAGCAAAAATATGGCTTTCCTGGTTTTTTATGGGCTGTGTGAGGTTTGCATGGTATTGTGGTAAAATGTACAGCCGCCATCTTTCTTCCTACGGCGGATTATTCGTGTGCATACACGTATGCAGCCGTAGTTTTAATAATAAGCGTACATGTACATCGATTGTCAATTCATTTACTCATCGAGTGCGGCAGTAAAACGAACGAGCGAAATACTACGAAAAATAAATTCATCCAGTACCTTTGTTTTATCGTTGTTCACTTCATACACAGTCGTCATCATCGTCTAAAAATGAGTAGCTTTAGTTTGAAGAAAAATTCGGTCAATCGATCTGACCTGCTAGCGATCAACGTAACCACTGCGTTTACGATTTTTAAATGCCTTGAATACGGTTTTTTTTTGTTGTTTTTGTTTTTGCTTTTTTAATTGTGGTTCTAAGGGCGACAGCGTTAAATTTGAAAATTCTCCATCCTTTCAAATATCCTAGAGTTGGAGTGATGTCTTTCGAATAAATAAAAATTTCATTTAGCAACTGTCCGCCTTGTTTACTTGCCGAGATGGGCAAAGGTTACGAGCTTAGTAACCAAGCTCTAGTGGGGTGAATATAAAGTCATATGTCGAGCTTTTCGACCAATCAGAATGTCCAATTCTTATATTCACCTCTGGAAATTATGCTAAACGGGTATATTATGAAATCACAACGTGGCCAGCTCCCAGTGGCTTGATAGCTCAGCTGGAGGTCATGGGTTCGAATCCCGTTCAGGCTGAATTTTTTTAGGTTTAATCTTCATATCTTTTTCCGTAGTTCAAATGTATGATCTTTCATATATTCACTTGCATGAGGTTAAACTCTTAATCTTGACTGGAAAGATCAGGTAGAAAGATATTTTATCAGGGTAATTTCATAACAGAATATCCGTCAACTGTCAAAGAGCGCGAAATTGATGCGTGGACTATAAGACTTTCACGGTTTGGACCGTCGGCCACCAAAGTGATCCTCCCTTCTATTAAACCCCTTGCTAAACAGACTTACAAATATTTCAAACGTTGTTGGTTGAAAAATATTCCTGCAGGTAGATGTTGAATTTTATTTGAGCCGAGAAACCTGCAATAAAACAAAACATGTTTGAATTATCCAAAGCTTATCAAAAGCGCTAACTAAGTATACTGTTGATGATCGTAAAACCAAATCAAATAACATTTGATCAATTACGCTATGAACAGGAAGCCACCCAGTTGGCAAATGAACCTGAAATATTTTTGAGGGTCCACATCACCGAAATTTGATAACTTATCGTAGTCAAATTTGCAATTAGTCAATCAGAAGCCGTGTCTACTGATATCCTGCGATATCAACTCACTGACCTGATATGGTTACGATATCATTTTGACTTGGCCGAATTTGGTTACTGTAATTACTTAATCGTACCTTTTTGGTACGCTTAGGCGGCATATCAGGCACGTTTGGTGTCGCCAGGGGTATTTTGGCTCGACTACGCCAAAATAACAACCATACAACAACAACAACAACAACAACAACAACAACAACAACAACGACAACTTTATTTGCACTCAGCTAGAAATTAGAAATTAGATGAACAAAAATAAGTTAAAATAAAAAGAGTACATGGCTGCCCGAAATAACCTTAATGGGCTAATAATAGCTTGCAATAATGTTTGATTTGATCTTTTTCTTAAAATGTTTGAGTGGCAGAAGCTTAATATCACCACTATTATCATTCCAGATGTTTGCACCTTGATATCTAATGTTAAAGATTCGACAGTTTGTTCTGGTTTTTGGGAGAGCATAAGTCATTCTAGATGAAAGCCTTCTATTGTAGTTATGGGTATCTTTTACCGAAGTGAAAAAAGCCCTCAAAATTTGTAGAAAGAGGATGATTTTGAAATTTGTACCTGAAAACAGCATTGTGAAAAATAACTGCATCTAATAATTTGATATCATTTAATGTTTTAAAAAGTGGACTAGAATGTTCAAGGAATCTAGAAAAGGTAATGATTCTGATGCCTTTCTTTTGTATGAAAAAAAGAGGTTGCAAAGTAGATTTATAAGCTCCATGACTCGTCCAAACTCGCCTGATATGCCGCCGAAGCAGTTATCCGTTTCGTAAACGGTCGATGCCATTTTAATTTCGTGACACTTAAAAATTTTTTTAACTATCAACGAATTTCTACTAAATTAAAGAAAAAAAGAATTTTTAAGTAGCCACCCACTATCGAAGCCTGAATTTCTGTTTCCCAACACCCTGCTATACCACTACACTACCAGGTTGGTCCGCCAAATCTCCGTTAAAAGTGGCATCGACTGTTTACGAAACTGAAATCAGCGCCTCCGAAGCGTACCAAATAGGTACGATTAGGTATAATTACTATTTTCTTGAACCTGACCTGATATGGTTACGATCAAGTACTTTTATGGGCCAAAACGTACCTAAAGCAAATGAAACTCACTAACTCTGTAACGAAACAACTACTTAAACTTTTGACTCACGCGTGATCAGGTCGTGCACGGAAAATGTGTGCCAGGTGGCGTCAGGCAAATAAAATCTTCGCAGCTTTTTCTACAGTCGAACTTCCGGTTGCGACCACCTCTCCTCAGCGACGCGTTTTTCAAAATACCAAAAGTTTTCAAGTTAAATCACTATATTTGGAACCTCTTGTAACTGACCTCCTCTCGTAAGCGATCGCGACCACTTTCAGAGCCAAAAGTTTGAAATTTTCTTTTGTTTTTAACTTCCCGTAAGCGATCACTTGACAGTTATAGAGCGGAAACTTGATAAGGTGTTGTAACATCATCACATTTTCGAAAATGACTTTTCCTATGAGTAAAACCTTTAAAACATGGGGAGAGAAGATGTCAATTACCATATGCTAATGAGGCAAAATTTTGTCCCAATATGATCTAAGCTCTCGTAAGCGACCACCTCCCGTAAGGAAGCGCTTACGGGACGTTCGACTGTATTTTTGACTTGAGAGGGATAAAATACACTTGGCCCCTTGGGAAAAATGTGTTTTGGAGAGCACGAGAGAAGCGTAAGAGTTGCTGAGCAACTCTAGCTTCTTGAGTGCTCTCCAAACTTACCAAGTGCATTCAAAATTCGATATACGCACAGCTGAAAGCATGAACCAATTCTTTTATAACATAGCGAAAACAACCTGGGCACACGATCAGTCGAACTCTTAAATAGATTTACTGAAATACATGCCGTAACTACTAGCTATTACAAACGAAGGGCGGGGTGGAGGAAACGTTTAAAAAAGATCTTACGGTCGATTGCAACTGCCGATCAATCAAAATTCAAAGTTTTGACAATAAAACTTCAAAGTTTACCCACCCACTTGGGAACGTTTTGGCGCCACTCCGCAAACACTTGAAGAGAAGCAAAGTCAGCAACGCGTACGGGCATTTTGTCTTTTGCAGTTTTGAAAATCAGAATGAATGATAGGAAATCAATGGAGGAATTTTTGTCGGATGTCGACCATGATCTTTTACAATATGCAGGGAAATTTTAAAGGAAGAAAGGGTTCACCTCAACATTGTTTGCGCGGTATCTAGCAGAAGAAGATCTTCATTTCTCCTGAAGGTCACAAAAGACTAGTCTTGAACATGATTGCTCGGCTAACAACTCTTGGGAGAGTAAAAAGCAGCTTGAAGCGTCAAACAACGTCAACACAGCAGTTACAAAGCTCTGAATCAAATTTCCAATCTCCTGCACGAAAAAAAGATCTCCACGTCGGGCTCAAACAATGATGCGGACGAGTATCGAGTATCGAAAACGAGCGACGTTTCTCTTCTGACAAGCAGGCATCAGTTACTTAGCCCTTGTGAAAGGTTCATCGAGGAAAATGAGCCAAGAATTTTAAGTTTAAACTTGAGGAAGCAAGCGCTAAAAGATAAGAACTTGAAGAAACCTCTGCCAAGATAAGAGACGCAGCTTCCGCGCTTGGAAATACCGGTCAACGCTATGTAACTGTCATGTAAGAAATCACACAGTTCGCACCTGCCGAGTGGCAAAATGTGAGTCAGTGTTTTTCTGTGGAGAGTTGAGTTGGCATCCAGATGAAAAACAGGAGTTTCAGGAGAGAAAAAGGGAAATAGCAGCTTTAGAAACGGCCGCCGCGAAAATAGAACTGGATTTGAACTGGCTTTCTCCCGAGTAAAAATAGTTCTTTGAATAAACACGTAGAGGAAATTTTGCTTGAAAAGTTTCCCCATATTAGTATGTGTAATCAAATGGTGACGAGTGAAGTTAGGAAATAATTTCACGCGCGTTTTGTCAAAATTCTGATAATTTCTCTCGCCTAAAGGCTCGGGAAATTATCAGAATTTTGGCAAAACGCAAGTGAAATTATTTCCTAATTTCACGAGAAAACCATTTGATTACCCTTTAATATCGTGGGTTACAAATTACGTTCACAACCGTAACTTTTTTACTGGTTTATTCTATCGAAAATCGAGAACGTTACGAAGAATATAGTTTTAGTTTCAAGCATACATTATTGCTAAAGTTCGTAATTTTCTGGGTTTCTTCTCAAAAATACCTTTCGAATTCTTCGTGCTTGTTCATAATGTTTCAAAATTAAGACAACTGTCAAATCTTTCTTAGATGATTGGCTCTAATTCGTCATGAACTGATGAATGAAATGATAACGGCACCCGTTGAAATGAGCTGAAACTAAAATTTTGCACGAGGCCATATAAAGTTTTGACAGTTTGTTTTGAAGTGAAATTATCACCAAGAAATTACTTTATGGTCTAAGAAAACTTGCCTAAATGAAAGTCAAGCGAAAATGCACAAAGTTGAAAAACCTTCAAAGCTGGCAAGGAACACGGTTGTGGACAAATTATATACATCATAGCTTGTTGTGCACGGAGCGTTAGCCTGTCCGGCATGTGGTTTATCACCACATTACAGTTGTAGACATTGTAGACGTGGCCACTGCCCACCGCTGCAGGGGACTGGATTAGCGGCTGAAGGGGAGCTCGACTGGTTGTCTGGTTAAAGTGGATTTCTTTGCCATCAATGATGCTAGACAGTTGTCGGCTGCTCGTCTTCGTTCCCGTGGTTGTAGGCCTCAACGCTTTATTCTTGTCGATGGCCATTTGTTGTTATTATTTCGGATTTTGGAACTCCCTAGGCCTCCAGCTTTCTGACCACCGTTTTCCGGACTGAGTGGTTGGATAATCTGTTTTAGGGACCCACGTTCGTAATCGATTCCGTCTTGTTTACACACGAAGGCGTAAAACCGCTCGAGTACTTCATTCAACTGCTCAGGAAGAATCATCTCCAGGTATCTCTCAAGGCTATTTTCGCCACACCATTTCTCAAAAACCCTCACCCAGGTAATTGTGCTCTATCGCGTATTTAAGTTTTCTGCCGCTTCTTTTAATTCCGTAACTTCTTCAATGGTCACCGTCTTAAATCTCAACGCCATCTTGGCAATGATCGAAATACAAGAGATGTTGCCATGGCAATTTTATAATTTCACATGTGAAATTATAAATTAATGCTAAAATTTCGCGCCAAAATTAAGGAGTAATTTGTCACCCATGATGTTCAATATGTTTTAAATTCCTCTACTGATACTAGGTGGAAGATTGTATTCACCAAGTTTGAAGGATCTGAAGGGTGTAGCTTAGCTAGAAGACGCTCAGTTAATTTTCCATACATTTGTCTGGTTTTTTTTTTCCCGCGAACCGCGTCCACTCAGCCAAATTTACAGACAAATGTATGGAAAATTAGAAAAATAAACCGAGCGTCTTCTAGCCAAGCTACATCCTTTAAACCTGGAAATACAATCCTGTACCTAGTAGTTTAACGTTCCGATTCACAACTTGTGTAAAATTCAATTTTGGAAAAAGTTATTTGCCATCGGATTCCTATACAAACACTGTAATTTCTGACCGCTTTGCCTAGCCATCAAGATGTCGTCGAAAACCGTGATATATAGTCTATTTAAGCTCGCTAATCTCACAGATATTTTTCATCGCGGCCCATCGCAAAGCCCTGCAAGTTTACCGGAGAGTAGTAATTCAGATCGCAAAATCTCACAGATGTTTTGTATGACAGAGAATTTACCGAGGGAGGAAAATAGCCGTAAATTTGCTTCCATTGCTCCCATTGCCTCCAGATTTCAAGTACTGTTTCACAGATGGCAATATTTCTCCTCGCGGCCTGTCAATAACGCTGGAAAACAATGAAGCCAACACTCCACGAAATCGCATTGGTAGTAAAATGACCTAAACCACTACGGCGACATAGAAGAAAAGGTACGCAAACCAAGCCAGGGAAGGCGTTTTTATTTGTTTTCCACAGTGAAAAATGAGCCGGCAGAAAATGTGAAATTCGAAGCGAGTGAGGCACTTTGACACAACATTGTCACTATCAATACAAATTTTAACGCAAACCACATTCCGGTTATTCCTGTGTGTTATCATTTGTTGAAGAAATTACAACTGCAAAACTAAATGTTTGGATTTATTCCTACGCGGAGAGCCACTCAAAAGTTAATGGCCTTAGTACATCAGCCACTGCATCCAGCGTGATGAAGTCACATGAAAAACCGGACTTTGAATGTTATAGAAGGTTATAGATAAATAGTCAAGGACCCAAAAAGATATCTGAATCGAGAAGACTACATAAATTATCTTTCTCGTTGTAGCAAAGACGTTTGTGAAATGAAGTGCGATCATGTTAGCGGACATTTAACCAATTTGGGGAGGAACATGTAGACCATGGCCAGAGTCGACTAAGCGGCGGAATTCCAACCTACACCAAAGAGTAAAACAACAAACCCAGAAAACAAAAAATATTACCCTCGACCCGCCACACTCGACCTTCAACATGGAACCCTCGATCGTCGACCCTCAACAAAAAGATAGACTCCAAATGATCGCGTCATCTGTGTCGGCACGTGATAGAGTGAAAAGTTATTGTAAAAAAAGGTAAAAATCCATATATATTCCATGTTGCCGCTCGTCTTTTCAGTAGTAGATTATACCAGTGACATGAAAATGTTTTAACAGCAAAAGAAAAAATGGCTCACGAGGCGATTGCCGAGTGTGTCACCGATGTTCTGACCACATTTTGATGTTATCTATAACGGAAAGTATAACCTGTTTTCTATTTCTTAAATAACTATTTTGAAATGATTGATTTCCTACTAAAATATTAATAAGATAATAAATAATAATAATCCGAGTAGACATTTGCAAAAAGCAAGGCTAGCAGTTGTAATGATTGTTAAACAAAAAACAAAGATGATGGATATACTTACAGGTATTCCAAGTTCTCCAGAGAGGAGAAGATATCCTGTGGTAAATTCTGAATGTGATTTCCTGTCAGCTCTCTGCGATAGACGGAGAACAAATTGAAAATACATAGTATTAATGAGATAAAGAACGTATTTTCATGTGGAGCAAGTTCACGGCTGTCATCAACGGCAAAAAGCCTTGATATATCGAAAGAGGATTTTAACAACAACCACCCACACCCTCCCCCCCCACCACCCCCCTTCCTCTTGAACAGTTATCAGGGATGAAGGGAATGGGAGGATGATTTCATTCATCTCTCGCCGATACATTTGATATGTCGGGAGTCTCCCCACATCATTTGAAATTATAGAAGCAACCACCGTGGTTTTGAGTGGCATGCAAAGCAAGATTACGCCTTCTTTACCAAAATCTTTGGCAACATTGCAGAACTAGTACCCATTTACATTCTAGTATCAGTTTTTAATACTTCACTATCGATTTAGACTATATTAATTATAGGATTTGCAAATCTACCAGAGCCGAGAAAACATTTTCTCTTAAATTATATACGTGTATTAAAAAAAGTTTAGAGTTCCATCCGTTTAACCCAACCCCCCTCCCCTGAACCACCTTTGAGTCATGAGTTTGCTTACCCAATGGATTAAAACGAACTCACTTTACTGGCCTCAACACCGTTTCGTAATTTAGTAATTTATTTCAGAAACCTACAGCCACTTCCATTCAACTAAACGGAGGTGGCTATAACGGAGGGTCACAGGGCACAAATTGTGACATCATACTGTAGTAAGAGAAGATCAAGGTAAGAGAGTGAATCCATCATATATGCCTTATACCTTAAGTTATTTTGAAACATGGTACATGTACGACTGTACCCAGTTCTTCTTCGGATGTTTCTCACGCGTTGCGTGGATGTTTTCGTGGAGGATTTGGTTATGTTTCGCTTCGTTTGAAAGCCAAGGAAAACATGGAACACGCAGTGCGAGGATGGGTAACCCGAAAACACTGACCCCCGGTTCGTGGACCCCCACAACGGACCGGGTTCGCGGGCTACCCTACGGACCGAACCATGGACTACCCCTACGGATCCCCTCTACGGACCACCCTAAAATAGTGTAAAAATAAGAGATAAAGGTTTCACTTATGGGTTGTCTAATAAATTCAGACTCGTGTCGGTGATTTTTCGAGTCTTGCACTGCATGTGCAAATGTAACAGAATTGGGTTTTTAGCAACCCACCCCACCTCCCTAAAAGCTGTTTTCAGCGTAAGGAGATGCCGATGGTAAGAAGGAAAGTTCTTACCTTCCATTCGCGGCTCAATCTGGCTATGGAAGATATATTTTTAGGCCGTTTATTCTTGTTTGTATCTGTTATTCCGCTGAGTAAATTGTGAAGCCTGGAACTAATTCACGAACCCACGGGAGGATGGGCTGAACAAAATGGCACAGGGGAAAGAACACAAATTTCGAGGCTTCCAGGAGGCTTCCCTGTACGCGTCTTTCGTATACTTTATGGCCACAGCAAAGAAAATGGCAATGTGTAATTACATAAATTGCACCCGAGCCTGAATCCAGGTCTGCCCATTTGCACAATGTAACGTTCGAAATTTCGCCGTGACGAGTAATCTATTAGACAACCTGTAACTGAAATATTTATTTATTATTTCTATTATATTTTGGGGGCTGGTCCGTAGAGGGGGTCCGTAGCGAGAGTCCGTGGACCGGTCCATAGGTAGTCCGCGGACCGGGGGTCAGTGTTTTCGGGTTACCCGTGCAAGGATGCCTTCCTTGATATTTTAATATCACAGAACCAAAGGAGCTTCGGCCATCGCCAAGTTTAATAAATTTCGAAACTTTAATCGGAGGACGGATTTGCCCGTCCAAACAATAAAAAAACTGAATAAACGGTAAAGAAATGAGCAACCAAACGAGTGCAAAGCAAACGAACGCCGAACTGAAAACATCGCAACCAAACAATCAGATGTTCGAAAATGCAGACAGACGCTCCCCGCCTAAACAATAAAAGGGACTTTAAGCAACAAGGAGAACAACATGAAGGACAACGTCGATTGAAAACGACTTCATGTTGAACCTAGGAATTACGCAATAATTTAGATTCAGTTTGTCTATCACTCTCGGAGATATCCAAAATATAATATGTAAGACAGCATCAAAAGCCAGTTTTTTTTTTAAATTACCCGTCGTATTTCATGTTATCTAGAATGCTCAGAATGTGATCGTTTCACATTGTTGTGTTAGACAGCTATTATAGTCGTTGCTATCATAGTTAATGGAGGGGAATGGTTATGAAACTCCACAAAGTTCTTTGTTGTGTGATTTTGTTCTGTTTTTTAGCCTTGACCGTGCTCAAAACACAACAATTGTTTACTACTGACCAAGCAACTAACCAATAGAGACGTCTTGGTTACGTAACTCATGCAAAGTGTATGAGCGCAAAACAAAAGATTGTGCCCGGTCGTGGACATTCCAGCATAAATCTTGGTATCTTTGTTTACTCCTTTGATGTTTGCTACGCTTCGTAATCAGTTCCCTATATTAACTATATTGCTGTTCCCACTGTGATTTGCTTATGAGACTCCCTGAAACCAAATGAACGGCAAAGGAATGAACAGCCAAACGAGCACAAAAACACGGCTGAGAGCGCAAACAAAAAAGGTCGATGAATCGTCTATTGAAAATCAAAACATATAAAATGACGGATTACCTTGGGTATGAAGTCTCTATGCAGGATTGACTCTCTTATCTTGATCTTCTCTCGACCGTTGCTGCATAAACGTTTATCTAAATCATATCTTATTTTAGTCTTAATTTACACGGATTTTCTGTATAGTAGACGGACAAAAAGTGTGACATTTTACTGTAGTGAAATAAAATTCTGTTTTTTTCTCGCCAATTAGTGGAAAGCAATGATCTTGAGGTAATATGTTTATAAAAGGAATAGACCAAAGGCCTTGCAATTCCTTTCTTTAATGGATAAACGTATAAATTTGTCTCATCTAGCTGGATACATGTATTTCCTTCATAACACTGTGCACTGCTGTTTTCAGTCTTGATCTCTACATAATGTAAAAACAAAACTTACCGATAAACGACCGATAACGATAATCAAAAAGCAATGTTTGTAATGTTGAAATCAAGCTGGAGTTGACAGGGTCAGTGTCATAGTTCGATCAAATACTTAATTATCACTAATAATTACGTTCATAAAAATTAAAGAAAAAAGAACTGCAAACAAGCTTACAAGGACCAAAGCATTGATAGATTGGAAAATAATCCCGGGGGTAGCTCTTCAATGTTGTTCGATGCCAGATCCCTAAAATAAGGGAGAATGTTTGGTTAATAAGTAGATTTAGCCAAGCCTAAAACCGGAGCTCCTGGGCCGGATTGTTGATAGCCGGTTTCGCTAACCCAGGAAAAGCAAGAAATTTGACTTAAGTTGTGTAACTCTTGCAGTAAGGTTTCTGTATATTGTTTTGCCTTCTGTTTTGAACTTGAATAATTTCAACATACACAAAAGAAGCAGTGAAAAACACTTTCTGCAAGAAAAATTTATACTTCAGTTAACTTTAATCCTGGGTTAGCGTTAAGCGGCTTCCGAAAAACCCAGCCCTCTTTGCAACAAGTGAAACTAACATGAGCTCGCGGTGCAATCGAAAACCAGCACTTGATCAGCGGTCAACTTAAAAAAACACGTGTTTTCGATAAGCTGTAAACTTGAACCTGCAATATGGTCACGTGATCCCGGTCGGCGGATACTTTGTAATGACATTTGTTACTTGACCATAACATGAATGTCCAATCAAAAATGTACATTGTAAACCAATCTGTATGTATAAATATAATTAGTCTTTGTGTGTGTGCTTTGCGAGCTCTTGCATGTGTTTTTCTTATTTTCTCTTCTTATTTGACCCAAATAAATAATTGCCTGAAGAAAAAGATTTCAAGGTAATTCAAGCTGTAGCTACTGTCAAGCTAATAGATGTGAAGAAAATCACGAGTTTAACACGTCTGTCAAGTTAAGAAATGAGAACAGCAATTTCATGGCATTATAGGACGAAAATAAGCTCAGCACCAAAACGAGGCTATGCCATGTGCGAGTCTAAGAAATGCCTCCCAAGAGGGAGGCAAAGCGCTTTTGACCTCTTATTTAAAGTAAGTCGCATCGAAGACGCGCCGGAGGCTCCTCGTGCGGTTGGACCGGTGAGGGTGGGACACTACAGAGACTCTACTCCCAGTAATTCTCTCCCATGAGGGGGGTAGGGGGGAAGAGAGAACGAGGAGTATTTTACTCGAATTATTTTTCAATGTTTTTTTCTTGAGATAAACATTTCAAAACGCACGTTTTAACTTGTATCCATATCAGATGAATATATCTGGCACTAATAACTTGATTTAAAGAAACCCAGAAAAAAAAACAAACAAACCTTAAGCCAAGGCATGATGCTTTTTATGTCGATAAATTGACCTATTGTATTCAAGGCACATATTTGTCGATCCGATGGTGGTCTGTCATGTGACATAACAGCCAATCATGTTAAAGAGTGTTATCTATCCACCAGTATAAAAGACTGGTCGCATTCTCACTCATTCGCTCTTGCTTTCACCATCACAGCGAGTATATCTCTTGGCGATAACATTTTTTCAGGGAAGTTGAAGAGATATTTTGTATTGCATTAGAATGGGTCTCCCTCTAATTTTTATTCTGAGGCATTCATTCATTAGGCGTTTAGAGAACGTCGTTGCCGCAAACCCTAACCTTAACCACTAATTCTTGTTAAATAATGCTGCCACATTTAAATGGCGTGGTGTTGGGGGGAGAACTGTGGCTAAGACGTTGCAATACGACCTCCCCGTGGTCGCTTCATTCGCTCCAGACATAGTTATTTTACAGCTGGCAACCAATGATCTTTCTCGTCTTGATGCTTTAGTTGTGGGTTCTTCTATCGAGGAGCTTGTTACCATTCTGCACGACACGTACAACGTTAAGCTTATTTGTGTCTGCCAAACCCTTCTGGGGTCCGATCCTGTATTCAACATGCGTGTTCGCGCGTTTAACAAACATGTTAAAACGTTCCTCGACGCCCTCCCTCATGTCTTTTTCTGGGGACATAGAGGCTTTCGGAATTCATCCCAGAGATTTCTCGCGCGTGATGGTGTCCACCTCAATAGGCAGGGGCCGTTTTAAAGTCATTACGCATTCGTTCAATTGTCGACCATTAGGCCGAACTATGCTGTCTGACGCTAATTCAAGCCATTTCCTTTTGATATATGTACAGTGTACATTTTACACCAAGCCGTGTCTTGTTGCCTCGTGATTCAGCTATTTTTGCGGTTTTCATTTGCCGCATACCTTTTCATTGCTGTTTCCGTTGGCTTATCAGTTGGCCACCTGTGTACACAGTACATTTGTGCCCGTGTTATACGGTATGCACAGTACATTAGTGTGCATTCTTTTTATATGATAAACACAGTACATAGGTGTGTATTTGTTCTATACCGGCTTTGCTTATTGTTTTTTGCTTGCAGCTTACCGCATGAGTGTACAATCCATTTTGACCGCCTATTTCCATAGGTGTGTCCAATGCACTCGGTATTACTGTCAATGCATATCTATTTGTTCATGGAAATGAGCTTTTATGATTGTTATTTATCTCACTTGTCGCAATTTACAGCAAAGGCGTTGTCTCGGTCTGATAACAGTCTTTTTTAATCCTTTTTCACATACCGCAACTATTTGGCGGTTACTTTAATCCGGCACCTCTGAGGTTGTCTATTTAGTTATAGATTTCTTCCCGGCCATGTAATTGTCTTATGCTGTGTTTACATTTGAACTTTTACCAAGGTAAACAGTTACTAAGGTCAAGTTACTAAACCTTGGTACATTCGTCCAGTGTTTACACCGGCTCAAATAACTCAAGTTGATCTTTCAACATTAGCGCGCGCTGCATTAGCAACGTCATGAAATCGAACTTGGATGACGATCCCACCGCAGTGGAACAGGAGCAAATTGAGCTGCCATCATTTTCATAGGCGAGGACCTCATTCAGTAGTATTACGGCGAAAATTCAGCTGCTTGATCATACCCAGAGTATGCAGGGATACGTGGTATATGCAGCATCCTCCCTGGTGGCAAAATATATCGACAATAATTACACAACATAGGATCGAAGTTTGTCTAGAGAAAGTTGTAAATAATACTGAGAATGAAAAATACAGTGCTCTCTGACGTGACGAATTGTTCGCTGTAAGAAGGTCGATCCAATCTTTCCACGTTATCTGCCATGATCGCCTGGCAAAAACTGGGATAGAAACGCTTTTTTGTCGACAATCGCGCAATCTGCTCACCGCGGGAAGTGAAATATTACGCCGCCACAAGCGGATATATCTGTCATCTTGACCTTGGTTACCAACTGTAACCATGCCTGATCACAGGGTAATTACAACTTTTACCTCGGTTAAATTTCTTTTGTCTTTTGCGGCATTTACCAAAGTATCAGTTGGCGTTTACACACGGAAAATGTTTACCTAGGTAAGTTAACTCTGGTACCTCAGTAAACCGTTCAAGTCTAAACACAGCATTAAGCTTATTTTACCTTGTATGCGGTTAACGCTGTCACCTAACATCCGTTATTATATAGATCATTTCTTCTCGCTTAATCATGCCGCCTAAGAAGCGTACTGCTGGCGCTGGAAGCCGTTCTAAGCGTCTTCGCTCGTTGCCGCCTGCCTCTGATCTGTAAGAGGCCGAGCCAGCTGCAATAGTACAAGATACCCAGTCTGCTGCAGTCCCGGGGATGGTCCAGTTAAATCTCCAGGCGCTCACCAGCACAATTACCGCTGCTGTCTCCGCGGCCGTGAAGGACGCCATGGCCACGCAGCATCAAGCGAGTGTCACCGCCAGCACTACCACAGCACTTGGTCAGGTTGACCATCTGGTGAACGAGGAGATTTCAAACCTCATTCAACCCACAGGTACGCAAGGCGCGGATCCACCTCTTTCTCCCTTGAGTGTTGGGGATGAACCGCGCCAGCTTTTTACCAGCATTGGCGCAGATTTAGGTGCTAGAGTTAGCTCAAAAACGAAAGCAAAAATTTGGGCTCACGAATACATAGATTTTAGTGTGTTCTTGTCAGTAGCTCCTCCCCGTGAGCGGTATGCCTTATCTATTACCTCCCCTGGTGGTGTCTCGGGTCAACCCCACCTAACTCTTGAGCCTTATCACACGCCAAAGAAGGTGACAACTATTCAGCAGTGGATAACTGCCTTTAACATTTTCGTCACGATTTATTCGGAGAAAGCTGCTGATGACGCCCCAAAGTTGATGAAATATTGTGAAGTGGTGCGTGATCTTTCTCATAAATCGGCTGCCTGGCTTTTTTATGACGAGCAGTTCCGCTACTTAAGACAATCTGCACCTCACCGTTACCCTTGGGATCAAATCCACTGGGAATTATGGCTTAGGGCGATGTCCAATATTTGCGGCAAAACTCCATCATCCGCAGGTGCGGATAAGGCCCACGCACCAGTCCGTTTTCGACCTTCTACCAGCAAATTTCCCAAAGGGACATGTTGGACATTTTACGCCGGTATGCAGTGCAGGGGATGCCAATATGAGCATGTCTGCTTTAAATGCAATGCAAAACATCCGGCAAGTCAATGTCAGGTTTCCTCAACCCACCAGCGCCCCAATGTCGGAAAATCCGGATCACAACTTATTAATCCAAGTGTTGGACAGCCAGCCAGTCACGCCCGTAAAAGCGGACCGGTTCGAGAATTTATTGGCTGGTTATAGTCCAGCCTTAAAAACCTTATTAGTTGACGGTTTTCGGAACGGTTTTCGAATTTCTTACATCGGCGAATTATCTTCTTTTGAATCTCCTAATTTGCAAAGTGCCCTCCAGAATCCGGAAATTGTTTCCTCAAAATTAATGAAGGAAATCGAAGCTGGTAGGGTTGTGGGACCTTTCAAGGCTCCACCTTTTCCCATTTTTCGTACTTCGCCCATTGGCATGGTTCCCAAGAAGGCTCCTAATGAATTTAGATTAATTCACCATTTATCACACCCAAAAGGTTCGTCTGTAAATGATTCCATTGCTGACGAATGTTCATCAGTCCATTATGCTACTATTAGTGATGCCATTCATATTTTAAAGAAATTAGGTGCGGGTTGCTTTTTGGCTAAAACGGATATTAAGTCCGCATTTCGTATAATTCCTGTTCACCCGTTGGAGTACCCGTTACTCGGTATTAAAAGGGCAAATGAATACTATTTTGATCGTTGTCTCGTTATGGGACTAAGGTCTAGCTGCGCGATTTTCGAAAAGTTCAGTTCTTCTTTAGAGTGGCTTGCCATGCAACACTTACATGTCTCTGCCGTTTTACATATTTTATACGACTTTTTGTTTATTGCGCCAAGTAGAGTTAAATGCGGTGAAGACCTTCATAAGTTTCTCGATATGCGTAACTTTCTTGGAGTCCCAATTGCTCAGGACAAAACAGTGGGACCGAATACCACTTTACAGTTTGCTGGTACAGAGCTCGATTCTGTGCGGCAGGAGGCCAGGTTGCCGTTAGACAAGCTTACCAAATGTCGTACCTTACTACATCACTTTCACAAGAAACGCTCCGTCACTGTGCGCGAACTGCAGTCTTGAATTGGCCTGTTAAACTTCTGTTGTTCTGTTGTCATCCCAGGCCGCGCTTTTTTACGCCGCTCAATTGACCTTACCAGCGGTCTAACAAGCCCTTATCACCACATCCGTTTAAACAGAGAATCTAAACATGATATCCGTATGTGGTTAACATTTCTAGATAATTTTAATGGAAGGGCATTTTTTCCGTCGGACCGCTGGGAAACTTCCTCTACACTTGAATTATATACAGATGCCGCGCCATCTAAAGGTTATAGTGCGGTATTTGGTAGGCATTGGTTTGGCGGTGCCTTTCCGGATGCATGGCACGGTTTCAACATCACTTTCCTCGAGCTTTTTCCCATTGTTTTAGCTGCCCACATATGGGGGTCTAGTATGACCAATCGCTGCGTGCTATTTTTCACAGATAATGCTGCCCTAGTAGATATTATAAATAAGCAGACCTCTAAGCATAAGTTAGTCATGGTTCTACTACGTGACTTGGTTCTTAGTTGTCTACGCTATAATATTTTATTTCGTCGTCGGCATGTTCCCGGCCTGCAGAACAGCCAAGCCGATTACATCTCTCGCTTTCAGATCGAGAGCTTCAAGGTAATAGCGCCACAGGCAGACGAATTACAAACACCAGTGCCAGCGAACCTTCTACCGGAGAGTTGGTCACTCATTTGAGAGATTTATAAGGCTTCGCTCTAACGTTTACAATTTTGTGGCCTTGATACCAGTCGATACAAAGGCCAGAGCTTTCGAATTGGGGCTGCTTCGCTCGCGGCTGATAAGGGTTTCTCAGATGCGCAAATCCGCACTCTTGGCCGCTGGAAATCTGATGCTTTCAAAATATATATCCGCTCTGAACGCCTCCAAGCTAATTAAGTTAAACATGTCATTAGGTCACGCACCATTGAAACACTTTTACACCTTTTTCTATTTTTCTTCAGTCTTAGAAATGTAGGTCAGACATGGGCTGCCACTATTTCTGACGCATTATTTAGTACTATGATCAAGACTGTAGTCATTGTTGACGACCTTGTAGGTCAGACAAGGGCTGCTACATTTTTCTGTCGTCAATTATTTTAGTTTTGGTGGATTTTTTTGTTCATACGCGATGTCGGAAACTGAGGTCAGACATGGGCTGCTGCGGTTTCCGTCGTCACATTACTTTTTCTGTTGTGCGTCATTGCGTGACAGCAACGTGGGTCAGACATGGGCTGCCATAACTTCAACTTTATTGCTTCCATCACCTATTACAATATATACTATAAATCGCCTAATATTACTATTTTGTTGATACAAAACAAGTGACGAGGGAGTCTATAGAAAAGCAAAAAAAAAAATTGCGTGAAATTATAGATCCGTAATTTGACATTTATCAACTAAGTGATAATAATTATCAAACTTGAAACAACTCGAAATATCTTATGAAATAATCAACGAAGCAATAAGTATCAAAAGCTTATTTTATAAAAGGGGTATTTTGCCACTGCTGCTATCTTTGTCTAATATAGATCTTTTTATGTTATTCTTAAATATATTGAAAGATTTGATTTTTCGTGTTTTGATGTCTATACTTTTCCATATTTTTGGACCTTGAAAGGCCAAGGAGTATTGGCCAAGTGTAGTTGATTTACGTGGGAGATGACTGTCATCTGCACGTCGTGTACCATAACTATGTATTTGATAATTTGCTGAAAAGATGTCTGACAAATTTTTTGGAAGTTGATTATTGTAAAACTTGAACATAAAAAAAAATGAAATTTCTAGCTTATTTATCTCTTGTACTTTTAATATTTTTAGTTCCTTAAAGACATTTTCTGTAATCTCTCTATACTGAATTTTAGCTATAGCCCTGACTGCTCTTTTCTGAAGTATTACTATTCTAGATAGTCTAGTAGGATAATTGTTGGCCCATATGACATTACAGTAATGTATGTAAGGGTAAACAAGAGTGTAATATAAGGTTTTGGTCGTTTCTTTGGTTAAAAATTGCCCTACTTTAAACATAATTCCAATATTTTTTGATATTTTACTTGTTATTAAGCTAATATGAGGTTTTCATGTTATTTTTTCATCTATAACTGTGCCAAGAAACTTACATTCCCTAACTCTGTCAATGATGTTCTCGTCTATCATTAAATTTATAGTCTCATTCATGTTTTTTCTGTTTGAAAATAACATGTAAGTTGTTTTAGAAATATTTAAAGATAATTTATTTGCTTTGAACCATAGAGAAAGTTTAGCTAACTCACCATTTGCTTTTGTAAGTAACTGGTTTAGACTTTTAGTTTTGTAAAATATGTTGGTGTCATCAGCAAATAATGTGAAGGAAAACACATTTGAGGAAGCACTTATCTCATCGATGTATATCAAGAATAGGAGTGGCCCAAGTACTGACCCCTGTGGAGCCCCAAATATTATGTCTGACATTTCTGAGTCAACTCCTTTGAATTGTACATACTGTTTTCTGTTAGATAAGTAGTTCTTAAACCATAAGTGTGGTATACCTCTGATTCCATAATGTTCAAGTTTGTTCAATAGGATTGTGTGGTTAACTGTATCAAAGGCTTTTAGGAGATCTAAAAAGATACCTATACAGTATTCGCCATTGTCAATTGCAAAATGTATTTTTTCTACAAAATCTAAAATTGCCATTGCAGTAGAGTGTTTTTGCCTGAAGCCATACTGGTTTTTGTTTAAGATGTTAAATTTAGTTAAATAATCTATAAGTCGATTGTATACAACTTTCTCTAAAATCTTTGAAAATGAAGGTAAGATTAGCGGCTGAAGGGGAACTCGACTGGTTGTCTGGTTAAAGTGGATTTCTTTGCCATCAATGATGCTAGATAGTTGTCGGCTGCTCGTCTTCGTTCCCGTGGTTGTAGGCTTCAACGCTTTATTCTTGTCGATGGCCATTTGTTGTTATTATTTCGGATTTTGGAACTCCCTAGGCCTTCAGCTTTCTGACCACCGTTTTCCGGACTGAGTGGTTGGATAATCTGTTTTAGGGACCCACGTTCGTAATCGATTCCGTCTTGTTTACACACGAAGGCGTAAAACCGCTCGAGTACTTCATTCAACTGCTCCGGAAGAATCATCTCCAGGTATCGCTCAAGGCTATTTTCGCCACACCACTTCTCAAAAACCCTCACCCAGATAATTGTGCTCTATCGCGTATTTAAGTTTTCTGCCGCTTCTTTTAATTCCGTAACTTCTTCAATGGTCACCGTCTTAAATCTCAACGCCATCTTGGCAATGATCGAAATACAAGAGATGTTGCCATGGCAATTTTATAATTTCACATGTGAAATTATAAATTAATGCTAAAATTTCGCGCCAAAATTAAGGAGTAATTTGTCACCCATGATGTTCAATATGTTTTAAATTCCTCTACTGATACTAGGTGGAAGATTGTATTCACCAAGTTTGAAGGATCTGAAGGGTGTAGCTTAGCTAGAAGACGCTCAGTTAATTTTCCATACATTTGTCTGTTTTTTTTTCCCGCGAACCGCGTCCACCCAGCCAAATTTACAGACAAATGTATGGAAAATTAGAAAAATAAACCGAGCGTCTTCTAGCCAAGCTACATCCTTTAAACCTGGAAATACAATCCTGTACCTAGTAGTTTAACGTTCCGATTCACAACTTGTGTAAAATTCAATTTTGGAAAAAGTTATTTGCCATCGGATTCCTATACAAACACTGTAATTTCTGACCGCTTTGCCTAGCCATCAAGATGTCGTCGAAAACCATGATGTATAGTCTATTTAAGCTCGCAAATCTCACAGATATTTTTCATCGCGACCCATCGCAAAGCCCTGCAAGTTTACCGAAGGAGAGTAGTAATTCAGATGGCAAAATCTCACAGATGTTTCGTATGACAGAGAATTTACCGAAGGAGGAAAATAGCCGTAAATTTGCTTCCATTGCTCCCATTGCCTCCAGATTTCAAGTACTGTTTCACAGATGGCAATATTTCTCCTCGCGGCCTGTCAATAACGCTGGAAAACAATGAAGCCAACACTCCACGAAATCGCATTGGTAGTAAAATGACCTAAACCACTACAGCGACATAGAAGAAAAGGTACGCAAACCAAGCCAGGGAAGGCGTTTTTATTTGTTTTCCACAGTGAAAAATGAGCCGGCAGAAAATGTGAAATTCGAAGCGAGTGAGGCACTTTGACACAACATTGTCACTATCAATACAAATATTAACGCGAACCACATTCCGGTTATTCCTGTGTGTTATCATTTGTTGAAGAAATTACAACTGCAAAACAAAATGTTTGGATTTATTTCTACGCGGAGAGCCAGTCAAAAGTTAATGGCCTTAGTACATCAGCCAATGTATCCAGCGTGATGAAGTCACATGAAAAACCGGACTTTGAATGTTATAGAAGGTTATAGATAAACAGTCAAGGACCCAAAAAGATATCTGAATCGAGAAGACTACATAAATTATCTTTCTCGTTGTAGCAAAGACGTTTGTGAAATGAAGTGCGATCATGTTAGCGGACATTTAACCAATTTGGGGAGGAACATGTAGACCATGGCCAGAGTCGACTGAGCGGCGGAATTCGAACCTACACCAAAGAGTAAAACAACAAACCCAGAAAACAAAAAATATTACCCTCGACCCGCCACACTCGACCTTCAACATGGAACCCTCGATCGTCGACCCTCAACAAAAAGATAGACTCCACATGATCGCGTCATCTGTGTCGGTACTTTTATAACAATTGGCCAATTAGCACGTGATAGAGTTAAAAGTTATTGTAAAAAAAGGTAAAAATCCATATATATTCCATGTTGCCGTTCGTCTTTTCAGTAGTAGATTATACCAATGACATGAAAATGTTTTAACAGCAAAAGAAAAAATGGCTCACGAGGCGATTGCCGAGTGTGTCACCGATGGTTCTGACCACATTTTGATGTTATCTATAACGGAAAGTATAACCTGTTTTCTATTTCTTAAATAACTATTTTGAAATGATTGCTTTCCTACTAAAATAATAATAAAATAATAAATAATAATCTGAGCAGACATTTGCAAAAAGCAAGGCTAGCAGTTGTAATGATTGTTAAACAAAAAACAAAGATGATGGATACACTTACAGGGATGCCAAGTTCTCCAAAGAGGAGAAGATATCGTGTGGTAAATTCTGAATGTGATTTCCTGTCAGCTCTCTGCGATAGACGGAGAACAAGTTGAAAATACATAGTATTAATGAGATAAAGAACGTATTTTCATGTGGAGCAAGTTCACGGCTGTCATATCAACGGCAAAAAGCCTTGATATATCGAAAGAGGATTTTAACAACAACCACCCACACCCTCCCCCCCCCCACCACCCCCCTTCCTTTTGAACAGTTATCAGGGATGAAGGGAATGGGAGGATGATTTCATTCATCTCTCGCCGATACATTTGATATGTCGGGAGTCTCCCCACATCATTTGAAATTATAGTAGCAACCACCGTGGTTTTGAGTGGCATGCAAAGCAAGATTACGCCTTCTTTACCAAAATCTTTGGCAACATTGCAGAACTAGTACCCATTTACATTCTAGTATCAGTTTTTAATACTTCACTATCGATTTAGACTATATTAATCATAGGATTTGCAAATCTACTACAGCCGAGAAAACATTTTCTCTTAAATTATATACGCGTATTAAAAAAAGTTTAGAGTTAATTTCCATCCGTTTAACCCAACCCCCCTCCCCTGAACCACCTTTGAGTCATGAGTTTGCTTACCCAATGGATTAAAACGAACTCACTTTACTGGCCTCAACACTGTTTCGTAATTTAGTAATCTATTTCAGAAACCTACAGCCACTTCGATTCAACTAAACGGAGGTGGCTATAACGGAGGGTCACAGGGCACAAATTGTGACATCATACTGTAGTAAGAGAAGATCAAGGTAAGAGAGTGAATCCATCATATATGCCTTATACCTTAAGTTATTTTGAAACATGGTACATGTACGACTGTACCCAGTTCTTCTTCGGATGTTTCTCACGCGTTGCGTGGATGTTTTCGTGGAGGATTTGGTTATGTTTCGCTTCGTTTGAAAGCCAAGGAAAACATGGAACACGCAGTGCGAGGATGGGTAACCCGAAAACACTGACCCCCGGTTCGTGGACCCCCACAACGGACCGGGTTCGCGGGCTACCCTACGGACCGAACCATGGACTACCCCTACGGATCCCCTCTACGGACCACCCTAAAATAGTGTAAAAATAAGAGATAAAGATTTCACTTATGGGTTGTCTAATAAATTCAGACTCGTGTCGGTGATTTTTCGAGTGTTGCACTACATGTGCAAATGTAACAGAATTGGGTTTTTAACAACCCACCCCACCTCCCTAAAAGCTGTTTTCAGCGTAAGGAGATGCCGATGGTAAGAAGGAAAGTTCTTACCTTCCATTCGCGGCTCAATCTGGCTATGGAAGATATATTTTTAGGCCGTTTATTCTTGTTTGTATCTGTTATTCCGCTGAGTAAATTGTGAAGCCTGGAACTAATTCACGAACCCACGGGAGGATGGGCTGAACAAAATGGCACAGGGGAAAGAACACAAATTTCGAGGCTTCCCGGAGGCTTCCCCGTACGAGTCTTTCGTATACTTTATGGCCACAGCAAAGAAAATGGCAATGTGTAATTATATAAATTGCACCCGAGCCTGAATCCAGGTCTGCCCATTTGCACAATGTAACGTTCGAAATATCGCCGTGACGAGTAATCTATTAGACAACCTGTAACTGAAATATTTATTTATCATTTTTATTATATTTTGGGGGTTGGTCCGTAGAAGGGGTCCGTAGCGGGAGTCTGTGGACCGGTCCATAGGTAGTCCGTGGACCCGGTCCGTAGTGGGGGTCCGCGGACCGGGGGTCAGTGTTTTCGGGTTACCCGTGCAAGGATGCCTTCCTTGATATTTTAATATCAAAGAACCAAAGGAGCTTCGGCCCTCGCCAAGTTTAAATACATTTCGAAACTTTAATCGGAGGACAGATTTGCCCGTCCAAACAATAAAAAAACTGAATAAACGGTAAAGAAATGAGCAACCAAACGAGTGCAAAGCAAACGAACGCCAAAAACATCGCAACCAAACAATCAGATGTTCGAAAATGCAGAGAGACGCTCCCGCCTAAACAACAAGATGGACTTAAAGCAACAAGGAGAACAACATCAAGGACAACGTCGATTAGAAACGACTTTATGTTGAACCTAGGAATTACGCAATATTTAGATTCAGTTTGTCTATCACTCTCGGAGATATCCAAAATATAATATGTAAGACAGCATCAAAAGCCTATTTTTTTTTCTAAAATTACCCGTCGTATTTCATGTTATCTAGAATGCGCAGAATGTGATCATTTCACATTGTTGTGTTAGACAGCTATTATACTCGTTGCTATCATAGTTAATGGAGGGGAATGGTTATGAAACTCGACAAAGTTCTTTGTTGTGTGATTTTGTTCTGTTTTTTAGCCTTGACCGTGCTCAAAACACAACAATTGTTTACTACTGACCAAGCAACTAACCAATAGAGACGTCTTGGTTACGTAACTCATGCAAAGTGTATGAGCTCAAGACAAAAGATTGTGCCCGGTCGTGGACATTCCAGCATAAATCTTGGTATCTTTGTTTACTTCTTTGATGTTTGCTACACTTCGTAATCAGTTCCCTATATTAACTATGTTGCTGTTCCCACTGTGATTTGCTTATGAGACTCCCTGAAACCAAATGAACGGCAAAGGAATGAACAGCCAAACGAGCACAAAAACACGGCTGAGAGCGCAAACAAAAAAGGTCGATAAATCGTCTATTGAAAATCAAAACATATAAAATGACGGATTACCTTGGGTATGAAGTCTCGATGCAGGATTGACTCTCTTATCTTGATCTTCTCTCGACCGTTGCTGCATAAACGTTTATCTAAATCATATCTTATTTTAGTCTTAATTTACACGGATTTTCTGTATAGTAGACGGACAAAAAGTGTGACATTTTACTGTAGTGAAATAAAATTGTGTTTTTATCTCGCCAATAAGTGGAAAGCAATGATCTTGATGTAATATGTTTATAAAAGGAATAGACCAAAGGCCTTGCAATTCCTTTCTTTAATGGATAAACGTATAAATTTGTCTCATCTAGCTGGATACATGTATTTCCTTCATAACACTGTGCACTGCTGTTTTCAGTCTTGATCTCTACATAATGTAAAAACAAAACTTACCGATAAACGACCGATAACGATAATCAAAAAGCAATGTTTGTAATGTTGAAATCAAGCTGGAGTTGACAGGGTCACTGTCATAGTTCGAACAAATACTTAATTATCACTAATAATTACGTTCATAAAAATTAAAGAAAAAAGAACTGCAAACAAGCTTACAACCACGGAAGCATTGATAGATTGGAAAATAATCCCAGGGGTAGCTCTTCAATGTTGTTCGATGCCAGCAACCTAAAATAAGGGAGAATGTTTGGTTAATAAGTAGATTTAGCCAAGCCTAAAACCGGAGCTCCTGGGCCGGATTGTTGATAGCCGGTTTCGCTAACCCAGGAAAAGCAAGAAATTTGACTTAAGTTGTGTAACTCTTGCTGTAAGGTTTCTGTATATTGTTTTGCCTTCTGTTTTGAACTTGAATAATTTCAACATACACAAAAGAAGCAGTGAAAAACACTTTCTGCAAGAAAAATTTATACTTCAGTTAACTTTAATCCTGGGTTAGCGTTAAGCGGCTTCCGAAAAACCCAGCCCTCTTTGCAACAAGTGAAACTAACATGAGCTCGCGGTGCAATCGAAAACCAGCACTTGATCAGCGGTCAACTTAAAAAAACACGTGTTTTCGATAAGCTGTAAACTTGAACCTGCAATATGGTCACGTGATCCCGGTCGGCGGATACTTTGTAATGACATTTGTTACTTGACCATAACATGAATGTCCAATCAAAAATGTACATTGTAAACCAATCTGTATGTATAAATATAATTAGTCTTTGTGTGTGTGCTTTGCGAGCTCTTGCATGTGTTTTTCTTACTTTGTCTTCTTATTTGACCCAAATAAATAATTGCCTGAAGAAAAAGATTTTAAGGTAATTCAAGCTGTAGCTACTGTCAAGCTAATAGATGTGAAGAAAATCACGAGTTTAACACGTCTGTCAAGTTAAGAAATGAGAACAGCAATTTCATGGCATTATAGGACGAAAATAAGCTCAGCACCAAAACGAGGCTATGCCATGTGCGAGTCTAAGAAATGCCTCCCAAGAGGGAGGCAAAGCGCTTTTGACCTCTTATTTAAAGTAAGTCGCATCGAAGACGCGCCGGAGGCTCCTCGTGCGGTTGGACCGGTGAGGGTGGGACACTACAGAGACTACTCCCAGTAATTCTCTCCCATGAGGGGGGTAGGGGGGAGCAGAGAACGAGGAGCATTTTACTCGAATTATTTTTCAATGTTTTTTTCTTTAGATAAACATGTCAAAACGCACGTTTTAACTTGTATCCATATCAGATGAATATATCTGGCACTAATAACTTGATTTAAAGAAACCCAGAAAAAAAAAAAAACAAACATCAAGCCAAGGCATGATGTTTTTTATGTCGATAAATTGACCTATTGTATTCAAGGCACATATTTGTCGATCCGATGGTGGTCTGTCATGTGACATAACAGCCAATCATGTTAAAGAGTGTTATCTATCCGCCAGCATAAAAGACTGGTCGCATTCTCACTCATTCGCTCTTGCTTTCACCATCACAGCGAGTATATCTCTTGGCGATAACATTTTTTCAGGGAAGTTGAAGAGATATTTTGTATTGCATTAGAATGGGTCTCCCTCTAATTTTTATCCTGGGGCATTCATTCATGAGGCGTTTAGAGAACGTCGTTGCCGCAAACCCTAACCTTAACCACTAATTCTTGTTAAATAATGCTGCCACATTTAAATGGCGTGGTGTTGGGGGGAGAACTGTGGCTAAGACATTGCAATACGATGTCCCCGTGGTCGCTTCATTCGCTCCAGACATAGTTATTTTACAGCTGGGAACCAATGATCTTTCTCGTCTTGATCCTTTAGTTGTGGGTTCTTCTATCGAGGAGCTTGTTACCATTCTGCACGACACGTACAACGTTAAGCTTATTTGTGTCTGCCAAACCCTTCTGGGGTCCGATCCTGTATTCAACATGCGTGTTCGCGCGTTTAACAAACATGTTAAAACGTTCCTCGACGCCCTCCCTCATGTCTTTTTCTGGGGACATAGAGGCTTTCGGAATTCATCCCAGAGATTTCTCGCGCGTGATGGTGTCCACCTCAATAGGCAGGGGCCGTTTTAAAGTCATTACGCATTCGTTCAATTGTCGACCATTAGGCCGAACTATGCTGTTTGACGCTAATTCAAGCCATTTCCTTTTGACATATGTACAGTGTACATTTTACACCAAGCCGTGTCTTGTTGCCTCGTGATTCAGCTATTTTTGCGGTTTTCATTTGCCGCATACCTTTTCATTGCTGTTTCCGTTGGCTTGTCATTTGGCCATCTATGTACACAGTACATTTGTGCCCGTGTTATACGGTATGCACAGTACATTAGTGTGCCTTTGTTTTATACGTTATGCACAGTACATAAGTGTGCATTCTTTTTATATGGTAAACACAGTAGATAGGTGTGTATTTGTTCTATACCGGCTTTGCTTATTGTTTTTTGCTTGCAGCTTACCGCATGAGTGTACAATCCATTTTGACCGCCTATTTCCATAGGTGTGTCCAATGCACTCGGTATTACTGTCAATGCATATCTATTTGTTCATGGAAATGAGCTTTTATGATTGTTATTTATCTCACTTGTCGCAATTTACAGCAGAGGCGTTGTCTCGGTCTGATAACAGTCTTTTTTAATCCTTTCTCACATACCGCAGCTATTTTGCGGTTACTTTAATCCGGCACCTGTGAGGTTGTCTATTTAGTTATAGATTTCTTCCCGGCCATGTAATTGTCTTAAGCTCATTTTGCCTTGTATGCGGTTAACGCTGTCACCTAACATCCGTTATTATATAGATCATTTCTTCTCGCTTAATCATGCCGCCTAAGAAGCGTACTGCTGGCGCTGGAAGCCGTTCTAAGCGTCTTCGCTCGTTGCCGCCTGCCTCTGATCTGTAAGAGGCCGAGCCAGCTGCAATAGTACAAGATACCCAGTCTGCTGCAGTCCCGGGGATGGTCCAGTTAAATCTCCAGGCGCTCACCAGCACAATTACCGCTGCTGTCTCCGCGACCGTGAAGGACGCCATGGCCACGCAGCATCAAGCGAGTGTCTCCGCCAGCACTACCACAGCACTTGGTCAGGTTGACCATCTGGTGAACGAGGAGATTTCAAACCTCATTCAACCCACAGGTACGCAAGGCGCGGATCCACCTCTTTCTCCCTTGAGTGTTGGGGATGAACCGCGCCAGCTTTTTACCAGCATTGGCGCAGATTTAGGTGCTAGAGTTAGCTCAAAAACGAAAGCAAAAATTTGGGCTCACGAATACATAGATTTTGGTGTGTTGTTGTCAGTAGCTCCTCCCCGTGAGCGGTATGCCTTATCTATGACCTTCCCTGGTGGTGTCTCGGGTCAACCCCACCTAACTCTTGAGCCTTATCACACGCCAAAGAAGAGAGATTTATTAGGCTCCGCTCTAACGGCCGGCAGCAAAAAAGCGTACCAGAGGGCATGGGGGTCTTTTCAGATATTTTATGATCGTTTCTAATATGGGCCATCAACCCCCCAGCTACCTTAATCTTCTTCCCAATTGGCCCTCTTTATCTCTTACCTATCCGCTAAGAAACTCGCGCCTTCTACGATTACTTCTTATCTTTCGGCTATAAGTTATGTCCACAAGATTAAGGATTATATCGACCCAACTAAGTGTTTTTTGATTCATAAGTTGTTAACGGCTGTCAGCCGCCAGCGTTTCGCTGACGTTCGTTTACCTATTACTCGACGGCTATCTTTAAAACAGGGAACGGGGAATCGGAGAATGGGAATGGGGAACGGGGAATCTTTAAAATGGGGAATCTTTAAAAGCGGGAATCTCTAAAATGGGGAATCTTTAAAAGCGGGAATCTTTAAAACGGGGAATCTTTAAAATGGGGAATCTTTAAAATGGGGAATCTTTAAAAGCGGGAATCTTTAAAATGGGGAATCTTTAAAAGCGGGAATCTTTAAAACGGGGAATCTTTAAAATGGGGAATCTTTAAAATGGGGAATCTTTAAAATGGGGAATCTTTAAAAGCGGGAATCTTTAAAAGCGGGAATCTTTAAAAGCGGGAATCTTTAAAACGTGGAATCTTTAAAAGCGGGAATCTTTAAAAGCGGGAATCTTTAAAACGGGGAATCTTTAAAAGCGGGAATCTTTAAAATGAGGAATCTTTAAAAGCGGGAATCTTTAAAACGGGGAATCTTTAAAAGCGGGAATCTTTAAAATGGGGAATCTTTAAAAGCGGGAATCTTTAAAACGGGGAATCTTTAAAAGCGGGAATCTTTAAAATGAGGAATCTTTAAAAGCGGGAATCTTTAAAACGGATCAGAATTGAGTTAAACACTCTACTGTTCCACTTACAAATAGTTGAAAATAGCAACTGACGAGAATCGTGAAGATTCGAAACCGCGGTCTTGCTTAAAACCACAAATTGCTTGCTGTTCTGATCATGGACAAGGAGGATAAACTGTTGTCTGATACGAGCCCGTTAAACACACCACTGGATGAGAACGAAATGGCCGGGTGCTCAAAGGACAGCGACATTGATAGTGCCTCAGAGCCCGAGGACGAAATAACGAGTTATCAACCCATCAAAACACCATCAGAGACAACAGCAAAAAACCAAAGAAACGGAGAAAACAGAAAAAGAAAAGCGAAACCAGAAAACCTTTACTCGCTGGAGGATAAAATCAAACGAACTGATGAGTCCATAAAGAAGCTACAGACACACTTGGACAATAAGACCTGTCCAAAGTCGTTACGATACAGAGCGCGGGCGAATATCCCGCCGGACGAACAGTTCAAAAAAGACATTCAGGCGGTCAAACAAAAAGCAGAGCATGGCTTTCTATCAGCACTCACTAGGTTTAATTACCACCGCCTCGAGAAACAAAAAATTAAGTTTCGCAAAGAAAAAGGTAAAACTCTCCGAAAAGGAACTCGAGAGAGAGGCTTAAATAACAAATCCAAACCTAAACCGCTATCGGCGGACATCAGTGTAAAAAACCTAGCAGCTATACTAGGAATCGATGCTGAAAATGTGCCTACACTACTGTCAACATTAAAGGAAGTTGTAAACAATAAAGATGTTGAAAAGTACACATGTCTGTTCACTGAATGTTCTAACACTGCTAACACAGACAGAAAAAATAAAAGGAAGGGAAAATCAAAAATCACAAAAACACAAATAAAAACCAAAAAGCGTGATGAACGCAGAAAACTATCAACCTCTTCTCTTACAAAAAATAACGATAGATTTATTAAAAATCTATCGAAAGCGAATTTGACTGACAACCAAATTAAATTGCTATCAAAGGGATTAAAATTTATACCAACCGCCACAGTAACGAAAACTAAAATACGGCGCCAACTCTTGCGAGATTACAAGGAATTCGCAAGACGAATGCGCTTAAAATACATTTTTCACGGGCAAAACAAATCAATACATCCCTTCTATGTCAAATCAAACTGGGAACCGCCAGTCCAACCATCAGTCACATTAGAAACCTACCTGGAAGAGGTTAAACAACAAATCGCGGAGATAAAAATAACCAGACAAAAACCAAACTTGTCACGCAAAGAACGTAAAGCGCTAAATGTTTTACAGCAAAGCAAAGATCTTAATTTCAAAAAAGCGGACAAGGGAAGCACACTTGTAGTCATGGATAAAAATGATAAAATACAAGAGGGCCAAGTCCAAATCAATGACCTAGATAATTACAAGCCTCTTGACAAGCCTATAGTTAAGGAAACACATACGAAGGTGTCACGCTTGATCTCAGAACTACACCGTGGCAACTACATTGATGACATGACTAGAAAGTGGTTATCTCAAACACCAAATCCACCGCGGATTCCGGAATTCTATACCCTTACAAAGATCCACAAACCTACTCTAGTAGGAAGACCAATTATCTCAGGCTGCAGTGGGCCTACAGAACGAATA
The DNA here is from genome assembly GCF_964199315.1 of Orbicella franksi. Taxonomy (NCBI): domain Eukaryota; kingdom Metazoa; phylum Cnidaria; class Anthozoa; order Scleractinia; family Merulinidae; genus Orbicella; species Orbicella franksi. The sequence goes on from NC_138151.1 coordinate 31,992,890, forward strand.
TCAGCATTTGTTGACACATTACTTCAGCCTATTTCCATATCACAAGCGCCTTATCTAAAAGACACTACAGATTTTATTAATTTCATTGAAAAGACGAAAGTGAATAAACAAACATTCCTTGTATCAATGGACGTAACAAGTCTATATACTAATATACCACAAGAAGAGGGTATAACTACAGTATGCAGAGCATACGAAAACTTTCACAGAAATAACCCTCCTATCCCCACACAATATCTCAAAGAAATGCTAAGCCTGATACTGAAAGAAAATTCTTTCCAATTCAACGGTAAGAATTATCTACAAATCCACGGTACCGCCATGGGTACTAAAATGGCCGTTGCTTTTGCAAATATTTTTATGGCCAATATCGAAACAGAGATTCTTAGCAATAGCGTCGCAAAACCCACAATCTGGAAACGATATATTGACGATATTTTTTCTTTGTGGGATGTCAGCCAACCTGATATAGACAAGTTCATCGAACAAGCAAACTCACATCACCCTACAATCAAATTTACAGCTGAAATTTCAAATACTGAAACTACATTTCTGGATACAGTTGTATACAAAGGCAAACGATTTAGAGATCAATCCATCCTGGATATAAAAACACACTTTAAGCCAACTGAAACCTTTCAATACACTCATTTTTCCTCTAGCCACCCACCGGGTGTCAAAAAGGGATTCGTGAAGGGCGAAGCTTTAAGACTCTTACGAACTAACTCTTCAAGAGCAACATTTGAAGAGAACATTTACAAATTCAAATCACGTCTCCTTGCTAGAGGTTATCCAAAAAATCTGATCGAAACACTCCTTTCAGATATTAAATTCACAGAAAGGGAATCGGCGCTAAGACAAAAACATGAAAGCCGGAAAGAACTCTTGCCTTTTGTAACACAATATCAACCATCAGTGCCCAACCTCAAAAATGTTTTAATGGAAAAATGGCACTTGATACAAAATCAGCCTTCTCTACGCCAAATTTTCAAAGAGCCACCACTAATATCGTATAAAAGAGGTAAATCCCTAAAAGACATACTCGTAAGAGCAAAACTATAAAAGGGTCATATATTACATGGTACAAAAGTTTCCATTGTTAGAAGTTGTGCAGGCCTGTCACTCCTTGCTAATTCCTACCTTAAAGATTCCCGCTTTTAAGGATTCCCCGTTTTAAAGATTCCCCATTTTAAAGATTCCCCATTTTAAAGATTCCCCATTTTAAAGATTCCCCATTTTAAAGATTCCCCATTTTAAAGATTCCCCATTTTAAAGATTCCCGCTTTTAAAGATTCCCCGTTTTAAAGATTCCCCATTTTAAAGATTCCCCATTTTAAAGATTCCCGCTTTTAAAGATTCCCCGTTTTAAAGATTCCCGCTTTTAAAGATTACCCATTTTAAAGATTCCCACTTTTAAAGATTCCCCGTTTTAAAGATTCCCGCTTTTAAAGATTCCCCATTTTAAAGATTCCCGCTTTTAAAGATTCCCCGTTTTAAAGATTCCCGCTTTTAAAGATTCCCCGTTTTAAAGATTCCCGCTTTTAAAGATTCCCCGTTTTAAAGATTCCCGCTTTTAAAGATTCCCCATTTTAGACATTCCCGCTTTTAAAGATTCCCCATTTTAAAGATTCCTCATTTTAAAGATTCCCCATTTTAAAGATTCCCCATTTTAAAGATTCCCCATTTTAAAGATTCCCCGTTTTAAAGATTCCCCATTTTAAAGATTCCCCATTTTAAAGATTCCCGCTTTTAAAGATTCCCCGTTTTAAAGATTCCCGCTTTTAAAGATTCCCCATTTTAAAGATTCCCCATTTTAAAGATTCCCGCTTTTAAAGATTCCCGCTTTTAAAGATTCCCGCTTTTAAAGATTCCCGCTTTTAAAGATTCCCCGTTTTAAAGATTCCCGCTTTTAAAGATTCCCCGTTTTAAAGATTCCCGCTTTTAAAGATTCCTCATTTTAGAGATTCCCGCTTTTAAAGATTCCCCGTTTTAAAGATTCCCGCTTTTAAAGATTCCCCGTTTTAAAGATTCCCGCTTTTAAAGATTCCCCATTTTAAAGATTCCTCATTTTAAAGATTCCCCGTTTTAAAGATTCCCCGTTCCCCGTTCCCCGTTCCCCGTTCCCCGTTCCCCATTCCCATTCTCCGATTCCCCGTTCCCTGTTTTAAAGATAGCCATTACTCGACCGGTGTTGCACGAGCTTATTAAATCTCTCCAACACACCACTTCTTCGGCCTTTCAACGTTGTCTCTACTCAGCCATGTTCCTGTTAGCTTTTTACGGCTTCTTTCGTGTTGGTGAACTGGCGGCTAAGAGTTGGGATCGTGCCGATTCCGTATTACAGTTTAATGATTTGAAAGTTTTGGTAAACAATGGCCAACCACAAGTGATTAAGATCATCATTACCGCATTTAAGCACAATACAGACAGGAAACCCTTTGAAATCTTAATCGACCGCGAGGACACTTTGCCATTTTGCCCGGTCAAATCTCTGATAAAATACTGCAAATCACGAGGGGCCCTCCCGGGACCGTTATTTTGCCAACAAAACCTTACACCGATTACGGTCTATCAATTTAACACCGAACTTTCCCGGTGTTTACAATTGTGTGGCCTTGATACCAGCCGATGCAAAGGCCACAGCTTTCGAATTGGCACTGCTTCGCTCGCGGCTGATAAGGGTTTCTCAGATGCGCAAATCCGCACTCTTGGCCGCTGGAAATCTGATGCTTTCAAAATATATATCCGCTCTGAACGCCTCCAAGCTAATTAAGTTAAACATGTCAATAGGTCACGCACCATCGAAACACTTTTACATCTTTTTCTATTTTTCTTCAGTATTAGAAATGTAGGTCAGACATGGGCTGCTACTATTTCTGACGTATTATTTAGTACTATGATCAAGACTGTAGTCATTGTTGACGACCTTGTAGGTCAGACAAGGGCTGCTACATTTTTCTGTCGTCAATTATTTTAGTTGCATTTTTTGTTTATACGCGATGTCGGAAACTGAGGTCAGAGATGGGCTGCTGCGGTTTCCGTCGTCACATTACTTTTTCTGTTTGCGTCATTGCGTGACAGCAACGTGGGTCAGAAATGGGCCGCCATAAGCTCAACTTTATTGCTTCCATCACCTATTACAGTATATACTATAAATCGCCTAATATTACTATTTTGTTGATACAAAACAAGTGATGAGAGAGTCTATAGAAAAGCAAAAAAAAAATGCTTGAAATTATAGATCCCTAACTGGACACTTATCAACTAACTGATAATAATTATCAAACTTGAAACAACTCGAAATATCTTATGAAATAATCAACGAAACAATAAGTATCAAAAGCTTAATTTATAAAAGGGGTATTTTGCCACTGCTGCTATCTTTGTCTATTATAGATCTTTTTATGTTATTCTTTAATATATTGAAAGATTTTATTTGTCGTGTTTTGATGTCTATACTTTTCCATATTTTTGGACCTTGAAAGGCCAAGGAGTATTGGCCAAGTGTAGTTGATTTACGTGGGAGATGACAGTCATCTGCATGTCGTGTATGTATTTGATAATTTGCTGAAAAGATGTCTGACAAATTTTTTGGAAGTTGATTATTGTAAAACCTGAACATAAAAAAAATGAAATTTCTAGCTTATTTATCTCTTGTACTTTTAATATTTTTAGTTCCTTAAAGACATTTTCTGTACTCTCTCTATACTGAATGTTAGCTATAGCCCTGACTGCTCTTTTCTGAAGTATTACTATTCTAGATAGTCTAGTAGGATAATTGTTGGCCCATATGACATTACAGTAATGTATGTAAGGGTAAACAAGAGTGTAATATAAGGGTTTTTGTCGTTTCTTTGGTTAAAAATTGCCCTACTTTAAACATAATTCCAATATTTTTTGATATTTTACTTGTTATCAAGCTAATATGAGGTTTCCATGTTAGTTTTTCATCTATAACTGTGCCAAGAAACTTACATTCCCTAACTCTGTCAATGATGTTCTCGTCTATCATTAAATTTATAGTCTCATTCATGTTTTTTCTGTTTGAAAATAACATGTAAGTTGTTTTAGAAATATTTAAAGATAATTTATTTGCTTTGAACCATAGAGAAAGTTTAGTTAACTCACCATTTGCTTTTGTAAGTAACTGGTTTAGACTTTTAGTTTTGTAAAATATGTTGGTGTCATCAGCAAATAATGTGAAGGAAAACACATTTGAGGAAGCACTTATGTCATCGATGTATATCAAGAATAGGAGTGGCCCAAGTACTGACCCTCTGGAACCCCACATATTATGTCTGACATTTCTGAGTCTACTCCTTTGAATTGTACATACTGTTTTCTGTTAGATAAGTAGTTCTTAAACCATAAGTGTGGTATACCTCTGATTCCATAATGTTCAAGTTTGTTCAATAGGATTGTGTGGTTAACTGTATCAAAGGCTTTTGCGAGATCTAAAAAGATACCTATACAGTATTCGCCATTGTCAATTGCAAAATGTATTTTTTCTACAAAATCTAAAATTGCCATTGCAGTAGAGTGTTTTTGCCTGAAGCCATACTGGTTTTTGTTTAAGATGTTAAATTTAGTTAAATAATCTATAAGTCGATTGTATACAACTTTCTCTAAAATCTTTGAAAATGAAGGTAAGATTAGCGGCTGAAGGGGAACTCGACTGGTTGTCTGGTTAAAGTGGATTTCTTTGCCATCAATGATGCTAGATAGTTGTCGGCTGCTCGTCTTCGTTCCCGTGGTTGTAGGCTTCAACACTTTATTCTTGTCGATGGCCATTTGTTGTTATTATTTCGGATTTTGGAACTCCCTAGGCCTTCAGCTTTCTGACCACCGTTTTCCAGACTGAGTGGTTGGATAATCTGTTTTAGGGACCCACGTTCGTAATCGATTCCGTCTTGTTTACACACGAAGGCGTAAAACCGCTCGAGTACTTCATTCAACTGCTCCGGAAGAATCATCTCCAGGTATCGCTCAAGGCTATTTTCGCCACACCACTTCTCAAAAACCCTCACCCAGGTAATTGTGTTCTATCGCGTATTTAAGTTTTCTGCCGCTTCTTTTAATTCCGTAACTTCTTCAATGGTCACCGTCTTAAATCTCAACGCCATCTTGGCAATGATCGAAATACAAGAGATGTTGCCATGGCAATTTTATAATTTCACATGTGAAATTATAAATTAATGCTAAAATTTCGCGCCAAAATTAAGGAGTAATTTGTCACCCATGATGTTCAATATGTTTTAAATTCCTCTACTGATACTAGGTGGAAGATTGTATTCACCAAGTTTGAAGGATCTGAAGGGTGTAGCTTAGCTAAAAGACGCTCAGTTAATTTTCCATACATTTGTCTGTTTTTTTTTTCCCGCGAACCGCGTCCACCCAGCCAAATTTACAGACAAATGTATGGAAAATTAGAAAAATAAACCGAGCGTCTTCTAGCCAAGCTACATCCTTTAAACCTGGAAATACAATCCTGTACCTAGTAGTTTAACGTTCCGATTCACAACTTGTGTAAAATTCAATTTTGGAAAAAGTTATTTGCCATCGGATTCCTATACAACCACTGTAATTTCTGACCGCTTTGCCTAGCCATCAAAATGTCGTCGAAAACCATGATGTATAGTCTATTTAAGCTCGCAAATCTCACAGATATTTTTCATCGCGACCCATCGCAAAGCCCTGCAAGTTTACCGAAGGAGAGTAGTAATTCAGATGGCAAAATCTCACAGATGTTTCGTATGACAGAGAATTTACCGAAGGAGGAAAATAGCCGTAAATTTGCTTCCATTGCTCCCATTGCCTCCAGATTTCAAGTACTGTTTCACAGATGGCAATATTTCTCCTCGCGGCCCGTCAATAACGCTGGAAAACAATGAAGCCAACACTCCACGAAATCGCATTGGTAGTAAAATGACCTAAACCACTACAGCGACATAGAAGAAAAGGTACCCAAAGGAAGCTAGGGAAGGCTTTTTATTTGTTTTCCACAGTGAAAAATTTGCCGGCTGAAAATGTGAAATTCGAAGCGAGTGAGGCACTTTGACACAACACTGTCACTATCAATGCAAATATTAACGCGAACCACATTCTGTTATTCCTGTGTGTTATCATTTGTTGAAGAAATTACAACTGCAAAACTAAATGTTTGGATTTATTTCTACGCGGAGAGCCACTCAAAAGTTGATGGCATTACTACATCGGCCAATGCATCCAGCGTGAGGACTAGTCACATGAAAAACCGGACTTTGAATGTTATAGAAGGTTATAAATAAATACTAATCAGGTCTGTGATATATTATTAAACTCTCGACATGGGACCCAAAAAGATGTCTGAATCGAGAAGACTACATAAATTATCTTTCTCGCTGTAGCAAAGACGTTTGTGAAATGAAGTGCGATCATGTTAGCGGACATTTAACCAATTCGGGGAGGAACATGTAGACCAGAGTCGAGTGAGCGGTGTAATTCGAACCTACAGCAAATAGAAGAGTAAAAAAACAAACCCAGAAAACAAAAAAATATTGCCCTCGACCCGCCACACTCGACCTTCAACATGTAACCCTCGATCGTCGACCCTCAACAAAAAGATAGACTCCACATGATCGCGTCATCTGTGTCGATACTTTTATAACAATTGGCCAATTAGCACGTGATAGAGTTAAAAGTTATTGTAAAAAAGGAAAAAAATCCATGTATATTCCATGTTGCCGCTCGTCTTTTCAGTAGTAGATCATACCAATGACATGAAAATGTTTTAACAGCAAAAGAAAAAAGTGGCACACGAGACGATTGCGGAGTGTGTCACCGATGCTCTGACCCCATTTTGATGTTATCTATAACCAGGAGCCATAATCGGAGACGGAGACCGTAAGTCTTGGGATCCGCGCGCACCTATGATATGGGACAATTTTTCTATTTTTAGAACAAATTGCGCCATCCTGACGTCATATATCCGCGCGGACCCACGCACATGTCGGAGGCTCTCGCGTGGATGTTGTCACGTTGCGTGATCAAATGGTGAGAGTTGAGTTAAGGCAGGGAATACGAACCAGGGCGCTTATATGTAGTTTTATGCTCTGAGCTAACGGAAAAGGTGGATTTTTCAGTGTCGAAAACAAGACTTCAATCTCCCCCTGGGAATGAATAATAAGATCTGCTCGCGCTAGTTGGGCCAAGCTTACGCGTGTTTTTGCGTTTGTTCTAACTTAAGAATATAGCAAGAAAGCTCTCTACTCTGGTATCGAGTTAATTTGTGAGTTTCTCAGACAATGGTTAATCATAACCAAAACCTGTTTTGTTTCTGCTTGTTTGGTGAGTTTGCAAAAGTTTTTGAAAGGAAGGTCTGACGCGTACAATTAGCTCATTTGCATAGTGCAGCTCGTGCACTTTCAAGTCCGAGTCGGTGTTTTCAATTGTCAACAAATCTTGACAAAGATTTCTTTCGTTATCTTTTGTGCTGAGATGCTGCAACAAATTTCACGAACGCAAAAAAGGCTACTAACGTCGTGTGTTTCTTCAACATAAACATAGCGAAGTTTTACACTGCGAAAATGAAAATAGACAAGGAGTTTTGATAACTCGATCAACAAAATCGAAATCGTTATTCGAAGTTGATTAAAGAAAGCGTCAACGTAACTTTGCTGATTGTTTCTGCTTTATTCGCATATTTTCAGCTTAGCTTTTAATATGTTCTCAAACATTTATCAATCTTAAACATATTCAAAAACTACAGAGTTATTGTTTGAGTTCGATGTACGCTTTCTCACGAAAGTGCGGCGGAAGTACAATTTGTCATGTTTATTGACTTTACAAAACAAGCATCAGCGGGCGCTCTCATTCATTGACAACAGAGAATTTACTGAATTTTTACACGAATAAAACTGAGCAGTATCTACGGACGTAAAGTTATTGGGCCTTGATGAAACATCCAGCGTTGCTTACAATTGAGGCCAAACTCAAACTAGCAATTATTTTGTTTTACTTTTCGGTCGCGATAGACTGGCAAATTTCTCGCAGGCGTGTGGCAAGAGGAGTAGGAAACTATGAAGTCCTGAAGCTCTGCTATATCTAAATATATCCAACTAGTTTTTTGCTGCGTAATGGACAGCTGTTAATCTTCAACATATGTGAAATTTAAAGTGGAGTAATTTACAGCTCATGTAAAAGAAGCATCCGTTGGAACACAACTTGGTCAGCGATATATATCTAAGCTTAAAGCGGAACATACCTAAATTCGACACTGTCTTACTTCACTCAAACTGCAGCAGCTTACGACGAAAATACTTAAGCAAAATTCCAGCAGACGTAAACGCGCTGAGTTGTGGGCCAAAAACATGAAAAATTTCGGGAATTTCGGACGCCATTCCCCCCGCGCGACATCCGCAAAAATCCTCGCAGCATGTACGCGCGTGTGCCGCAGGCGATGGCGCAATTTGTTCTAAAAATAGAATTATTGTCCCATATCAAGGGGACAACCCCAATACTGTGAAGTGAAGTGAAGTGATCGGATATGGATCGCGCTTACGGTCTCCGTCCCCGATTATGGCTCCTGCTATAACGGAAAGTATAACCTGTTTTCTATTTCTTAAATACCTATTTTGAAATGATTGTTTTCATACTAAAATAATAATAAAATAATAAATAACAATAATCCGATTAGACATTTGCAAAAAGCAAGGCTAGTAGTTGTAATGATTGTTAAACAAAAAGAAAAGATGATCGATATACTTACAGGCCTTCCAAGTTCTCCAAAGAGGAGAAGATATCCTGTGGTAAATTCTGAATGTTATTTCCTCTCAGGTTTCTGCGGTAGACGGAGAACAAGTTGAAAATACATAGTATTAATAAAAAGATAAAAACGTATTTTCATGTGGAGCAAGTTCACGGCTGTCATATCAACGGCAAAAGGCCTTGATATATCGAAAAAGGATTTTATCAACAACCACCCAGCCCCCCCACCCCCCAACCCCTCTTCCTCTTGAACAGTTATCGGGGATGAAGGAAATGGGAGGATGATTTCATTCATCTCTCGCCGATACATTTGATATGTCGGGAGTCTCCCCACATCATTTGATATTACAATTAGTCCATCACTGCTGAGGTGGTTGTATGGCTCACTTAAGGGGAACAAACGAAACTTGTATATTCTTAATCTTTGACTATTGCGCATCATAAAAATGCATGATAGCGAGGATAGAACGGTAGCTTTCACTTTGTAAATCGAATTTTAAATTTACCCCCAATACCCTCCCTTTGGCCGTCATCTTGGAATTCGAAATGTTATTTTCTTATATGTTTCTTTTCTTAAAGGTAGACGTTATTTTGCCTGGTCCTACATTTGTAATAATTAGTATCTTGGTTATTATTTCAGTATTGTCTGTAGTTGTTTAAGCTGTGATGACGTCATAAATTACAGCACAATGGCCACCGTTTTGTTTTCTAGTTTATGTATTCAACCTCTATTTCAACCATCTGAAATGACTAAATTACCAATAAGGTGCTTCACATCACAATACTAGAAAAAAACCTTTTTCTACGTTTAGTTAAGTAAGCACAATACGTCATTAACCAATATACTCTAACTCAACGTAGATACTTCAGTCTAGAGCTGGTTCGAGTACAGAAACGCCAGGCTCGTATAACGCCCTCTGTCACTGCTGTCACTTGCATTTGGATCTGTAACTTCTCAAAGTCATAAGCTTAAACACGGTAAATCATGACCGCGACAGTGCTTGGATATCTGATTGTTTTAGCAGATATTTCTACGATTTTAGTTTTCTTTTTTTCCTTAGTTTTAGTTCCGATGGAGAAGTTATATCTCTGTTTGAGCACCCTTTCAAACACCTTAAAATTTCTCAAAAATACTCTGCTATTAGCGTCATATTTCGACTGTCTTCTCTGTGGTGACGACTCCTCTCCAGATTGCTGCTTGATAATTTGCTCTTGTAACGCGACGTCATAGAGATGACTGCCTCTGGCTAAACTTTCTCGCCTCTGGTGCAGTGAACTTCATAGCGCAGCGCATCGATAATCTGGTACTCTTTCTCGTACAGCTGTCACATGAGTGCCTCCTTCAGTACGTATACTGTTCGTTCCTTCCCAATTCTCGCCAGAGCTCGGACGTACCTTTGACTATATTGGAGAGAATTAGAAGCTGAACTGCTTACCAGAGAGTATCAGCCTGTGATGGTATATACGCTAATTAGGACTTTCATGAAGTAGAGCTTGTCAATTCCTTGGTCAAGTTACTTCTCCAAGCTGTTAATAACTAAATAACATTCTGGTCTTTCATAGCATTCTGGTCTTTCCGCCTCTTTCATTCTTCATGTAGCACATTCCAAGGTTTTGGCTTTGAGCAAGCAGTAGGACAAAGATATCGGTGTCGGAGTGGATGACGAATCTGCCTCCCACGTACCAAGCATGGAGAACCATACTCATATCAGCCTCTTTATGATTAGTTCTCAGGAATTAGTTCGCATATGGCTGCGTCTTAGTCTCTAACACTGATCTTCGGTTGTCACGTACATGATCCGGTCACTGAGCTTGCCTCAGAATTCTTCTTTCTTCCACTGTGACACGAGGGAATTGCCAATGTCAGGCTTGTTTGTGGTGACACTGAAAAGCTTGTTCCCTGACTTCGTAGTATGGGCAGGAAGTATGTTCTTGTACTGTTCACCGTCAGAGGTAGACACTCTTTAAAATCTTTCGACATTCTTGATTGATACCTCGCGATACATGTCCAACACTTCGTCCACGTTCCTGTTTCCTGTTGCCGGTGTTCATTACCAACTCAAACACTCTCTTAGTGACCACATGAGACATACCTCCAGAGGGCCGGGATATTCAACTTCTGCAAGACCACCATTCCAGGTATACTGAAAATACTGGTGCGTTCTCTAGGTATTTCTCGGTGACTGTGATGCGTCATTCTAGCTGTTGGGAGAGTTTTGCCTCTGTCGGGAAGCTTTGCGCTGTTGTTTTTCGCGGAAGTCCACAAGGATCGGCAAGAGACCGACAAGTGCCATCAGAGCAAATACATCACGATCCATACGAGAAGGAAGTACTACATCCTAGTCGCGAACCTTATGCACAGCCTACAGATCCTTAAAAGACTTCAGCTTGGCTTTCTTCGATGGATCTAAGTAAACTGAAGCGGGATTAGATGAGCAACGGTAGTTGCAAAGTCATTCACTGCCTTCTTTACCTCGCTCTTGTTTACCAGATTAAATATTTATTGTATTCCACACGATTTTATAAACCAAACTTTTAAACGGTGCCCTGACAGTCCAAGTGTCCTCGATATTCGAAAATGCCCAAGAAGTTCCGATCCGTACCGCACACGCCGAGGATTAGAATTTAACTTATTTTTATGAACGAAAACTAATATATGAAAAATGTACGATAGCAAGTCTAACAAAAGGATTACATAATGCCTAAAGGTATTGGTAAACACTAACGAATGCAATTGTCCCGTGTTCATTACGTAATGCCCAAAGGTATTGGTAAATACTAACGAATGCAACTGTCCCGTGTTCAGCTCTTGGCCTGCAATAAGTCATTACTTACTTCTATTTTCGCTTTGATACCTCGGTGATAACATCCTTGAGCTGATCCACTAGCTTTTCTACAGCTTTGATGCGTGCTGGAGCCAACTACTCCTTATGGATGTAGGTCTGTGATGAAGTAATAGCCCAATACCCGTGAAGAAGCTTCCTGGGCTAAGGTAAGGTAAAGTCTGCATACGAGCCAAGTGGCCCATCAGGCCGGAGCTTATCCCGGTTTCTGTAGCATGAAGCGACTAGGAGTATTTCTTCTACCCCCTGGATGGTATGCTAGTCCATCGCAGGGTTACCCCCATCATTAAGTTCGCCGGTACTCATTTATACACCTGGGTGGAGAGAGGCACTGTGAGAGTAAAGTGTCTTGCCCAAGAACACAACACAATGTCCCCGACCACGGCTCGAACCCGGACACCCCGATCCGGAGACGAGCCCACTAACCATGAGGCCACCGCACCTCCCAACCAGCCAACTACTCCTCATGGATATAGGTCTGTGATGAAGTAATAGCCCAATACTCGTAAAGACGCTTCCTGGGCTAACCTAGAACCCTAACAACCACATACAATGCATTCAACCGCCGTTGATCAGATCATGGTGCAGAGGAAACACGTTTGCACTTTCGTTTGTGAGACCGCATGTTTGTGAACTGGGGCTGGATGAAGGAAACAGGCTAATGTTTTTGAGGGCTTTGTTTGAACAGACTTGCAATTTATATAAATATTTTATCTACTTGCCCTCTTTTCATGAAATAATTTTGAGAACCGTACCCCACAATGTTTTTGCAATAATTATAAGTGCAAAATGATCATATTGTGACCAATAATCAGGCGTTTTGAAGTCACTTATGACGTCATGTGCTGATAATTCAAGCACTAGCACAAATGGACATCTTGTTTGTTATTCGGATACGTTTAAAATTTACATTTGAAACACTATTCGCTCACATTAAAGGAATACAAACCACTTTTAAGCGTTCCCCAAACATCCAAGATGGCGGCAAAAAAAGGTATGCAGGGCAAAATTTAAAATTCGATTTAAATGTGAAAGCTACCGTTCTTTCCTTGTTATCATACATTTTTGTGATGCTTGAAAGCCGAAGATTAAGATAAGACATGTTTCGGCTGTACCCCTCAAGTGAGCCATAAACCCAAATTTTCGGCTCTCAGCTGATGGACTAAATAGCAACCGCCGTGGTTTTGACCGACATGCAAAGCAAGATTACGCCTTCTTTACAAAAATCTTTGGCAACATTGCAGAACTAGTACCCATTTACATTCTAGTATCAGTTTGTAATACTTCACTATCAATTTAGACTATATCAGTTATAAGATTTGCAAATCTACTACAGCGGAGAAAACATTTTCTCTTAAATTATATACATGTATCAAAAAAAGTTTAGAGTTTCATCCGTTTAACCCACCCCCGTCCCCTGAACCACCTTTGAGTTATGAGTTTGCTCAACCAATGGATTAAAACGAACTCACTTTACTGGCCTCAACACTGTTTCGTAATTTAGTAATTTATTTCAGAAACCTACAGCCACTTCGGTTCAACTAAACGGAGGTGGCTATAACGGAGGGTCACGGGGCACAAATTGTGACATCATACTGTAGCAAGAGAAGATCAAGCTAAGAGAGTGAACCTATCATATATGCCTTGTACCTTAAGTTATTTTGAAACATGGTACATGTACGACTGTACCCAGTTCTTCCGCGGGTGTTTCTCGCGCGTTGCGTGGATGTTTTCGTGGAAGAATTGGTTATGTTTCGCTTCGTTTCAAAGCCAAGGAAAACATGGAACACGCAGTGCAAGGATGGGTAACCCGAAAACACTGACCCCCGGTACGCGGACCCCCACAATAGACCGGGTTCGCGGACTACCCTACGGACCGGTCCATGGACTACCCCTACGGACCCCCTCTACGGACCACCCTAAAATAGTGTAAAAATAATAAATAAAGATTTCTCTTATCGGTTGTCTAATAGATTCAGACTCGTGTCGGTGATTTTTCGAGTGTTACACTGTGCAAATGTAACAGAATTGGGAATTGGAACTAATTCACGAACCCAGGAGAGGATGGCTAAAAAAAATGGCATAGGGGAAAAAACACAAATTTCGAGGCTTCCCGGAGGCTTTCCCCTACGCGTCTTTCGTATACTTTATGGCCACAGCAAAGAAAATGGCAATGTGTAATTATATAAATTGCACCCGAGCCTGAATCCAGGTCTGCCCATTTGCACAATGTAACGTTCGAAATTTCGCCGTGACAAGTAATCTATTAGACAACCTGTAACTGAAATATTTATTTATCATGTTTATTATATGTTGGGGGCTGGTCCGTAAAAGGGGTCCGTAGCGGGAGTCCGTGGACCGGTCCATAGGTAGTCCGCGGACCGGGGGTCAGTGTTTTCGGGTTACCCGTGCAAAGATCAAAGAACCAAAGGAGCTTCGGTCCTCGCCAAGTTTAAATACATTTCGAAACTTTAATCGGAGGACAGATTTGCCCGTCCAAACAATAAAAAAAACTGAATAAACGGTAAAGAAATGAGCAACCAAACGAGTGCAAAGCAAACGAAGGCCGAACTGAAAACATCGCAACCAAACAATCAGATGGTCGAAAATGCAGACAGACGCTCCCCGCCTAAACAACAAAAGGGACTTAAAGCAACAAGGAGAACAACATCAAGGACAACGTCGATTGGAAACGACTTTATGTTGAACCTAGGAATTACGCAATAATGTAGATTCAGTTTGTCTATCACTCTCAGAGATATCCAAAATATAATATGTAAGACAGCATCAAAAGCCTATTTTTTTTTAATTGCCCGTCGTATTTCACGTTAACTAGAGTACGCAGAATGTGGTCATTTCACATTGTACATACATACATACACGCATACATACATACATTTTATTTTGTTTTTAAATTAAAATTACAATTATAACATGCCCGCGGATAGCTGAGCTAATCTAGGCGGGTCATGTTTACACGAATTATTAATATCCAACTAGGTACAACTAAATACAACTGAAGGCATCAAGAGAACTAAGGGACCGTTCATTTTTTATAAGGTAGGGGGGGCTGGTGGGATTTGGGGAGGGGGCCATGCGAAAAAAAATGGCTTTCGAAGGGGGGCCATCCCAAAAAAATAAGGGAAAAAGGGGGGTCACGTCAAATATTTTAGTAAAACTTTAAAATGGCATAATGTTTGAATATCAAAAAAATTGCTATAGAATAAACACAGAAGGCAGGATATAAATTTATTACAAACTTTCCTTCTGCTTTAAAAAAACGTTTGGTGACAAAAAGCATTTGTAGCTACTGAAAAGAAGTATTTAACACTGTTATTTTCGAATGCAACTTTCACTGGCACTAATCTTCATCTCCGCTGTCGTCGAGTTCTTCGTCGCCGCTTGTGCTGCTATGGGAGTCTCTTTCACCAATGCTGTAAGAAGCAGCAATGCTTTGCGCCAGAGTGTACTCTTCAGGGTACATGAAGGTGTAAACATAATCTCTGACTTCCCGCTCAAGGTTGGTGGTGATTCTGCTTCTTGCAGGATTGGTGAAATAATTCCCTTCCAAGAGCTGTGCTATGTATGGCCCATCTCTTCTAAATATCGACGTGGCAACATCCTCAACTTTAAGACACTTCCGGGACGGCCGTTCTAGGAGGGTACACAAGGCATTGTGGAAGATCATTTCCTAGCGGGTTTCCAACACAGATTCCATAAACTCGTTGGACGTTGTTTTCAGTCCGCTTCCTCTTTCTTTCATTTGACTTTCTACGGTTTTCTTTTTCCCTTCTCCTTTTGTTGATGTGCTGTTTGAGTATGCCTTTGAATATGCTGTTATAATTGCTCTCCTTATTTTCTAGTGCTTCCATGTCCTGCGTGACCTTCGTCAACTTAGCTTCTGTACATTTAATCTGTTTTACATTAAAACTGTGGGCAAATTCTTCGCCCTGCTTTAAAGCAAGCCCATTGGACTGATAGAGTGTGGAATCGTGTTCCTTTACATCTTTCAATATGACATTCAACTTTTCCACCATTGCTCTGTGCTCTTTGATGGAGAAGTTCAGTTTTCTTCCATCACTGGGCTTCAACTGGTACCCTTGCATGGAAAACTCACTCGCCCTTTCTGAACAGCCATCCGCACCTAGAAAAGTTGCTTCTTTTGCATGTAAGATGTCAAACTGCCTGGATCGTTCAGCTGTAAACCTTTTCTTAAACGACTCGTCGCTTTCGCCATTATTGCACATTTTGAAATGAGCCTCTTTCATGATGCTCATGTAGTAATGCGCTCTTTCCCCGACTGGATTAACAATATAAAGAAGAAAGAGCATGGAAGTGGCAGGCTGGTTTTATCTGACCCAGAGAGCGTTGCTCTATTTGCAGATAAGTTTATTGTCAAATCGAAGTTTGTGGTGGATTATCTTCAGCATCTCGAAGTGCTGGAATTTAAAAGGAAAAAGAGAGCAGAAGAAAAGGCAAATTTAAGTAGGGAGGAGAATTATCCTTGGACTGAGTTGTGCGAAGATCTAACCAAGCTTAAAAAGCTACGTGTTCCAGAACTGAACAAGTACTCAAACCACCACGGGCTGAAGCAGCATTGGAAAAGCAGCAAGAGTGAGAAAGTAAAGGCAATTGTAAGACAATCATGCTTGCAGCAGAAGAGTCCTCTCAGAGCTGGCCAACCAACACTGAGAAATGCCAGGACATTGACACAAAATGACAACAGGGCAAGTGCTGACAGCAGTGAAACGGATGAAAGTGACAATGATGAGTATGACAGTGATGCCATTGACTCTGGGGGAGAAGATGACTCAAGTGACGTCATTCTTGCGTTCATCAATTCAGATGAGGAAGATGCCAATGAGAGGCCAAATGCCACACGCTCAGGGCGAGCCATAACTAGGAGATCCGAAATTGACTTCTCTTTCTTTTGATTTGTTTTTTAAACAACAGCTCTCTGTCTTATAGAGATTGTAAATATTGTCTTCATAGTGAGCACAATAACGTGAAGTAGGGGGATAATAGAGAAATATTAAAAAAGTTGAAATCTAAATATTGTTTGTTCAATTTTTTTTTTGAGGGGGGGGGGGTCATCCCAAAAAATGACCGCTATAAGGGGGGGCCATGTGAAAAAATTGGTAAGCTGAGGGGGGGTCATGCGCTTTTAAAATGGTGCTTCCCAAATCCCACCAGCCCCCCCTCCCTCATAAAAAATGAACGGTCCCTAAAGAGACTAAAATTGACAGCAATGATTAGAGACAACTAATAAACTAACGGTATTACAAATAATAATTAACAACAGTTACGACGAGAGACTACAGATACACTAAAACGATATTATTGAATATTTATCAATACATACTAAAAGGAGATTTATTCACCCCACCGGGGAATAAATGGTTTTATGCATCTGGTTAGTGCCAGTCTCCCAGCAAAGGGTTGGGGGGACATCCGGGTCCTTGGAAAACCTATATTTAAGCAGACGAGGCTAGGCTACTGTCCTCTTTTCCCAAACACTCGTGCTTTACACGCAGTTCGTAATTTCCCACCCACCCTCCGTTGGGATAGGGAAAATGGTCTATTTTGGATATTTGTGCGGGTACTCCCCCACCTTTGCTGGGAATGATTTTGATTGTTTAATGTTTCTCAGAGTAAACGTTTATTGTTATAAAAATAAACGACCACCTCGGTGGCCGAAAAATGGCAAATGATGTTTTTGTCAGTTCTTCCCAGCAAACCACGCGCAGCCACTGCATTGTATGGTAAAGGAGTTACAAATAGATGCAATAACATAGAGCATAAAGAAAATAAATTCAGCTTTACTTTTTGAACGACATCTGAAAGATCAATATTACAGTCTTCTGAAGCTAGAATTTCAAAAAGTATTTGTTTTATTTTCCTCATAAAGAATTTTTTGTGAAAGTTTTCTTAAAGATATAGGCATTTCATTCCAAATTTTTGTTCCTACTCTAGAAAATGAGTTCACTTGAATCGAGAGCCCAGAACTTTGTGTGTAAAAGTTATTTGAGACTGAGGATCGAGTATTATAAGAATGAATATCAGAAATGTCTTGAAAGAGATCTTGAATGTTTCCAGGAGCATTTCTGTGTCTTATTTCAAACATAAGGTTAGCTAAAAGCTCATAATACAAACATTTTAACGGTAAAACACTGGCATCAATAAATAAAGGGATCGTATGTTGATTTCGCTCAGAAAAATAGATAAAGCGAAGAGCTTGCTTTTGGAGCTGGAGAAGCTTTTCAAGGTGTGATTTATATGCTTGGCCCCAAGCCATCATACCATAAGTTAAATAAGGAGTAACTAGGGATCTATAAATAGTTAAAAGAGTATGTCATGGCAGAAAATGCCGCAGTTTACAAATCATTCCTATAGTTCGGCTTATTTTAATAGCTACATGGTCAATATGATGTTTCCAGGAAAGATTATTGTCAATTATTACACCTAGATATCTCACAAATTCTTTACATTCTAGAGCCACATTCTTATTTTGATCACTATCGAATATCATAGTTTCGGAATGATAAGTAAGTTTTCTCTGAGCTGGTCTAAAGTTAACAATTTTTTTTTTTTTTTAATATTTAAGGTTAATTTATTAGCCGTTAACCGATAGAACAACTTGCAGAGTTCTTGATTTACAGTCGACTCAAGGGACTTAAGATTTTTGTCAGAGGATTCTTGGATATCGTTGATATCATGGATTAGGAAAAGTAAAGGGCCTAGGACTGAGTCTTGCGGTACGCCACAAGTGGTATTTTGCCTTTTAGATATACAAAAACCAATTTGCGTAGTTTGAGTTCGACCATCCAAGTAAGATGAGAACCACTTATTTATAACACCACGAAAACCATAGTGATCTAACTTGTGCAAAAGAATTTTATGATCGAATCATGAAAAGCCTTTCTTAGGTCAATGAACACCACATGAGAACAAGCGCTTGTCCATGTTTTCCTGTATGGTACTTACAATATCAAGAATTGCATGCTGTGTTGAGTGCGCTTTGCGGAAGCCATATTGAGAAGGAGAAAGTATATCATTTTGCTCAATGAAAGATTCCATTCTGGAGTAGACCAATTTTTCGAAGATCCTATTAAAGTTAGACAGCAAAGAAATAGGCCTATAGTTGTTTGCATTGGTGTTATCTTCAGCTTTAAACATAGGAATAACTTTTGCCATTTTTAATTTAGTGGGATACATCCCAGACGAAATAGAAAGATTTATTATTTCCGCATGTGTACTGCTTACAACATTTGACGAGTACTTCAACAGTTGGGTAGGACATGAGTATAAAACATGAAATTTGTTATTTGTTATGCGCAAAATTTCCAATTCCACTTCAGTTGGGGTAACTAGGTTGAAAACAAACGACGAATCGGGAAAGTTAGATGTGTTCATAAAATCAAAATAATTACACTGAACGATCAGCAACCTATTTGCCAGTTTAGGTCCAACAGAAGCGAAATGGTCATTAAGTGCGTTGGCTATTCTATTTTGGTGACAGGTAACAGAATAATTATCAGTAGGGACTCTAATAGAAGTAATAGGTTTTGTGTTCTTCAATTTACGGGCAAGTACATTGTTTATTTCCTCCCAAGTTTTTTTCATATTAGTTAGGTTATCATTAAAAAAAATTAGAATAATATTACTGTTTACTTAAACGCGTTAAGGACAAATTTTGTTCCTATAAATTTTGTAGCTGGCGGTGTCACCAGACGCATATAACTTATTTTTACCTTTAATGGAGATTCTTATGCCTTTGGTGATCCATGGTTTGGAGAGCTGTTTTGCTTTGCGGTTTGAAATTGTTTTCATAGGTGCATGTTTATTTATCAATTTGTTAAACTTGTTGTAAAAAGAAGAAAATATATTGTCCACGTCACACGGTTTTTTTTTTTGTCTAAGGGTGTATTCCAGTTCACATTAGACAGATCGGAGTTAAAACTGTCCCTAGAGAATCTAGAAAAGTCTCGCACTTAAGATTTTTTATCTTAATTTTATCCCTCATAGACTTCAGGATACAGAATTGCTAAAAATGATCGCTTATATCAGAGATGATATTTCCACTAGCCACAACTTGATCAGGATTGTTGATAAAGATGTTGTCAATTAGGGTGGCGCAGGTAGAGCGGACACGCGTTGGTTTGTCAATTGTGGGAACGAGAAAACAACTTTGAAGGGATCAGGGATGACTTGGAGACGATTCTTATCGAGCAATCTAATAAAATCAAAGTCGAACTATTTCATTGTAAAACTCACATCAATCCTTCAACTATATTGCAACATCTAGCACGTAGGATTAACATCAACCTGCGATACTAAGGAAGCAATCACTATTACACAGAAAGAATATTATAATATCAGGTGGTATGATATGGTATGTTATAACATAACTAAAGCAAAGTGCGCGCTCTGATTGGTTAATTTAGCGTGTACTATTTGCTCATGGGTGTACGCTGCTGACGTGTGTGCTGATGTTTAAAAAGCAAAACTTTTGACAGGCATTGTTTCCAAAGTAATGGCCGGCGTTCTTGTGCCAGTAATGCGAAACTGTCTTTACAGTTGTCTGAAGATGAAAATTTATCGAGTTACTGGTGTGCAATCGGTTGTCATGAATGAATTTTCGCGCGCTTGTTTTCTCTTGTCATGTAAGACTAAACGAACATTTTTTTGTGATGTAGCTCAATAAAAGGACTTCTGTTGTTCCAATGTCTCAATGTTATGTTATAAAACAAATGGTAAACGCCATAGCGTGTACTATTGAGTTATGGATGCACTTGGGAGGTTTGCTAAGCACTCAAGAAGTTAGAGTCGCACGAGGCTATCGCCTCGTGCGACTCTAGCTTCTTGAGTGCTTACCAACCTCCCGAATGCATGCATAACTCAATAGTGCACGCTATGGCGTTTACCATTTGTTAAACAGAAAAGTTAGCCCTTAAAGAAGCGTAAAGGTCTAACTGAAATTAAAAGGATTGTGACAGCACAGAATGGTGTAATAATTTGAAAGTTTTTTGACAGGCTAGGCAGCGAAGTAATGTATCAAACACAAGAGACAGTGTTTCATCGGAATATCCAAACGCCGAGAAGAGGGTTAAAAATACGACGCGAAGAGGAGTATTTTTTGACGAGATTTGAGGTGTTTGGATAGCCGATCAAACAGTCTCGAGTGTTTGATATATCTTCTCAATCTAAACAAAAACTAAGGAGTAAAAGGAGAAGTAAAATCGTCAAAATCTATGCTAATTAAGACCGGGTATCCAAACCTCCTTCATGGTCGTGATTTTCTTTGTTCTAACTCGATGCGAAACGCACACCCTCACTGCTAAAGGAAAACGGAAGTGAAGTGGATAAAGTTTTCGCTGCACATATCAATTTTGGTCAGTTATGACGTCATGGAACGTAACAAGAGGTCTTTAAGTCCGCCACATTGTATCTGCCATCTTGGATCGGCCACCTTGAATTTCACCATTTCCTCAGAAAGTTAGAAAATCACTTAAATCGATGAGAAAATAATTCGGTGATTTTGGCATGTCAAAAGGTGATTCTTCTGGAATACTGCTTAAGAAAACTGATAAAATATCCAATCTTGGATACCCCCTAGCTCTACTCTATCGCCACAAACATGCATTTTTTAACAATGAATTAATTTGGACCAGTACTGAATGTTGATATTTCGAGGGTGTAACTTTTACCTGATTCACAGCAACGATACCGAAGGTCACAATGTGATTAACAAAAAATATTTCTTCTTATTGAAGGAAACATAAGAGCACTGTATTGAAAGAGCAATATTCATAATAGCAAAAAAGGGAAGATTGCAAATGACAGTGAATAAAAAGTGAAATGTTGCCACAACTGAGGGAATATAAGTCTTACAATGGAGAGTGGAATAGTTTTTTTTTTAAGTTTCAAAACCTACAGAATAACCTGGCCCAATGTCTTAAAAAATACCCCTCTGGGTAGATATTGTATCTGCTTTGACGAAACATCTCTGTAAAAAGGAAATTAAAATGAAATTAGAAATACTTTTCATAACAAAAAAGTCGAGAATTTGTTTTCTTAAAGCATTTATCGTTTGTAAAAAAAATTAACAATTTGAGGTCACCGTATGAGGACTGGACTTGGAAAATTCAAGGAAAAAGAACGTACAAAGGCAAACGGTTGGACTTTTTAAGACAAGGTAAGCCGGGGCCGAGTTGTTCGAAAGCTGGTTAACAATGACCCAGGATTAAAAGTTTACCGAAGTATTTGTTTTTTGTATAACTCTTTCACTGCTTATTTCTTGTGTAGTTTGAGATTATTCAAACTCTGAACAGAAGGAAAAACAAGTAATCGGGCTTTGAACAACCCGCGCAGGCCCTGCTGATATTTTAAATTTTTGATCCCATGATTGATATTTATTCTCAGAGCACGTTTGACTAATTTTGAGTACATGTATGTATGCAATAGACACATAACACTAGATAAACGTCGGTTACAGCACTTTGACCATTCTGCCTTGATACTCCAACCAATCCCTCCGGAATGCTACATAAGGCTAAACCAGTTATACACCCAACTTGAGCAATTTTGTAATTAAAGCCTGGAAAAATATTCAGGCTCAAACGGGATTCGAACCCATGACCTTTGCGACACCCGTACTGAGTGCTCTACAAGCTGAGCTATCAAGCCAACTGGGAGCTGATCACGTTGTGAGTTCGTAATGTAATCGTAGATGGTGAAGAATACAAGTGAATATATGAAAGATCATATATTTGAGCTGCGGAGAAAGATATTAAGACTTTAATGATCATCGCAGTTATATACACAACTTAGCGGGTGTGAAATTAAAGCCTATTTTACAATTCTTTGCCGGAGGCGAAGAGAACATCGGTGAATATTCACCGACAGGAAGTTGAAGTTAATATTTATCAATGTTCACTGAGCTTGAGGCGAATAATTGTTTGAGTATAATCTTCAGAGGTGAATATCAAGGGCTACAAAATAACGGACTAAAACATAAAAACACAGACGCAATTGTTCGTGTGCATACACGTATGCAGCCGTAGTTTTGTTACACTATGCACATTCGCTTGCACCTTTGTATGTTTTAATCATATGCACTTGCACCTTAATTGCACTATACAACATTGTCACGCACGTATCCATATAGCATGTATTTATTACTTGCAGCAACTTAATAAATTCAGTTTTGAATGTGTTACCGAACGACAAACAGTTTTAATAATAAGCATACATGTACATCGATTGTCAATTAATTTACTCATCGAGTTCGGCAGTAAAACGAACGAGCGAAACACTACGAAAAATAAATTCATCCAGTACCTTTGTTTTATCGTTGTTCACTTCATACACAGTCGTTATCATCATCTAAAAATGAGTAGCTTTAGTTTGAAGAAAAATTCGGTCAATCGATCTGACCTGCTTGCGATCAACGTAACCACTGCGTTTACGATTCTTAAATGCCTTGAATACGATTTTTTTTTTAAAGAAAAGATTGTGGGTCTAAGGGCGACAGCATTAAATTTGAAAATTCTCCATCCTTTCAAATATCCTGGACTTGGAGTGATGCTTTTCGAATAAATGAAAATTTCATTCAGCAACTGTCCGCGAGCTTTTCGACCAATCAGAATGTCTAATTCTTATATTCACCTCTGGAAATTATACTAAACGGGTATATTATGAAATCACAACATGACCAGCTCCCAGTGGCCTGATAGCTCAGTTGGAGGTCATGGGTTCGAATCCCGGTCATGCTGAACTTTTATAGGGTTTAACCTTAATCTCTTTTTCCGCAGTTCAAATGTATGATCTTTCATATATTCACTTGCATGAGTTTAAACTCTTCATCTTGACTGGAAAGATCAGGTAGAAAGATATTTTATCAGGGTAATTTTATAACAGGATATCCGTCAACCGTCAAAGAGCGCGAAATTAATGCGTGGACTATAAGACTTTCACTTTTTGGACCGTCGGCCATCAAAGTGATCCTCCCTTCTATCAAACCCCTTGCTAAAGAGACTTACAAAAGTTGCAGACGTCGTTGGTTGAAAAATATTCCTGTAGGTAGATGTTGAATTTTATTTGAGCCGAGAAACCTGCAATAAAACAAAACATGTTTAAATTATCCAAAGCTTATCAAAAGCGCTAACTAAGTATACTGTTGATGATCGTAAAACCAAATCAAATAACATTTGATCAATTACGCTATGAACAGGAAGCCACCCAGTTGGCAAATGAACCTGAAATATTTTTCAGGGTCCAAATCATCGAAATTTGATAACTTATCGTACTCAAATTTGCAATTAGTCAATCAGAAGCCGTGTCTACTGATATCCTGCGATATCAAGTCACTGACCTGATATGGCTACGATATCATTTTGACTTGGCCGAATTTGGTTACTGTAATTACTTAATCGTACCTTTTTGGTACGCTTAGGCGGCATATCAGGCACGTTTGGTGTCGTCAGGGGTATTTTGGCTCGACTACGCCAAAATAACAACCATACAACAACAACAACAACAACAACAACAACAACAACGACAACTTTATTTGTACTCAGCTAGAAATTAGAAATTAGATGAACAAAAATAAGTTAAAACAAAAAGAGTACATGGCTGCGCGAAATAACCTTAATGGGCTAATAATAGCTTGCAATTTTGATCTTTTTCTTAAAATGTTTGAGTGGCAGAAGCTTAATATCATCACTATTATCATTCCAGATCTTTGCACCTTGATATCTAATGTTAAAGATTCCACAGTTTGTTCTGGGTTTTGGGAGAGCATAAGTCATTCTAGATGAAAGCCTTGTATTGTAGTTATGGGTATCTTTTACCGAAGTGACAAGAAAACCTCAAAATTTGTAGAAAGAAAATGATTTTGAAATTTGTACATGAAAACAGCATTGTGAAAAGTAACTGCATCTAATAATTTGATAAAATTTAATGTTTTAAAAAGAGGACTAGAATGTTCAAGGAATCTAGAAAAGGTAATGATTCTGATGCCTTTCTTTTGTATGACAAAAAGAGGTTACAAAGTAGATTTATAAGCTCCATGGCTCGTCCAAACTCGCCTGATATGCCGCCGAAGCAGTTATCCGTTTCGTAAACGGTCGATGCCATTTTCGCGACACTTAGAAATTTTTTTTAACTATCAACGAATTTCTACTAAATTAAAGAAAAGAAGAATTTTTAAGTAACCACCCAGGATCGAAGCCGGAATCTCTGTTTCCTGACACCCTGTTTTACCACTACACTACCAGGTTGGTCCGCCAAATCTCCGCAAAATTTAATTATGAAACGTGGCTATTGATATCAATACGTGATGTTTATGATAGAGTTGCCCCAACCATCAAATAAAAGGTAATCGCAAGCAAACCAGTGTGAATGTGAACAATTAAGCATTTGGTGAGTGCGTTTTACTCCGTCATCAAATTATAACCAGTTTCTACCTTATCCAGGCCTAAACTAAAGCAGATATGACATCGTCCATTCTGAAAGGTCATGGCATCGACCGTTTACAAAACGGAAATCAGCGCCTCCGAAGCGTACCAAATAGGTACGATTAGGTATAATTACTATTTTCTTCGACCTGACCTGATATGGTTACGATCAAGTACTTTCATGGGCAAAAACGTACCTAAAGCAAATGAAACTCACTGCATGACTCTGTAACGAAACAACAACTTAAACTTTTGACTCGCACGTGATCAGGTCGTGCACGGAAAATTTGTGCCAGGCGGCGTTAAGCAAATAAAATCTTCGTAGCTTTTTCTACAATCGAACTTCCAGTTGCGACCACCTCTCCTCAGCGACCAGTTTTTCAAAATACCACAAGTTTTCAAGTTAAATCACTATATTTGGAACCCCTTGTAACCGACCACCTCTCGTAAGCGACCGCGACCACTTTCAGAGCCAAAAGTTTGAGATTTTCTTTTGTTTTTAACTTCCCGTAAGCGACCACTTGACTGTTATAGAGCGGAAATTTGATAATAAGGTGTTGTAACATCATGGCATTTCTGGATTGTACGAAAGACGAAAAATTCTCAATGGGAAGGACCAGATTTTTTTTCGAAACTGACTTTTCATATGGGTAAAACATTTAAAACATAGGGTAAATCTCTGCAATTACCATATGCTAATGAGGCAAAATTTTGTCCCAATATGATCTCAGCTCTCACAAGCAACCACCTCCCGTAAGGAAGCGCTTACGGGAGGTTCGACTGTATTTTTGACTTGAGAGGGATAAAATACACTTAGCCCCTTGGGAAAAATGTGTTTTTGGAGAGCACGAGAGAAGCGTAAGACTTGTTGAGCAACTCTAGCTTCTTGAGTGCTCTCCAAACTTACCACGTGTATTCAAAACTCGATATACGCACAGCTGAAAGCATGAACCAATTCATTTAGAACATAGCGAAAACAACCTGGACACACGATCAGTCGAACTTTTAAATAAATTTACTGAAATAGATGCCCTAACTACTAGCTATTACAAACGAAGAGCGGGGTGGAGTAAACGTTTAAAAAAGAACTTACCGTCGCTTGCAACTGCCGATCAATCAAAATTCAAAGTTTTGACGATCAAACTTCAAAGTTTACCCGCCCACTTGGGCACGTTTTGGCGCTACTCCGCAAACACTTGAAGAGAAGCAAAGTCAGCAACGCGTACGGGCATTTTGTCTTTTACAGTTTTGAAAATCAGAATGAATGATAGGAAATCAATGGAAGAATTTCTGTCGGATATTGACTGTGATCTTTTACAATATGCAGGGACATTAAGGAAGAAAGGGTTCACCTCAACATTGTCTGCGCGGTATCTAGCAGAAGAAGATCTGAATTTCTCCCTGAAGGCCACAAAAGACTAGTCTTGAACATGATTGCTCGGCTAACAATGCTTGGGAGAGTAAAAAGCAGCTTGAAGCGTCAAACAACGTCAACACAGCAGTTACAAAGCCCTGAATCAAATTTAAAATCTCCTGAACGAAAAAGGGGTCTCCATGTCGGGCTGAAACAATGATGTGGACGAGTATCGAGTACCGAAAACGAGCGACGTTTCTCTTCTGACAAGCAGGCATCAGTTACTTAGCCCATGTGAAAGGTTCATCGAGGAAAATGAGCCAAGAATTAAAGTTTAAACTTGAGGAAGCAAGCGCTAAAAGATAAGAACTTGAAGAAACCTCTGCCAAGATAAGAGACGCAGTTTCCGCGCTTGGAAATACCGGTCAACGCCATGTAATTGTCATGTAAGAAATCACACAGTTCGCATCTGCCGAGTGGCAAAATGTGAGTCGGCGTTTTTCTGTGGAGAGTTGAGTTGGCATCCATATGAAAAACAGGAGTTTCAAGAGAAAAAAAGGGAAATAGCAGCTTTAGAAACTCCGCCGCCAAAATAGAACTGGATTTGAACTGGCTTTCTCCCGAGTAAAAAGAGTTCTTTGAATAAACACGTAGAGGAAATTTTGCTTGAAAAGTTTCCCCATGAATACGTTCAATATGTTTCAAATTTCTCTACTGATTTCTTATCATTCATTTTGACTAGGTGTAAAATACTAGGTGGAAGATTGTATTCACGAAGTTTGAAGGACCTGAAGGATGTAGCTTAGCTAGAAGACGCTCAGTTAATTTTCTATACATTTTGTCTGTATTTTTTTTTCCCGCGAACCGCGTCCACCCAGCCAAACTTACAGACAAATGTATGGAAAATTAGAAAAATAAACCTAGCGTCTTCTAGCCAAGCTACATCCTTTAAACCTGGTGAATACAATGCTCTACCTGGTATTTTAACGTTTCGATTCACAAATTGTGTAAAATTCAATTTTGGAAAAAGTTATTTGCCATCGGATTCCTATACAAACACTGTAATTTCTGACCGCTTTGCCTAGCCATCAAGATGGCGTCGAAAACCGCGATATGTAGTCTATTTGAGCTCGCAAATCTCACAGATATTTTTCATCGCGACCCATCGCAAAGCCCTGCAAGTTTACCGAAGGAGAGTGGTAATTCAGATCGCAAAATCTCACAGATATTTCGTATGACAGAGAATTTACCGAAGGAGGAAAATAGCCGTAAATTTGCTTCCATTGCTCCCATTGCTTCCAGATTTCAAGTACTGTTTCACAGATGGCAATATTTCTCCTCGCGGCCCGTCAATAACGCTGGAAAACAATGAAGCCAACACTCCACGAGATCGCATTGGTAATAAAGTGACCTAAACCACTACAGCGACATAGAAGAAAAGGTACGCAAACGAAGCCAGGGAGGGCGTTTTTATTTGTTTTCCACAGTGAAAAATTTGCCGGCTGAAAATGTGAAATTCGAAGCGAGTGAGGCACTTTGACACAACATTGTCACTATCAATGCAAATATTAACGCGAACCACATTCTGTTATTCCTGTGTGTTATCATTTGTTGAAGAAATTACAACTGCAAAACTAAATGTTTGGATTTATTTCTACGCGGAGAGCCACTCAAAAGTTGATGGCCTTAGTACATCGGCCAATGCATCCAGCGTGAGGACTAGTCACATGAAAAACCGGACTTTGAATGTTATAGAAGGTTATAGATAAATACTAATCAGGTCTGTGATATATTATTAAACCCTCGACATGGGACCCAAAAAGATGTCTGAATCGAGAAGACTACATAAATTATCTTTCGGGCTGTAGGAAAGACGTTTGTGAAATGAAGTGCGATCATTTTAGCGGACATTTAACCAATTCGGGGAGGAACATGTAGACCAGAGTCGAGTGAGCGGTGTAATTCGAACCTACAGCAAATAGAAGAGTAAAAAAACAAACCCAGAAAACAAAAAATATTGCCCTCGACCCGCCACACTCGACCTTCAACATGGAACCCTCGATCGTCGACCCTCAACAAAAAGATAGACTCCACATGATCGCGTCATCTGTGTCGGTACTTTTATAACAATTGGCCAATTAGCACGTGATAGAGTTAAAAGTTATTGTAAAAAAGGAAAAAAATCCATATATTCCATGTTGCCGCTCGTCTTTTCAGTAGTAGATCATACCAATGACATGAAAATGTTTTAACAGCAAAAGAAAAAAGTGGCACACGAGACGATTGCGGAGTGTGTCACCGATGCTCTGACCACATTTTGATGTTATCTATAACCAGGAGCCATAATCGGGGACGGAGACCGTAAGTCTTGGGATCCGCGCGCACCTATGATATGGGACAATTTTTCTATTTTTAGAACAAATTGCGCCATCCTGACGTCATATATCCGCGCGGACCCACGCACATGTCGGAGGCTCTCGCGTGGATGTTGTCACGTTGCGTGATCAAATGGTGAGAGTTGAGTTAAGGCAGGGAATACGAACCAGGGCGCTTATATGTAGTTTTATGCTCTGAGCTAACGGAAAAGGTGGATATTTCAGTGTCGAAAACAAGACTTCAATCTCCCGCTGGAAATGAATAATAAGATCTGCTCGCGCTAGTTGGGCCAAGCTTACGCGTGTTTTTGCGTTTGTTCTAACTTAAGAATATAGCAAGAAAACTCTCTACTCTGGTATCGAATTAATTTGTGAGTTTCTCAGACAATGGTTAATCATAACCAAAACCTGTTTTGTTTCTGCTTGTTTGGTGAGTTTGCAAAAGTTTTTGAAAGGAAGGTCTGACGCGTACAATTAGCTCATTTGCATAGTGCAGCTCGTGCACTTTCAAGTCCGAGTCGGTGTTTTCAATTGTCAACAAATCTTGACAAAGATTTCTTTCGTTATCTTTTGTGCTGAGATGCTGCAACAAATTTCACGAACGCAAAAAAGGCTACTAACGTCGTGTGTTTCTTCAACATAAACATAGCGAAGTTTTACACTGCGAAAATGAAAATAGACAAGGAGTTTTGATAACTCGATCAACAAAATCGAAATCGTTATTCGAAGTTGATTAAAGAAAGCGTCAACGTAACTTTGCTGATTGTTTCTGCTTTATTCGCATATTTTCAGCTTAGCTTTTAATATGTTCTCAAACATTTATCAATCTTAAACATATTCAAAAACTACAGAGTTATTGTTTGAGTTCGATGTACGCTTTCTCACGAAAGTGCGGCGGAAGTACAATTTGTCATGTTTATTGACTTTACAAAACAAGCATCAGCGGGCGCTCTCGTTCATCGACAACAGAGAATTTACTGAATTTTTACACGAATAAAACTGAGCAGTATCTACGGACGTAAAGTTATTGGGCCTTGATGAAACATCCAGCGTTGCTTACAATTGAGGCCAAACTCAAACTAGCAATTATTTTGTTTTACTTTTCGGTCGCGATAGACTGGCAAATTTCTCTCAGGCGTGTGGCAAGAGGAGTAGGAAACTATGAAGTCCTGAAGCTCTGCTATATCTAAATATATCCAACTAGTTTTTTGCTGCGTAATGGACAGCTGTTAATCTTCAACATATGTGAAATTTAAAGTGGGGTAATTTACAGCTCATGTAAAAGAAGCATCGTTTGGAACACAACTTGGTCAGCGATATATATCTAAGCTTAAAGCGGAACATACCTAAATTCGACACTGTCTTACTTCACTCAAACTGCAGCAGCTTACGACGAAAATACTTAAGCAAAATTCCAACAGACGTAAACGCGCTGAGTTGAGCGCCAAAAACATGAAAAATTTCGGGAATTTCGGACGCCATTCCCCCCGCGCGACATCCGCAAAAATCCTCGCAGCATGTACGCGCGTGTGCCGCAGGGGATGGCGCAATTTGTTCTAAAAATAGAATTATTGTCCCATATCAAGGGGACAACCCCAATACTGTGAAGTGAAGTGAAGTGATCGGATATGGATCGCGCTTACGGTCTCCGTCCCCGATTATGGCTCCTGCTATAACGGAAAGTATAACCTGTTTTCTATTTCTTAAATAACTATTTTGATATGATTGTTTTCCTACTAAAATAATAATAAAATAATAAATAACGATAATCCGATTAGACATTTGCAAAAAGCAAGGCTAGCAGTTGTAATGATTGTTAAAGAAAAAGAAAAGATGATCGATATACTTACAGGCCTTCCAAGTTCTCCAAAGAGGAGAAGATATCCTGTGGTAAATTCTGAATGTTATTTCCTCTCAGGTCTCTGCGGTAGACGGAGAACAAGTTGAAAATACATAGTATTAATAAAAAGATAAAAACGTATTTTCATGTGGAGCAAGTTCACGGCTGTCATATCAACGGCAAAAGGCCTTGATATATCGAAAAAGGATTTTATCAACAACCACCCAGCCCCCCCCCCCCCCCAACCCCTCTTCCTCTTGAACAGTTATCGGGGATGAAGGGAATGGGAGGATGATTTCATTCATCTCTCGCCGATACATTTGATATGTCGGGAGTCTCCCCACATCATTTGATATTACAATTAGTCCATCACTGCTGAGGTGGTTGTATGGCTCACTTAAGGGGAACAAACGAAACTTGTATATTCTTAATCTTTGACTATTGCGCATCATAAAAATGCATGATAGCGAGGATAGAACGGTAGCTTTCACTTTGTAAATCGAATTTTAAATTTACCCCCAATACCCTCCCTTTGGCCGTCATCTTGGAATTCGAAATGTTATTTTCTTATATGTTTCTTTTCTTAAAGGTAGACGTTATTTTGCCTGGTCCTACATTTGTAATAATTAGTATCTTGGTTATTATTTCAGTATTGTCTGTAGTTGTTTAAGCTGTGATGACGTCATAAATTACAGCACAATGGCCACCGTTTTGTTTTCTAGTTTATGTATTCAACCTCTATTTCAACCATCTGAAATGACTAAATTACCAATAAGGTGCTTCACATCACAATACTAGAAAAAAACCTTTTTCTACGTTTAGTTAAGTAAGCACAATACGTCATTAACCAATATACCCTAACTCAACGTAGATACTTCAGTCTAGAGCTGGTTCGAGTACAGAAACGCCAGGCTCGTATAACGCCCTCTGTCACTGCTGTCACTTGCATTTGGATCTGTAACTTCTCAAAGTCATAAGCTTAAACACGGTAAATCAGGACCGCGACAGTGCTTGGATATCTGATTGTTTTAGCAGATATTTCTACGATTTTAGTTTTCTTTTTTTCCTTAGTTTTAGTTCCGATGGAGAAGTTATATCTCTGTTTGAGCACCCTTTCAAACACCTTAAAATTTCTCAAAAATACTCTGCTATTAGCGTCATATTTCGACTGTCTTCTCTGTGGTGACGACTCCTCTCCAGATTGCTGCTTGATAATTTGCTCTTGTAACGCGACGTCATAGAGATGACTGCCTCTGGCTAAACTTTCTCGCCTCTGGTGCAGTGAACTTCATAGCGCATCGCATCGATAATCTGGTACTCCTTCTCGTACAGCTGTCACATGAGTGCCTCCTTCAGTACGTATACTGTTCGTTCCTTCCCAATTCTCGCCAGAGCTCGGACGTACCTTTGACTATATTGGAGAGAATTAGAAGCTGAACTGCTTACCAGAGAGTATCAGCCTGTGATGGTGTGTACGCTAATTAGGACTTCCATGAAGTAGAGCTTGTCAATTCCTTGGTCAAGTTACTTCTCCAAGCTGTTAATAACTAAATAACATTCTGGTCTTTCATAACATTCTGGTGTTTCCGCCTCTTTCATTCTTCATGTAGCACATTCCAAGGTTTTGGCTTTGAGCAAGCAGTAGGACAAAGATATCGGTGTCGGAGTGGATGACGAATCTGCCTCCCACGTACCAAGCATGGAGAACCATACTCATATCAGCCTCTTTATGATTACACCCTATCTCAGGAATTAGTTCGCATATGGCTGCGTCTTAGTCTCTAACACTGATCTTCGGTTGTCACGTACATGATCCGGTCACTGAGCTTGCCTCAGAATTCTTCTTTCTTCCACTGTGACACGAGGGAATTGGTAATGTCAGGCTTGTTTGTGGTGACACTGAAAAGCTTGTTCCCTGACTTCGTAGTATGGGCAGGAAGTATGTTCTTGTACTGTTCACCGTCAGAGGTAGACACTCTTTAAAATCTTTCGACATTCTTGATTGATACCTCGCGATACATGTCCAACACTTCGTCCACGTTCCTGTTTCCTGTTGCCGGTGTTCATTACCAACTCAAACACTCTCTTAGTGACCACATGAGACATACCTCCAGAGGGCCGGGATATTCAACTTCTGCAAGACCACCATTCCAGGTATACTGAAAATACTGGTGCGTTCTCTAGGTATTTCTCGGTGACTGTGATGCGTCATTCTAGCTGTTGGGAGAGTTTTGCCTCTGTCGGGAAGCTTTGCGCTGTTGTTTTTCGCGGAAGTCCACAAGGATCGGCAAGAGACCGACAAGTGCCATCAGAGCAAATACATCACGATCCATACGAGAAGGAAGTACTACATCCTAGTCGCGAACCTTATGCACAGCCTACAGATCCTTAAAAGACTTCAGCTTGGCTTTCTTCGATGGATCTAAGTAAACTGAAGCGGGATTAGATGAGCAACGGTAGTTGCAAAGTCATTCACTGCCTTCTTTACCTCGCTCTTGTTTACCAGATTAAATATTTATTGTATTCCACACGATTTTATAAACCAAACTTTTAAACGGTGCCCTGACAGTCCAAGTGTCCTCGATATTCGAAAATGCCCAAGAAGTTCCGATCCGTACCGCACACGCCGAGGATTAGAATTTAACTTATTTTTATGAACGAAAACTAATATATGAAAAATGTACGATAGCAAGTCTAACAAAAGGATTACATAATGCCTAAAGGTATTGGTAAACACTAACGAATGCAATTGTCCCGTGTTCATTACGTAATGCCCAAAGGTATTGGTAAATACTAACGAATGCAACTGTCCCGTGTTCAGCTCTTGGCCTGCAATAAGTCATTACTTACTTCTATTTTCGCTTTGATACCTCGGTGATAACATCCTTGAGCTGATCCACTAGCTTTTCTACAGCTTTGATGCGTGCTGGAGCCAACTACTCCTTATGGATGTAGGTCTGTGATGAAGTAATAGCCCAATACCCGTGAAGAAGCTTCCTGGGCTAAGGTAAGGTAAAGTCTGCATACGAGCCAAGTGGCCCATCAGGCCGGAGCTTATCCCGGTTTCTGTAGCATGAAGCGACTAGGAGTATTTCTTCTACCCCCTGGATGGTGTGCTAGTCAATCGCAGGGTTACCCCCATCATTAAGTTCGCCGGTACTCATTTATACACCTGGGTGGAGAGAGGCACTGTGAGAGTAAAGTGTCTTGCCCAAGAACACAACACAATGTCCCCGACCACGGCTCGAACCCGGACCGCTCGATCCGGAGACGAGCCCACTAACCATGAGGCCACCGCACCTCCCAACCAGCCAACTACTCCTCATGGATATAGGTCTGTGATGAAGTAATAGCCCAATACTCGTAAAGACGCTTCCTGGGCTAACCTAGAACCCTAACAACCACATACAATGCATTCATCCGCCGTTGATCAGATCATGGTGCAGAGGAAACACGTTTGCACTTTCGTTTGTGAGACCGCATGTTTGTGAACTGGGGCTGGATGAAGGAAACAGGCTAATGTTTTTGAGGGCTTTGTTTGAACAGACTTGCAATTTATATAAATATTTTATCTACTTGCCCTCTTTTCATGAAATAATTTTGAGAACCGTACCCCACAATGTTTTTGCAATAATTATAAGTGCAAAATGATCATATTGTGACCAATAATCAGGCGTTTTGAAGTCACTTATGACGTCATGTGCTGATAATTCAAGCACTAGCACAAATGGACATCTTGTTTGTTATTCGGATACGTTTAAAATTTACATTTGAAACACTATTCGCTCACATTAAAGGAATACAAACCACTTTTAAGCGTTCCACAAACATCCAAGATGGCGGCAAAAAAGGGTATGCAGGGCAAAATTTAAAATTCGATTTAAAAGTGAAAGCTACCGTTCTTTCCTTGCTATCATACATTTTTGTGATGCTTGAAAGCCGAAGATTAAGATAAGACATGTTTCGGCTGTTCCCCTCAAGTTAGCCGTAAACCCAAATTTTCGGCTCTCAGTTGATGGACTAAATAGCAACCGCTGTGGTTTTGACCGGCATGCAAAGCAAGATTACGCCTTCTTTACAAAAATCTTTGGCAACATTGCAGAACTAGTACCCTTCTACATTCTAGTATCAGTTTTTAATACTTCACTATCAATTTAGACTATATCAGTTATAAGATTTGCAAATCTACCAAAGCGGAGGAAACATTTTCTCTTAAATTATATACATGTATCAAAAAAAGTTTAGAGTTTCATCCGTTTAACCCACCCCCGTCCCCTGAACCACCTTTGAGTTATGAGTTTGCTCAACCAATGGGTTAAAACGAACTCACTTTACTGGCCTCAACACTGTTTCGTAATTTAGTAATTTATTTCAGAAACCTACGGCCACTTCGGTTCAACTAAACGGAGGTGGCAATAACGGAGGGTCACAGGGCACAAATTGTGACATCATACTGTAGCAAGAGAAGATCAAGGTAAGAGAGTGAATCCATCATATATGCCTTGTACCTTAAGTTATTTTGAAACATGGTACATGTACGACTGTACCCAGTTCTTCCGCGGGTGTTTCTCGCGCGTTGCGTGGATGTTTACGTGGAAGAATTGGTTATGTTTCGCTTCGTTTGAAAGCCAAGGAAAACATGGAACACGCAGTGCAAGGATGGGTAACCCGAAAACACTGACCCCCGGTACGCGGACCCCCACAATAGACCGGGTTCGCGGACTACCCTACGGACCGGTCCATGGACTACCCCTACGGACCCCCTCTACGGACCACCCTAAAATAGTGTAAAAATAATAAATAAAGATTTCTCTTATCGGTTGTCTAATAGATTCAGACTCGTGTCGGTGATTTTTCGAGTGTTACACTGTGCAAATGTAACAGAATTGGGTTTTTACCACCTCACCCCCTCCCTAAAAGCTGTTTTCAGCGTAAGGAGATGCCGATGGTAAGAAGGAAAGTTGTTACCTTCCATTCGTGGCTCAATCTGGCTATGGAAGATATATTTTTAGGCCGTTTATTCTTGTTTGTATCTGTTATTCCGCTAAGTAAATTGTGACGCCTGGAACTAATTCACGAACCCAGGAGAGGATGGCTAAAAAAAATGGCATAGGGGAAAAAACACAAATTTCGAGGCTTCCCGGAGGCTTTCCCCTACGCGTCTTTCGTATACTTTATGGCCACAGCAAAGAAAATGGCAATGTGTAATTATATAAATTGCACCCGAGCCTGAATCCAGGTCTGCCCATTTGCACAATGTAACGTTCGAAATTTCGCCGTGACAAGTAATCTATTAGACAACCTGTAACTGAAATATTTATTTATCATGTTTATTATATGTTGGGGACTGGTCCGTAAAAGGGGTCCGTAGCGGGAGTCCGTGGACCGGTCCATAGGTAGTCCGCGGACCGGGGGTCAGTGTTTTCGGGTTACCCGTGCAAAGATCAAAGAACCAAAGGAGCTTCGGTCCTCGCCAAGTTTAAATACATTTCGAAACTTTAATCGGAGGACAGATTTGCCCGTCCAAACAATAAAAAAACTGAATAAACGGTAAAGAAATGAGCAACCAAACGAGCGCAAAGCAAACGAAGGCCGAACTGAAAACATCGCAACCAAACAATCAGATGGTTAAAAATGCAGACAGACGCTCCCCGCCTAAACAACAAAAGGGACTTAAAGCAACAAGGAGAACAACATCAAGGACAACGTCGATTGGAAACGACTTTATGTTGAACCTAGGAATTACGCAATAATGTAGATTCAGTTTGTCTATCACTCTCAGAGATATCCAAAATATAATATGTAAGACAGCATCAAAAGCCTATTTTTTTTTAATTGCCCGTCGTATTTCACGTTAACTAGAGTACGCAGAATGTGGTCATTTCACATTGTACATACATACATACACGCATACATACATATATTTTATTTTGTTTTTAAATTAAAATTACAATTATAACATGCCCGCGGATAGCTGAGCTAATCTAGGCGGGTCATGTTTACACGAATTATTAATATGCAACTAGGTACAACTAAATACAACTGAAGGCATCAAGAGAACTAAAGAGACTAAAATTGACAGCAATGATTAGAGACAACTAATAAACTAACGGTATTACAAATAATAATTAACAACAGTTACGACGAGAGACTACAGATACACTAAAACGATATTATTGAATATTTATGAATACATACTAAAAGGAGATTTATTCACCCCACCGGGGAATAAATAATGGTAATTGAACTGAGTGGAGTGCAATTTGGTCTGAAATCATACGCGTGATTTCAAAATCGAACGAGCGCGCAGCGCGAGTTCGATTTGAAATCACAAGTATGATTTCAGATCAAAATTGCACGACATGAAGTTCAATTGCCACTTTATTAGATCCATTTTGAAATCGCACAATTTTATCGCCTTAATTTTTAGACTTTTGGTGTATTGTTCCAGTAGCCGGTTTGTTAAAAAAAAAGCGGAACCGGAAACGCCTTTACGTCTCATTTAGTATGCAAAACGATGTCATGTGACGAAAACTCATCCGAGCATGACAAAGAAACAAGCGGTTTTGAAGTCAGAACGAAAATAGTCTGCTTCAGGTATAAAAGTTCAATTCTCGTCGGTTGAATCAATGATGGAAGGTCTTTCTTTCTTCTGTGGTTGAGGCTGAGACTTTTCATTGTCTTTGGAGAAGGAATTTGAAGGTGCATCCTGCGTAATTCTGCGATGGATTTCTTTTGAGTTGTGAAACTCCCTCGAGTGCACGATGCCCAGTGGATGGTACGTTTTTTTTCTTTCATACCGTTTAATGGCATGATTTTAAGGGAGTCCAGCTCGTTATCATCTCCGTTTCTTTTTGCGACCTCGGCGAAGGACTCAATACTCAGGACCTTGTCAAGTTCTTGCGGCGCCATTTGTTTCAAGATATTTCCAAGATGGCGGGACTAACACCAGCTTCGTAAGACGTTCATTGATTCACTGTTTTGTGGAGCGGGGCGTATTTTGACTATATTTATTCACAGCGACGGAGTTGCGCTCTTTTGTTGCTTCGTTTGAAACTACCAGAAACCTGGAAACATCTACCTTCTTGAGATGGCCCTGAATTTGTTGTTGAGTGGTTTTCGTTTGTTTATGTTTTACTGGACTCGGTATCATACGGATTTTGAGCAGATGTTGAAGAAAAATCGCCAAAATATTCGTCAAAATGGACACTGAAAGTTGGAAACTTCCATTAAAGTTGGTGTTCAGCCTGAAGGAGCTGATAATCGTCATTTAGAAACTGTAATTAATTACATTCGTCAAGTTTTTTGGAAAAAACACACAATAACAACAGAGTTTTGGCAATACTAGTTGCTAAATTCTCCACACAATGGCTTTTTGCCTTTCATTTTCCTGAAATTTTATTGTTTACTTTAAACTAATATTGAAATCTGATTTGTTGTTTTGTTTTGCTGTCCCATTCTCAATGGCTGAGAAAAAGATGCGATTTAGAGCAAAAAATAGTGCGATTCGTGAATAAATCGCACCATTGAGAGCCAATCAGATTGCAAGGACAGCCAGTGATTTCAAAATGGATTTAATAAATGGTTTTATGCATCTGGTTAGTGCCAGTCTCCCAGCAAAGGGTTGGGGGGACATCCGGGTCCTTGGAAAACCTATATTTAAGCAGACGAGGCTAGGCTACTGTCCTCTTTTCCCAAACACTCGTGCTTTACACGCAGTTCGTAATTTCCCACCCACCCTCCGTTGGGATAGGGAAAATGGTCTTTTTTGAATATTTGTGCGGGTACTCCCCCACCTTTGCTGGGAATGATTTTGATTGTTTAATGTTTCTCAGAGTAAACGTTTATTGTTATAAAAATAAACGACCACCTCGGTGGCCAAAAAATGGCAAATGATGTTTTTGTCAGTTCTTCCCAGCAAACCACGCGCAGCCACTGCATTGTATGGTAAAGGAGTTACAAATAGATGCAATAACATAGAGCATAAAGAAAATAAATTCAGCTTTACTTTTTGAACGACATCTGAAAGATCAATATTACAGTCTTCTGAAGCTAGAATTTCAAAAAGTATTTGTTTTATTTTCCTCATAAAGAATTTTTTGTGAAAGTTTTCTTAAAGATATAGGCATTTCATTCCAAATTTTTGTTCCTATTCTAGAAAATGAGTTCACTTGAATCGAGAGCCCAGAACTTTGTGTGTAAAAGTTATTTGAGACTGAGGATCGAGTATTATAAGAATGAATATCAGAAATGTCTTGAAAGAGATCTTGAATGTTTCCAGGAGCATTTCTGTGTCTTATTTCAAACATAAGGTTAGCTAAAAGCTCATAATACAAACATTTTAACGGTAAAACACTGGCATCAATAAATAAAGGGATCGTATGTTGATTTCGCTCAGAAAAATAGATAAAGCGAAGAGCTTGCTTTTGGAGCTGGAGAAGCTTTTCAAGGTGTGATTTATATGCTTGGCCCCAAGCCATCATACCATAAGTTAAATAAGGAGTAACTAGGGATCTATAAATAGTTAAAAGAGTATGTCATGGCAGAAAATGCCGCAGTTTACAAATCATTCCTATAGTTCGGCTTATTTTAATAGCTACATGGTCAATATGATGTTTCCAGGAAAGATTATTGTCAATTATTACACCTAGATATCTCACAAA
Organism: Orbicella franksi; assembly: GCF_964199315.1. NCBI lineage: Eukaryota > Metazoa > Cnidaria > Anthozoa > Scleractinia > Merulinidae > Orbicella > Orbicella franksi. Next base: position 32,032,167 of record NC_138151.1, read on the forward strand.
TTCTTTACATTCTAGAGCCACATTCTTATTTTGATCATTATCGAATATCATAGTTTTGGAATGATAAGTAAGTTTTCTCTGAGCTGGTCTAAAGTTAACAATTTTTTTTTTTTTAATATTTAAGGTTAATTTATTAGCCGTTAACCGATAGAACAACTTGCAGAGTTCTTGATTTACAGTCGACTCAAGGGACTTAAGATTTTTGTCAGAGGATTCTTGGATATCGTTGATATCATGGATTAGGAAAAGTAAAGGGCCTAGGACTGAGCCTTGCGGTACGCCACAAGTGGTATTTTGCCTTTTAGATATACAAAAACCAATTTGCGTAGTTTGAGTTCGACCATCCAAGTAAGATGAGAACCACTTATTTATAACACCACGAAAACTATAGTGATCTAACTTGTGCAAAAGAATTTTATGATCGAATCATGAAAAGCCTTTCTTAGGTCAATGAACACCACATGAGAACAAGCGCTTGTCCATGTTTTCCTGTATGGTACTTACAATATCAAGAATTGCATGCTGTGTTGAGTGCGCTTTGCGGAAGCCATATTGAGAAGGAGAAAGTATATCATTTTGCTCAATGAAAGATTCCATTCTGGAGTAGACCAATTTTTCGAAGATCCTATTAAAGTTAGACAGCAAAGAAATAGGCCTATAGTTGTTTGCATTGGTGTTATCTTCAGCTTTAAACATAGGAATAACTTTTGCCATTTTTAATTTAGTGGGATACATCCCAGACGAAATAGAAAGATTTATTATTTCCGCATGTGTACTGCTTACAACATTTGACGAGTACTTCAACAGTTGGGTAGGACATGAGTATAAAACATGAAATTTGTTATTTGTTATGCGCAAAATTTCCAATTCCACTTCAGTTGGGGTAACTAGGTTGAAAACAAACGACGAATCGGGAAAGTTAGATGTGTTCATAAAATCAAAATAATTACACTGAACGATCAGCAACCTATTTGCCAGTTTAGGTCCAACAGAAGCGAAATGGTCATTAAGTACGTTGGCTATTCTATTTTGGTGACAGGTAACAGAATAATTATCAGTAGGGACTCTAATAGAAGTAATAGGTTTTGTGTTCTTCAATTTACGGGCAAGTACATTGTTTATTTCCTCCCAAGTTTTTTTCATATTAGTTAGGTTATCATTAAAAAAAATTAGAATAATATTGCTGTTTACTTAAACGCGTTAAGGACAAATTTTGTTCCTATAAATTTTGTAGCTGGCGGTGTCACCAGACGCATATAACTTATTTTTACCTTTAATGGAGATTCTTATGCCTTTGGTGATCCATGGTTTGGAGAGCTGTTTTGCTTTGCGGTTTGAAATTGTTTTCATAGGTGCATGTTTATTTATCAATTTGTTAAACTTGTTGTAAAAAGAAGAAAATATATTGTCCACGTCACACGGTTTTTTTTTTTGTCTAAGGGTGTATTCCAGTTCACATTAGACAGATCGGGGTTAAAACTGTCCCTAGAGAATCTAGAAAAGTCTCGCACTTAAGAGTTTTTATCTTAATTTTATCCCTCATAGACTTCAGGATACAGAATTGCTAAAAATGATCGCTTATATCAGAGATGATATTTCCACTAGCCACAACTTGATCAGGATTGTTGATAAAGATGTTGTCAATTAGGGTGGCGCAGGTAGAGCGGACACGCGTTGGTTTGTCAATTGTGGGAACGAGAAAACAACTTTGAAGGGATCAGGGATGACTTGGAGACGATTCTTATCGAGCAATCTAATAAAATTAAAGTCGAACTATCAATCCTTCAACTATATTGCAACATCTAGCACGTAGGATTAACATCAACCTGCGATACTAAGGAAGCAATCACTATTACACAGAAAGAATATTATAATATCAGGTGGTATGATATGGTATGTTATAACATAACTAAAGCAAAGTGCGCGCTCTGATTGGTTAATTTAGCGTGTACTATTTGCCCATGGGCGTACGCTGCTGACGTGTGTGCTGATGTTTAAAAAGCAAAACTTTTGACAGACATTGTTTCGCGCGCTTGTTTTCTCTTGTCATGTAAGACTAAACGAACATTTTTTTGTGATGTAGCTCAATAAAAGGACTTCTGTTGTTCCAATGTCTCAATGTTATGTTATAAAACAAATGGTAAACGCCATAGCGTGTACTATTGAGTTATGGATGCACTTGGGAGGTTTGCTAAGCACTCAAGAAGTTAGAGTCGCACGAGGCTATCGCCTCGTGCGACTCTAGCTTCTTGAGTGCTTGCCAACCTCCCGAATGCATCCATAACTCAATAGTGCACGCTATGGCGTTTACCATTTGTTAAACAGAAAAGTTAGCCCTTAAAGAAGCGTAAAGGTCTAACTGAAATTAAAAGGATTGTGACAGCACAGAATGGTGTAATAATTTGAAAGTTTTTTGACAGGCTAGGCAGCGAAGTAATGTATCAAACACAAGAGACAGTGTTTCATCGGAATATCCAAACGCCGAGAAGAGGGTTAAAAATACGACGCGAAGAGGAGTATTTTTTGACGAGATTTGAGGTGTTTGGATAGCCGATCAAACAGTCTCGAGTGTTTGATATATCTTCTCAATCTAAACAAAAACTAAGGAGTAAAAGGAGAAGTAAAATCGTCAAAATCTATGCTAATTAAGACCGGGTATCCAAACCTCCTTCATGGTCGTGATTTTCTTTGTTCTAACTCGATGCGAAACGCACACCCTCACTGCTAAAGGAAAACGGAAGTGAAGTGGATAAAGTTTTCGCTGCACATATCAATTTTGGTCAGTTATGACGTCATGGAACGTAACAAGAGGTCTTTAAGTCCGCCATATTGTATCTGCCATCTTGGATCGGCCACCTTGAATTTCACCATTTTCTCAGAAAGTTAGAAAATCACTTAAATCGATGAGAAAATAATTCGGTGATTTTGGCATGTCAAAAGGTGATTCTTCTGGAATACTGCTTAAGAAAACTGATAAAATATCCAATCTTGGATACCCCCTAGCTCTACTCTATCGCCACAAACATGCATTTTTTAACAATGAATTAATTTGGACCAGTACTGAATGTTGATATTTCGAGGGTGTAACTTTTACCTGATTCACAGCAACGATACCGAAGGTCACAATGTGACTAACAAAAAATATTTCTTCTTATTGAAGGAAACATAAGAGCACTGTATTGAAAGAGCAATATTCATAATAGCAAAAAAGGGAAGATAGCAAATGACAGTGAATAAAAAGTGAAATGTTGCCACAACTGAGGGAATATAAGTCTTGCAATGGAGAGTGGAATAGTTTTTTTTTAAGTTTCAAAACCTACAGAATAACCTGGCCCAATGTCTTAAAAAATACCCCTCTGGGTAGATATTGTATCTGCTTTGACGAAACATCTCTGTAAAAAGGAAATTAAAATGAAATTAGAAATACTTTTCATAACAAAAAAGTCGAGAATTTGTTTTCTTAAAGCATTTATCGTTTGTAAAAAAATTTAACAATTTGAGGTCACCGTATGAGGACTGGACTTGGAAAATTCAAGGAAAAAGAACGTACAAAGGCAAACGGTTGGACTTTTTAAGACAAGGTAAGCCAGGGCCGAGTTGTTCGAAAGCTGGTTAACAATGACCCAGGATTAAAAGTTTACCGAAGTATTTGTTTTTTGTATAACTCTTTCACTGCTTATTTCTTGTGTAGTTTGAGATTATTCAAACTCTGAACAGAAGGAAAAACAAGTAATCGGGCTTTGAACAACCCGCGCAGGCCCTGCTGATATTTTAAATTTTTGATCCCATGATCGATTTTTATTCTCAGAGCACGTTTGACTAATTTTGAGTACATGTATGTATGCAATAGACACATAACACTAGATAAACGTCGGTTACAGCACTTTGACCATTCTGCCTTGATACTCCAACCAATCCCTCCGGAATGCTACATAAGGCTAAACCAGTTATACACCCAACTTGAGCAATTTTGTAATTAAAGCCTGGAAAAATATTCAGGCTCAAACGGGATTCGAACCCATGACCTTTGCGACACCCGTACTGAGTGCTCTACCAGCTGAGCTACCAAGCCAGCTGGGAGCTGATCACGTTGTGAGTTCGTAATGTAATCGTAGATGGTGAAGAATACAAGTGAATATATGAAAGATCATATATTTGAGCTGCGGAGAAAGATATTAAGACTTTAATGATCATCGCAGTTATATACACAACTTAGCGGGTGTGAAATTAAAGCCTATTTTACAATTCTTTGCCGGAGGCGAAGAGAACATCGGTGAATATTCACCGACTGGAAGTTGAGGTTAATATTTATCAATGTTCACTGAGCTTGAGGCGAATAATTGTTTTAGTATAATCTTCAGAGGTGAATATCAAGGGCTACAAAATAACGGACTAAAACATAAAAACACAGACGCAATTGTTCGTGTGCATACACGTATGCAGCCGTAGTTTTGTTACACTATGCACATTCGCTTGCACCTTTGTATGTTTTAATCATATGCACTTGCACCTTAATTGCACTATACAACATTGTCACGCACGTATCCATATAGCATGTATTTATTACTTGCAGCAACTTAATAAATTCAGTTTTGAATGTGTTACCGAACGACAAACATGGTGGCAGCGGTGGGACATGTTTAGTAATCTAACGGATCTAGCGCTTTACCGACTCAACTATTCTTCAGTCTACAGCGATATGGCTTCGAACACCCCGTTTCCCGAGTTTAAGACAACAGGAGATGACAAGCACGACCTGGAAACATACAAAGGTGCAAGCGAATGTGCATAGTGTAACACCTTTCCCCTTTTGAAAGCCATGAATATTCACGTTTTGCTCGAGAATACGGTTTCATCATACACAAATCATCACCATACCACAGCCGAGGGAACGGAAAGGCGGAGTCCGCAGTCAAAATTGCAAAGAACATTCTGAAAAAGTCTCGCCATGAGGACCCCTATCTGGCCCTCCTAGCATACCAAAACACACCCCAGCAGGGATACAATTACTCGCCAGCACAACGCCTAATGTCTAGAAGACTGCAGGACATCATTCCTACAGCTCCGCGTCAACTTGTTCCACAGACAGTGTCCCCAAGTCTAGTACAAGAAAAAATTGCGGAAAGAAGACGGAGATCTAAGGCTCAGTACGACAAGCGGGTGTCGGCGCCGCTAACCGAGTTCTCAAAAGGAGAAAAAGTGTATGTGAAACCTAGGCCTACGAACAAACACCAACCCTGGATCTATGGGGAGGTAATTGGAAGACCCGCACCAAGGTCCTGCCTCGTGAGCACAGCAATGGGACCAGTCCGGCGAAACCACGCACAAATCAGGGAGGCAAAGGCAGAACCTGCAGTGGGCAACTATGATGAAAAATTGGACCGATTGGAAACTGCATCCCTACCATCTGAAAGTCGACAAACATGAACAGTTCAGAGAAATTATGTTTAGGTCCACTATATAATGGACATTCTATTATTGATTTTATCTTCCAAAAGGGGAAAGGTGTTACACTATGCACATTCGCTTGCACCTTTGTATGTTTTAATCATATGCACTTGCACCTTAATTGCACTATACAACATTGTCACGCACGTATCCATATAGCATGTATTTATTACTTGCAGCAACTTAATAAATTCAGTTTTGAATGTGTTACCGAACGACAAACAGTTTTAATAATAAGCATACATGTACATCGATTGTCAATTAATTTACTCATCGAGTTCGGCAGTAAAACGAACGAGCGAAACACTACGAAAAATAAATTCATCCAGTACCTTTGTTTTATCGTTGTTCACTTCATACACAGTCGTTATCATCGTCTAAAAATGAGTAGCTTTAGTTTGAAGAAAAATTCGGTCAATCGATCTGACCTGCTGGCGATCAACGTAACCACTGCGTTTACGATTCTTAAATGCCTTGAATACGATTTTTTTTTTTAAAGAAAAGATTGTGGGTCTAAGGGCGACAGCATTAAATTTGAAAATTCTCCATCCTTTCAAATATCCTGGACTTGGAGTGATGCTTTTCGAATAAATGAAAATTTCATTCAGCAACTGTCCGCGAGCTTTTCGACCAATCAGAATGTCTAATTCTTATATTCACCTCTGGAAATTATACTAAACGGGTATATTATGAAATCACAACATGACCAGCTCCCAGTGGCCTGATAGCTCAGCTGGAGGTCATGGGTTCGAATCCCGTTCATGCTGAACTTTTATAGGGTTTAACCTTAATCTCTTTTTCCGCAGTTCAAATGTATGATCTTTCATATATTCACTTGCATGAGGTTAAACTCTTCATCTTGACTGGGAAGATCAGGTAGAAAGATATTTTATCAGGGTAATTTTATAACAGGATGTCCGTCAACCGTCAAAGAGCGCGAAATTAATGCGTGGACTATAAGACTTTCACGTTTTGGACCGTCGGCCATCAAAGTGATCCTCCCTTCTATCAAACCCCTTGCTAAAGAGACTTACAAAAGTTGCAGACGTCGTTGGTTGAAAAATATTCCTGTAGGTAGATGTTGAATTTTATTTGAGCCGAGAAACCTGCAATAAAACAAAACATGTTTAAATTATCCAAAGCTTATCAAAAGCGCTAACTAAGTATACTGTTGATGATCGTAAAACCAAATCAAATAACATTTGATCAATTACGCTATGAACAGGAAGCCACCCAGTTGGCAAATGAACCTGAAATATTTTTCAGGGTCCAAATCATCGAAATTTGATAACTTATCGTACTCAAATTTGCAATTAGTCAATCAGAAGCCGTGTCTACTGATATCCTGCGATATCAAGTCACTGACCTGATATGGCTACGATATCATTTTGACTTGGCCGAATTTGGTTACTGTAATTACTTAATCGTACCTTTTTGGTACGCTTAGGCGGCATATCAGGCACGTTTGGTGTCGTCAGGGGTATTTTGGCTCGACTACGCCAAAATAACAACCATACAACAACAACAACAACAACAACAAGAACAACAACGACAACTTTATTTGTACTTAGCTAGAAATTAGAAATTAGACGAACAAAAATAACTTAAAACAAAAAGAGTACATGGCTGCGCGAAATAACCTTAATGGGCTAATAATAGCTTGCAATTTTGATCTTTTTCTTAAAATGTTTGAGTGGCAGAAGCTTAATATCATCACTATTATCATTCCAGATCTTTGCACCTTGATATCTAATGTTAAAGATTCCACAGTTTGTTCTGGGTTTTGGGAGAGCATAAGTCATTCTAGATGAAAGCCTTGTATTGTAGTTATGGGTATCTTTTACCGAAGTGACAAGAAAACCTCAAAATTTGTAGAAAGAAAATGATTTTGAAATTTGTACATGAAAACAGCATTGTGAAAAGTAACTGCATCTAATAATTTGATAAAATTTAATGTTTTAAAAAGAGGACTAGAATGTTCAAGGAATCTAGAAAAGGTAATGATTCTGATGCCTTTCTTTTGTATGACAAAAAGAGGTTACAAAGTAGATTTATAAGCTCCATGGCTCGTCCAAACTCGCCTGATATGCCGCCGAAGCAGTTATCCGTTTCGTAAACGGTCGATGCCATTTTCGCGACACTTAGAAATTTTTTTTAACTATCAACGAATTTCTACTAAATTAAAGAAAAGAAGAATTTTTAAGTAACCACCCAGGATCGAAGACGGAATCTCTGTTTCCTGACACCCTGTTTTACCACTACACTACCAGGTTGGTCCGCCAAATCTCCGCAAAATTTAATTATGAAACGTGGCTATTGATATCAATACGTGATGTTTATGATAGAGTTGCCCCAACCATCAAATAAAAGGTAATCGCAAGCAAACCAGTGTGAATGTGAACAATTAAGCATTTGGTGAGTGCGTTTTACTCCGTCATCAAATTATAACCAGTTTCTACCTTATCCAGGCCTAAACTAAAGCAGATATGACATCGTCCATTCTGAAAGGTCATGGCATCGACCGTTTACAAAACGGAAATCAGCGCCTCCGAAGCGTACCAAATAGGTACGATTAGATGTAATTACTATTTTCTTCGACCTGACCTGATATGGTTACGATCAAGTACTTTCATGGGCAAAAACGTACCTAAAGCAAATGAAACTCACTGCATGACTCTGTAACGAAACAACAACTTAAACTTTTGACTTGCACGTGATCAGGTCGTGCACGGAAAATTTGTGCCAGGCGGCGTTAAAGGGCATGTAAACCCAAAAATACAAGTTTTTCTTATTCGACGCAAACAGCAACGTAGAAAACGAATTTGGCATTTATTTTGCTCGTTTGGGTTTCGTTAAGGAGAAAAACAGCTTTTACGAGAAAAAATCCACTTCCGGTGAAAACAATAGTCATCTGTCGTGACGTAAGCGGTGGAACACAAACATTGCGCAATAGGGATTCCATATGAGAATTCTATGGCGGATCGGGAAAGTGGGAGTAGCTCGGAGGATCTTTTATCGGATGACAGCGATTCAAATTTGGTGAATTTGTATGATAGTGATGTAGAAAATTCAGTTGTAGCTGTGGAACAATCTGGGCCTCGTCCGTATCAATCTGAGCCACGAAGGGTCCGACAAAACGATCAACAAGAAGCCAGCCCAGAACCAGATGACAACAACTCAGACCGTCTTGGAAACACAGACTGGTGTTTGATCATTTTGCAATTAAATTACATTTTTAGCAGATGAACATCAATTGAAGCCGGCGCATAGTCAGATTAGCACGCAAATAGAAGCTCACCAAATTTTGCTGTTGTCTTTTTTCCCGACCTTTCTTGGGTGCATTAAAAGGTGCGAGTGTCAAGTATGTCAGCCAATGCCGACTACTCACGAAAGTGTTTTCTGCGCTGAAATCGGACAAGTCTGGCAAAAAGTAGAAAATCAGAGGCCAGAAATACAAATGAAATGTATTACCTAGCATCCAGGATTTCAGTCGACCTGTCTTGACGTTTGGGTGCTTGAAACTGCTTATTACGCATTCAGGCAGCAGCACGACACAGATAATCACACAGGAAACAAGTGAGTTTACTTTTATTTTAACTATCGCGGTTCAATTGTCAGATTTACCTCTGCCGTAACTGGTTTTATTTTAGTACAACACTAGTGTAGATAGTTATTTCTCTGTATTTTTCGTGTAGGAGATTTCGATACATTGCCTATCGGCAGCTTGTTCGTTGGTGCTGGGGTTATCTTGGTAAACATGTCCGAGTTGCGCTGCCATCTTGTACTGTAAACAAGATCCGAAGCACTTTTCCAGCCGATTTTGGCACCACGTATACTGGGTTGAAGCCACCAACCCAGTGAGGGATAAGAAGGTGATTGCTAATTTACATCCTAATTATTGAAAATATGTTACGGCACTGGCAGCAATGGGCTTAACATATACAAAGGCACAAACGTGGTTTGCCATAATTACCTTTCTAGTTACTCAATGATGTGTAAGCGTGACACATATTGTTCTACTGCTGTTTCTTTGCAGGGTTTCTCAAAGGAAGCAGAGATTATCTGTGTTGCGAAGAATAGCAGATAAAGTGGTTTACCCTATTAACCTCAAGCTTTTGAAGAGCTCTACTTCTTCTAGGCCTTTTATCGGCACTGTCAGCCATTTCCGGTTGTTTGCTGCCTTCATTTTGGATAGGCCGCTTTCGTTTGTCGCAAGAATTTGTTGCTGCTGGAGACTGTATCGTCGGTACAGCACCAGAAAGTAAAGGACTTTGCTTTCTCAGCCCCATTTCTACCATGAAACTTTTTTCGTAACAATCCGGAGAAAAATGAATGTTGCAAATAACCGAATGCTCCGTCGGCTCTACGAAATCGGCCCTTTTCGCTAGGCTCGATTTGCGCCTTGAACAAATTTTACCCACTGCCGCCTCAAATTAGCGTCTTTTGGAAACTTACGCATAGTATGGCCTGTTTTGTTCGAATTACTGCAAAACTGAACGACACAGCGTTTTACCATAATGAAGATGTGGTGTTTTTCCAAAAGAAACTATGTAAACATGTGCTTATTCCGCAACGTGTTCAAAAAAGACCTTTGACTTCCTGTAACTAAAGGTCCACCCGTGACGTCATTTGCTAGATTGCGCAATTCAAGATGGCGGATGTTTAGAACTTTGAAGCGATTTTTGAACGTAAAAACGGGCTAAAGTGAACAAAAGATCTACAGATTTGGCAGATGTCATGTATGTACTAAACGACTATGTGGTCCCCAAAATAGCATTTTTTGGGCTTACATGCCCTTTAAGCAAATAAAATCTTCGTAGCTTTTTCTACAATCGAACTTCCAGTTGCGACCACCTCTCCTCAGCGACCAGTTTTTCAAAATACCACAAGTTTTCAAGTTAAATCACTATATTTGGAACCTCTTGTAACCGACCACCTCTCGTAAGCGACCGCGACCACTTTCAGAGCCAAAAGTTTGAGATTTTCTTTTGTTTTTAACTTCCCGTAAGCGACCACTTGACTGTTATAGAGCGGAAATTTGATAATAAGGTGTTGTAACATCATGGCATTTCTGGATTGTACGAAAGACGAAAAATTCTCAATGGGAAGGACCAGATTTTTTTTCGAAACTGACTTTTCATATGGGTAAAACATTTAAAACATAGGGTAAATCTCTGCAATTACCATATGCTAATGAGGCAAAATTTTGTCCCAATATGATCTCAGCTCTCACAAGCGACCACCTCCCGTAAGGAAGCGCTTACGGGAGGTTCGACTGTATTTTTGACTTGAGAGGGATAAAATACACTCAGCCCCTTGGGAAAAATGTGTTTTTGGAGAGCACGAGAGAAGTGTAAGACTTGTTGAGCAACTCTAGCTTCTTGAGTGCTCTCCAAACTTACCACGTGTATTCAAAATTCGATATACGCACAGCTGAAAGCATGAACCAATTCATTTAGAACATAGCGAAAACAACCTGGGCAAACGATCAGTCGAACTTTTAAATAAATTTACTGAAATAGATGCCCTAACTACTAGCTATTACAAACGAAGAGCGGGGTGGAGTAAACCTTTAAAAAAAGAACTTACCGTCGCTTGCAACTGCCGATCAATCAAAATTCAAAGTTTTGACGATCAAACTTCAAAGTTTACCCGCCCACTTGGACACGTTTTGGCGCTACTCCGCAAACACTTGAAGAGAAGCAAAGTCAGCAACGCGTACGGGCATTTTGTCTTTTACAGTTTTGAAAATCAGAATGAATGATAGGAAATCAATGGAAGAATTTCTGCCGGATGTTGACCGTGATCTTTTACAATATGCAGGGACATTAAGGAAGAAAGGGTTCACCTCAACATTGTCTGCGCGGTATCTAGCAGAAGAAGATCTGAATTTCTCCCTGAAGGCCACAAAAGACTAGTCTTGAACATGATTGCTCGGCTAACAATGCTTGGGAGAGTAAAAAGCAGCTTGAAGCGTCAAACAACGTCAACACAGCAGTTACAAAGCCCTGAATCAAATTTAAAATCTCCTGAACGAAAAAGGGGTCTCCATGTCGGGCTGAAACAATGATGTGGACGAGTATCGAGTACCGAAAGCGAGCGACGTTTCTCTTCTGACAAGAAGGCATCAGTTACTTAGCCCATGTGAAAGGTTCATCGAGGAAAATGAGCCAAGAATTAAAGTTTAAACTTGAGGAAGCAAGCGCTAAAAGATAAGAACTTGAAGAAACCTCTGCCAAGATAAGAGACGCAGTTTCTGCGCTTGGAAATACCGGTCAACGCCGTGTAATTGTCATGTAAGAAATCACACAGTTCGCATCTGCCGAGTGGCAAAATGTGAGTCGGCGTTTTTCTGTGGAGAGTTGAGTTGGCATCCAGATGAAAAACAGGAGTTTCAAGAGAAAAAAAGGGAAATAGCAGCTTTAGAAACTCCGCCGCCAAAATAGAACTGGATTTGAACTGGCTTTCTCCCGAGTAAAAAGAGTTCTTTGAATAAACACGTAGAGGAAATTTTGCTTGAAAAGTTTCCCCATGAATACGTTCAATATGTTTTAAATTTCTCTACTGATTTCTTATCATTCATTTTGACTAGGTGTAAAATACTAGGTGGAAGATTGTATTCACCAAGTTTGAAGGATCTGAAGGATGTAGCTTAGCTAGAAGACGCTCAGTTAATTTTCTATACATTTTGTCTGTATTTTTTTTTCCCGCGAACCGCGTCCACCCAGCCAAACTTACAGACAAATGCATGGAAAATTAGAAAAATAAACCTAGCGTCTTCTAGCCAAGCTACATCCTTTAAACCTGGTGAATACAATGCTCTACCTGGTATTTTAACGTTTCGATTCACAAATTGTGTAAAATTCAATTTTGGAAAAAGTTATTTGCCATCGGATTCCTATACAAACACTGTAATTTCTGACCGCTTTGCCTAGCCATCAAGATGGCGTCGAAAACCGCGATATGTAGTCTATTTGAGCTCGCAAATCTCACAGATATTTTTCATCGCGACCCATCGCAAAGCCCTGCAAGTTTACCGAAGGAGAGTGGTAATTCAGATCGCAAAATCTCACAGATATTTCGTATGACAGAGAATTTACCGAAGGAGGAAAATAGCCGTAAATTTGCTTCCATTGCTCCCATTGCTTCCAGATTTCAAGTACTGTTTCACAGATGGCAATATTTCTCCTCGCGGCCCGTCAATAACGCTGGAAAACAATGAAGCCAACACTCCACGAGATCGCATTGGTAATAAAGTGACCTAAACCACTACAGCGACATAGAAGAAAAGGTACGCAAACGAAGCCAGGGAGGGCGTTTTTATTTGTTTTCCACAGTGAAAAATTTGCCGGCAGAAAATGTGAAATTCGAAGCGAGTGAGGCACTTTGACACAACATTGTCACTATCAATGCAAATATTAACGCGAACCACATTCTGTTATTCCTGTGTGTTATCATTTGTTGAAGAAATTACAACTGCAAAACTAAATGTTTGGATTTATTTCTACGCGGAGAGCCACTCAAAAGTTGATGGCCTTAGTACATCGGCCAATGCATCCAGCGTGAGGACTAGTCACATGAAAAACCGGACTTTGAATGTTATAGAAGGTTATAGATAAATACTAATCAGGTCTGTGATATATTATTAAACCCTCGACATGGGACCCAAAAAGATGTCTGAATCGAGAAGACTACATAAATTATCTTTCGGGCTGTAGGAAAGACGTTTGTGAAATGAAGTGCGATCATTTTAGCGGACATTTAACCAATTCGGGGAGGAACATGTAGACCAGAGTCGAGTGAGCGGTGTAATTCGAACCTACAGCAAATAGAAGAGTAAAAAAACAAACCCAGAAAACAAAAAATATTGCCCTCGACCCGCCACACTCGACCTTCAACATGTAACCCTCGATCGTCGACCCTCAACAAAAAGATAGACTCCACATGATCGCGTCATCTGTGTCGATACTTTTATAACAATTGGCCAATTAGCACGTGATAGAGTTAAAAGTTATTGTAAAAAAGGAAAAAAAATTCATATATATTCCATGTTGCCGCTCGTCTTTTCAGTAGTAGATCATACCAATGACATGAAAATGTTTTAACAGCAAAAGAAAAAAGTGGCACACGAGACGATTGCGGAGTGTGTCACCGATGCTCTGACCACATTTTGATGTTATCTATAACCAGGAGCCATAATCGGGGACGGAGACCGTAAGTCTTGGGATCCGCGCGCACCTATGATATGGGACAATTTTTCTATTTTTAGAACAAATTGCGCCATCCTGACGTCATATATCCGCGCGGACCCACGCACATGTCGGAGGCTCTCGCGTGGATGTTGTCACGTTGCGTGATCAAATGGTGAGAGTTGAGAGATAGAGAGATTATCTTGCGTATTTTTCTCAGCGATGGCAGGGAATAAGGCAGGGAATACGAACCAGGGCGCTTATATGTAGTTTTATGCTCTGAGCTAACGGAAAAGGTGGATATTTCAGTGTCGAAAACAAGACTTCAATCTCCCGCTGGAAATGAATAATAAGATCTGCTCGCGCTAGTTGGGCCAAGCTTACGCGTGTTTTTGCGTTTGTTCTAACTTAAGAATATAGCAAGAAAACTCTCTACTCTGGTATCGAGTTAATTTGTGAGTTTCTCAGACAATGGTTAATCATAACCAAAACCTGTTTTGTTTCTGCTTGTTTGGTGAGTTTGCAAAAGTTTTTGAAAGGAAGGTCTGACGCGTACAATTAGCTCATTTGCATAGTGCAGCTCGTGCACTTTCAAGTCCGAGTCGGTGTTTTCAATTGTCAACAAGTCTTGACAAAGATTTCTTTCGTTATCTTTTGTGCTGAGATGCTGCAACAAATTTCACGAACGCAAAAAAGGCTACTAACGTCGTGTGTTTCTTCAACATAAACATAGCGAAGTTTGACACTGCGAAAATGAAAATAGACAAGGAGTTTTGATAACTCGATCAACAAAATCGAAATCGTTATTCGAAGTTGATTAAAGAAAGCGTCAACGTAACTTTGCTGATTGTTTCTGCTTTATTCGCATATTTTCAGCTTAGCTTTTAATATGTTCTCAAACATTTATCAATCTTAAACATATTCAAAAACTACAGAGTTATTGTTTGAGTTCGATGTACGCTTTCTCACGAAAGTGCGGCGGAAGTACAATTTGTCATGTTTACTGACTTTACAAAACAAGCATCAGCGGGCGCTCTCATTCATCGACAACAGAGAATTTACTGAATTTTTACACCAATAAAACTGAGCAGTATCTACGGACGTAAAGTTATTGTTGCTTACAATTAAGGCCAAACTCAAACTAGCAATTATTTTGTTTTACTTTTCGGTCGCGATAGACTGGCAAATTTCTCGCAGGCGTGTGGCAAGAGGAGTAGGAAACTATGAAGTCCTGAAGCTCTGCTATATCTAAATATATCCAACTAGTTTTTTGCTGCGTAATGGACAGCTGTTAATCTTCAACATATGTGAAATTTCAAGTGGAGTAATTTACAGCTCATGTAAAAGAAGCATCCGTTGGAACACAACTTGGTCAGATATATATATCTAAGCTTAAAGCGGAACATACCTAAATTCGACACTGTCTTACTTCACTCAAACTGCAGCAGCTTACGACGAAAATACTTAAGCAAAATTCCAACAGACGTAAACGCGCTGAGTTGTGGGCCAAAAACATCAGAAATTTCGGGAATTTCGGACGCCATTCCCCCCGCGCGACATCCGCAAAAATCCTCGTAGCATGTACGCGCGTGTGCCGCAGGCGATGGCGCAATTTGTTCTAAAAATAGAATTATTGTCCCATATCAAGGGCACAACCCCAATACTGTGAAGTGAAGTGAAGTGATCGGATATGGATCGTGCGTACGGTCTCCGTCCCCGATTATGGCTCCTGCTATAACGGAAAGTATAACCTGTTTTCTATTTCTTAAATACCTATTTTGAAATGATTGTTTTCCTACTAAAATAATAATAAAATAATAAATAACAATAATCCGATCAGACATTTGCAAAAAGCAAGGCTAGCAGTTGTAATGATTGTTAAACAAAAAGAAAAGATGATCGATATACTTACAGTTCTTCCAAGTTCTCCAAAGAGGAGAAGATATCCTGTGGTAAATTCTGAATGTTATTTCCTATCAGGTATCTGCGGTAGACGGAGAACAAGTTGAAAATACATAGTATTAATAAAAAGATAAAAACGTATTTTCATGTGGAGCAAGTTCACGGCTGTCATATCAACGGCAAAAGGCCTTGATATATATAAAGAGGATTTTATCAACAACCGCCCAGCCCCCCCACCCCCCAACCCCCCTTCCTCTTGAACAGTTATCGGGGATGAAGGGAATGGGAGGATGATTTCATTCATCTCTCGCCGATACATTTGATATGTCGGGAGTCTCCCCACATCATTTGATATTACAATTAGTCCATCACTGCTGAGGTGGTTGTATGGCTCACTCAAGGGGAACAAACGAAACTTGTATATTCTTAATCTTTGACTATTGCGCATCATAAAAATGCATGATAGCGAGGATAGAACGGTAACTTTAACTTTGTAAATCGAATTTTAAATTTACCCCCAATACCCTCCCTTTGGTCGTCATCTTGGAATTCGAAATGTTATTTTCTTATATGTTTCTTTTCTTAAAGGTAGACGTTATTTTGCCTGGTCCTACATTTGTAATAATTAGTACCTTGGTTATTATTTCAGTATTGTCTGTAGTTGTTTAAGCTGTGATGACGTCATAAATTACAGCACAATGGCCACCGTTTTGTTTTCTAGTTTATGTATTCAACCTCTATTTCAACCATCTGAAATGACTAAATTACCAATAAGGTGCTTCACATCACAATACTAGAAAAAAACCTTTTTCTACGTTTAGTTAAGTAAGCACAATACGTCATTAACCAATATACCCTAACTCAACGTAGATACTTCAGTCTAGAGCTGGTTCGAGTACAGAAACGCCAGGCTCGTATAACGCCCTCTGTCACTGCTGTCACTTGCATTTGGATCTGTAACTTCTCAAAGTCATAAACTTAAACACGGTAAATCATGACGGCGACAGTGCTTGGATATCTGATTGTTTTAGCAGATATTTCTACGATTTTAGTTTTCTTTTTTTCCTTAGTTTTAGTTCCGATGGAGAAGTTATATCTCTGTTTGAGCACCCTTTCAAACACCTTAAGACTTTCATGAAGTAGAGCTTGTCAATTCCTTGGTCAAGTTACTTCTCCAAGCTGTTAATAACTAAATAACATTCTGGTCTTTCATAGCATTCTGGTCTTTCCGCCTCTTTCATTCTTCATGTAGCACATTCCAAGGTTTTGGCTTTGAGCAAGCAGTAGGACAAAGATATCGGTGTCGGAGTGGATGACGAATCTGCCTCCCACGTACCAAGCATGGAGAACCATACTCATATCAGCCTCTTTATGATTACACCCTATCTCAGGAATTAGTTCGCATATGGCTGCGTCTTAGTCTCTAACACTGATCTTCGTTGTCACGTACATGATCCGGTCACTGAGCTTGCCTCAGAATTCTTCTTTCTTCCACTGTGACACGAGGGAATTGGCAATGTCAGGCTTGTTTGTGGTGACACTGAAAAGCTTGTTCCCTGACTTCGCAGTATGGGCAGGAAGTATGTTCTTGTACTGTTCACCGTCAGAGGTAGACATTCTTTAAAATCTTTCGACATTCTTGATTGATACCTCGCGATCCATGTCCAACACTTCGTCCACGTTCCTGTTTCCTGTTGCCGGTGTTCATTACCAACTCAAACACTCTCTTAGTGACCACATGAGACATACCTCCAGAGGGCCGGGATATTCAACTTCTGCAAGACCACCATTCCAGGTATACTGAAAATACTGGTGCGTTCTCTAGGTATTTCTCGGTGACTGTGATGCGTCATTCTAGCTGTTGGGAGAGTTTTGCCTCTGTCGAGAGGCTTTGCGCTGTTGTTTTTCGCGGAAGTCCACAAGGATCGGCAAGAGACCGACAAGTGCCATCAGAGCAAATACATCACGATCCATACGAGAAGGAAGTACTACATCCTAGTCGCGAACCTTATGCACAGCCTACAGATCCTTAAAAGACTTCAGCTTGACTTTCTTCGATGGATCTAAGTAAACTGAAGCGGGATTAGATGAGCAACGGTAGTTGCAAAGTCATTCACTGCCTTCTTTACCTCGCTCTTGTTTACCAGATTAAATATTTATTCTATTCCACACGATTTTACAAACCAAACTTTTAAACGGTGCCCTGACAGTCCAAGTGTCCTCGATATTCGAAAATGCCCAAGAAGTTCCGATCCGTACCGCACACGCCGAGGATTAGAATTTAACTTATTTTTATGAACGAAAACTAATATATGAAAAATGTACGATGGCAAGTCTAACAAAAGGATTACATAATGCCTAAAGGTATTGGTAAACACTAACGAATGCAATTGTCCCGTGTTCATTACGTAATGCCCAAAGGTATTGGTAAAGACTAACGAATGCAACTGTCCCGTGTTCAGCTCTTGGCCTGCAATAAGTCATTACTTACTTCTATTTTCGCTTTGATACCTCGGTGATAACATCCTTGAGCTGATCCACTAGTTTTTCTACAGCTTTGATCTCTTTTTCGATGCGTGCTGGAGCCAACTACTCCTTATGGATGTAGGTCTGTGATGAAGTAATAGCCCAATACCCGTGAAGAAGCTTCCTGGGCATAAAGGTAAAGGTAAAGTCTGCATACGAGCCAAGTGGCCCATCAGGCCGGAGCTTATCCCGGTTTCTGTAGCATGAAGCGACTAGGAGTATTTCTTCTACCCCCTGGATGGGATGCTAGTCAATCGCAGGGTTACCCCCATCATTAAGTTCGCCGGTACCCATTTATACACCTGGGTGGAGAGAGGCACTGTGAGAGTAAAGTGTCTTGCCCAAGAACACAACACAATGTCCCCGGCCAGGGCTCGAACCCGGACCGCTCGATCCGGAGACGAGCCCACTAACCATGAGGCCACCGCACCTCCCAACCTGCCAACTACTCCTCATGGATATAGGTCTGTGATGAAGTAATAGCCCAATACTCGTGAAGACGCTTTCTGGGCTAACCTAGAACCCTAACAACCACATACAATGCATTCATCCGCCGTTGATCAGATCATGGTGCAGAGGAAACACCTTTGCACTTTCGTTTGTGAGACCGCATGTTTGTGAACTGGGGCTGGATGAAGGAAACAGGCTAATGTTTTTGAGGGCTTTGTTTCAACAGACTTGCAATTTATATAAATACTTTATCTACTTGCCCCCTTTTCATGAAATAATTTTGAGAACCGTACCCCACAATGTTTTTGCAATAATTATAAGTGCAAAATGATCATATTGTGACCAATAATCAGGCGTTTTGAAGTCACTTATGACGTCATGTGCTGATAATTCAAGCACTAGAACAAATGGACATCTTGTTTGTTATTCGGATACGTTTAAAATTTACATTTGAAACACTATTCGCTCACATTAAAGGAATACAAACCACTTTTAAGCGTTCCCCAAACATCCAAGATGGAGGCAAAAAAAGGTATGCAGGGCAAAATTTAAAATTCGATTTAAATGTGAAAGCTACCGTTCTTTCCTTGCTATCATACATTTTTGTGATGCTTGAAAGCGGAAGATTAAGATAAGACATGTTTCGGCTGTTCCCCTCAAGTGAGCCATAAACCCAAATTTTCGGCTCTCAGCTGATGGACTAAATAGCAACCGCCGTGGTTTTGACCGGCATGCAAAGCAAGATTAGGCCTTCTTTACAAAAATCTTTGGCAACATTGCAGAACTAGTACCCATTTACATTCTAGTATCAGTTTTTAATACTTCACTATCAATTTAGACTATATCAGTTATAAGATTTGCAAATCTACTACAGCGGAGAAAACATTTTCTCTTAAATTATATACATGTATCAAAAAAAGTTTAGAGTTTCATCCGTTTAACCCAACCCCGTCCCCTGAACCACCTTTGAGTTATGAGTTTGCTCAACCAATGGATTAAAACGAACTCACTTTACTGGCCTCAACACTGTTTCGTAATTTAGTCATTTATTTCAGAAACCTACAGCCACTTCGGTTCAACTAAACGGAGGTGGCAATAACGGAGGGTCACGGGGCACAAATTGTGACATCATACTGTAGCAAGAGAAGATCAAGCTAAGAGAGTGAACCTATCATATATGCCTTGTACCTTAAGTTATTTCGAAACATGGTACATGTACGACTGTACCCAGTTCTTCCGCGGGTGTTTCTCGCGCGTTGCGTGGATGTTTTCGTGGAAGAATTGGTTATGTTTCGCTTCGTTTGAAAGCCAAGGAAAACATGGAACACGCAGTGCAAGGATGGGTAACCCGAAAACACTGACCGCCGGTACGCGGACCCCCACAATAGACCGGGTTCGCGGACTACCCTACGGACCGGTCCATGGACTACCCCTACGGACCCCCTCTACGGACCACCCTAAAATAGTGTAAAAATAATAAATAAAGATTTCTCTTATCGGTTGTCTAATAGATTCAGACTCGTGTCGGTGATTTTTCGAGTGTTACACTGCAAATGTAACAGAATTGGGTTTTTACCACCCAACCCCCTCCCTAAAAGCTGTTTTCAGCTTGAGGAGATGCCGATGGTAAGAAGGAAAGTTGTTACCTTCCATTCGTGGCTCAATCTGGCTATGGAAGATATATTTTTAGGCCGTTTATTCTTGTTTGTATCTGTTATTCCGCTAAGTAAATTGTGACGCCTGGAACTAATTCACGAACCCAGGAGAGGATGGCTAAAAAAAATGGCATAGGGGAAAAAACACAAATTTCGAGGCTTCCCGGAGGCTTTCCCCTACGCGTCTTTCGTATACTTTATGGCCACAGCAAAGAAAATGGCAATGTGTAATTATATAAATTGCACCCGAGCCTGAAACGGGTGTCCGTGGACCGGTCCATAGGTAGCCCACGGACCCGGTCCGTAGTGGGGGTCCGCGGACCGGGGGTCAGTGTTTTCGGGTTACCCGTGCAAGGATCAAAGAACCAAAGGAGCTTCGGCCCTCGCCAAGTTTAATAAATTTCGAAACTTTAATCGGAGGACAGTTTTGCCCGTCCAAACAATAAAAAAACTGAATAAACGGTAAAGAAATGAGCAACCAAACGAGTGCAAAGCAAACGAACGCCAAAAACATCGCAACCAAACAATCAGATGTTCGAAAATGCAGACAGACGTTCCCCGCCTAAACAATAAAAGGGACTTTAAGCAACAAGGAGAACAACATCAAGGACAACGTCGATTGAAAACGACTTTATGTTGAACCTAGGATTTACGCAATATTTAGATTCAGTTTGTCTATCACTCTCGGAGATATCCAAAATATAATATGTAAGAAAGCATCAAAAGCCAATTTTTTTTTTTAAAATTACCCGTCGTATTTCATGTTATCCAGAATACGCAGAATGTGATCATTTCACATTGTTGTTGTAGACAGCTATTATACTCGTTGCTATCATAGTTAATGGAGGGGAATGGTTACGAAACTCGACAAAGTTCTTTGTTGTGTGATTTTGTTCTGTTTTTTAGCCTTGACCGTGCTCAAAACACAACAATTGTTTACTACTGACCAAGCAACTAACCAATAGAGACGTCTTGGTTACGTAACTCATGCAAAGTGTATGAGCTCAAAACAAAAGATTGTGCCCGGTCGTGGACATTCCAGTATAAATCTTGGTATCTTTGTTTACTCCTTTGATGTTTGCTACACTTCGTAATCAGTTCCCTATATTAACTATGTTGCTGTTCCCACTGTGATTTGCTTATGAGACTCCCTGAAACCAAATGAACGGCAAAGGAATGAACAGCCAAACGAGCACAAAAACACGGCTGAGAGCGCAAACAAAACAGGTCGATGAATCGTCTATTGAAAATCAAAACATATAAAATGACGGATTACCTTGGGTATGAAGTCTCTATGCAGGATTGACTCTCTTATCTTGATCTTCTCTCGACCGTTGCTGCATAAACGTTTATCTAAATCATATCTTATTTTAGTCTTAATTTACACGGATTTTCTGTATAGTCGACGGACAAAAAGTGTGACATTTTACTGTAGTGAAATAAAATTGTATTTTTATCTCGCCAATGAGTGGAAAGCAATGATCTTGATGTAATATGTTTATAAAAGGAATAGACCAAAGGCCTTGCAATTCCTTTCTTTCATGGATAAACATATAAATTGGTCTCATCTATCCAGATACGTGTATTTCCCTCATAACACTGTGCACTGCTGTTTTCAGTCTTGATCTCTACATAATGTAAAAACAAAACTTACCGATAAACGACCGATAACGATTCTCAAAAAGCAATGTTTGTGATGTTGAAATCAACGTCGGCATGTTTGTTCTCAAATGTGTGTTTCTCTTTGCTCTACAACTAAAGAGCTGGAGTTGACAGGGTCAGTGTCATAGTTCGAACAAATACTTAATTGTCATTAATAATTACGCTCATATAAATTAAAGAAAAAAGAACTTCAAACAAGCTTACAACCACAAAAGCATTGATAGATTGGAAAATAATCCTGGGGGTAGCTCTTCAACGTTGTTCGATGTCAGATACCTAAAATAAGGGAGAATGTTTGGTTAATAAGTAGATTTAGCCAAGCCTAAAACCGGAGCTCCTGGGCAGGATTGTTGATAGCCCGATTAAACTAACCCAAGATAAGAAAGAAATTTGACTTAAGTTTTGTAACTCTTGCTGTAAGGTTTTCTGTACATTGTTTTACCTTCTGTTTTGAACTTGAATAATTTCAACATACACAAAAAAAAGCAGTGAAAAACACTTTCTACAAGAAAAATTTATACTTCAGTTAACTTTAATCTTGGGTTAGCGTTAAGCGGCTTCCGAAAAACCCAGCTCTCTTTGCAACAAGTAAAACTAACATGAGCTCGCGGTGCAATCGAAAACCAGCACTTGATCAGCGGTCAACTTAAAAAACACGTGTTTTCGATAAGCTCTAAATATGAACCTGCAATATGGTCACGTGATCGCGGTCAGCGGATACTTTGTTTTGACATTTGTCAATTGACCATAACATGAATGTCCAATCAAAAATGTACATTGTAAACCAATCTGTATGTATAAATATAATTAGACTTTGTGTGTGTGCTTTGTGAGTTCTTGCATGCCTTTTTCTTATTTTCTCTTCTTATTTGACCCAAATAAATAATTGCCTGAAGAAAAAGATTTTAAGGTAATTCAAGCTGTAGCTACTTTCAAGCTAGTAGATGTGAAGAAAATCACGAGTTTAACACGTCTGTCAAGTTAAGAAATGAGAACAGCAATTTCATGGTATTATAGGACGAAAAGAAGCTTAGCACCAAAACGAGGCTATGCCATGTGCGAGTCTAAGAAATGCCTCCCAAGAGGGAGGCAAAGGGCTTTTGACCTCTTATTTAAAGTAAGTCGCATCGAAGACGCGCCGGAGGCTCCTCGTGCGGTTGGACCGGTGAGGGTGGGACACTACAGAGACTCTACTCCCAGAAATTCTCTCCCATGAGGGGGGCAGGGGGGAGCAGAGAACAAGGAGCATTTTACTCGAATTATTTTTCAATGTTTTTTTCTTTAGATGAACATGTCAAAACGCACGTTTTAACTTGTATCCATATCAAATGAATATATCTGGCACTAATAACTTGATTTAAAGAAACCCGGAAAAAAAACAAACAAACATCAAGCCAAGGCATGATGTTATTTATGTCGATAAATTGACCTATTGTATTCAAGGCACATATTTGTCGATCCGATGGTGGTCTGTCATGTGACATAACAGCCAATCATGTTAAAGAGTGTTATCTATCCGGCAGTATAAAAGACTGGTCGCATTCTCACTCATTCCCTCTTGCTTTCACCATCACAGCGAGTATATCTCTTGGCGATAACATTTTTTCAGGGAAGTTGAAGAGATATTTTGTATTACATTAGAATGGGTCTCCCTCTAATTTTTATCCTGGGGCATTCATTCATTAGACGTTTAGAGAACTTCGTTGCCGCAAACCCTAACCTTAACCACTAATTCTTGTTAAATAATGCTGCCACATTTAAATGGCGTGGTGTTGGGGGGAGAACTGTGGCTAAGACGTTGCAATACGACCTCCCCGTGGTCGCTTCATTCGCTCCAGACATAGTTTACAGCTGGGAACCAATGATCTTTCTCGTCTTGATGCTTTAGTTGTGGGTTTTTCTATCGAGGAGCTTGTTACCATTCTGCCCGACACGTACAACGTTAAGCTTATTTGTGTCTGCCAAACCCTTCTGGGGTCCGATCCTGTATTCAACAGGCGTATTCGCGCGTTTAACAAACATGTTAAAACGTTCCTCGACGCCCTCCCTCATGTCTTTTTCTGGGGACATAGAGGCTTTCGGAATTCATCCCAGAGATTTCTCGCGCGTGATGGTGTCCACCTCAATAGGCAGGGGCCGTTTTAAAGTCATTACGCATTCGTTCAATTGTCGACCATTAAGCCGAACTATGCTGTCTGACGCTAATTCAAGCCATTTCCTTTTGATATATGTACAGTGTACATTTTACACCAAGCCGTGTCTTGTTGCCTCGTGATTCAGCTATTTTTGCGGTTTTCATTTGCCGCATACCTTTTCATTGCTGTTTCCGTTGATTTATCATTTGGCCATCTGTGTACACAGTACATTTGTGCCCGTGTTATACGGTATGCACAGTACATTAGTGTGCCTTTGTTTTATACGTTTTGCACAGTACATAAGTGTGCATTCTTTTTATATGATAAACACAGTACATAGGTGTGTATTTGTTCTATACCGGCTTTGGTTACTGTTTTTTGCTTTTAGGTTACCGCACGAGTGTACAATCCATTTTGACCGCCTATTTCCATAGGTGTGTCCAGTGCACTCGGTATTACTGTCAATGCATATCTATTTGTTCATGGAAATGGGCTGTTATTTATCTCACTTGTCGCAATTTACAGCAAAGGCGTTGTCTCGGTCTGATAACAGTCTTTTTTAATCCTTTTTCACATACCGCAACTATTTGACGGTTACTTTAATCCGGCACCTCTGAGGTTGTCTATTTAGTTATAGATTTCTTCCCGTCCATGTAATTGTCTTAAGCTCATTTTACCTTGTGTGCGGTTAACGCTGTCACCTAACATCCGTTATTATATAGATCATTTCTTCTCGCTTAATCATGCCGCCTAAGAAGCGTACTGCTGGCCCTGGAAGCCGTTCTAAGCGTCTTCGCTCGTTGCCGCCTGCCTCTGATCTGCAAGAGGCCGAGCCAGCTGCAATAGTACAAGATACCCAGTCTACTGCAGTCCCGGGGATGGTCCAGTTAAATCTCCAGGCGCTCACCAGCCCAATTGCCGCAGCTGTTTCCGCGGCCGTGAAGGACGCCATGGCCACGCAGCATCAAGCGAGTGTCCCCGCCAGCACTAGCACAGCACTTGTTCATCACTCAACCCACAGGTACGCAAGGCGCGGATCCACCTCTTTCTCCCTTGAGTGTTGGGGATGAACCCCGCCAGCTTTTTACCAGCATTGGCGTAGATTTAGGTACTAGAGTTAGCTCAAAAACGAAAGCAAAAATTTGGGCTCACGAATACATAGATTTTGGTGTGTTGTTGTCAGTAGCTCCTCCCCGTGAGCGGTATGCCTTATCTATGACCTCCCCTGGTGGTGTCTCGGGTCAACCCCACCTAACTCTTGAGCCTTATCACACGCCAAAGAAGGTGACAACTATTCAGCAGTGGATAACTGCCTTTAACATTTTCGTCACGATTTATTCGGAGAAAGCTGCTGATGACGCCCCAAAGTTGATGAAATATTGTGAAGTGGTGCGTGATCTTTCTCATAAATCGGCCGACTGGCTTTTTTATGACGAGCAGTTCCGCTACTTAAGACAATCTGCACCTCACCGTTACCCTTGGGATCAAATCCACTGGGAATTATGGCTTAGGGCGATGTCCAATATTTGCGGCAAAACTCCACCATCCGCAGGTGCGGATAAGGCCCACGCACCAGTCCGTTTTCGACCTTCTACCAGCAAATTTCCCAAAGGGACATTTTGGACATTTCACGTCGGTAAGCAGTGCAGGGGATGCCAATATGAGCATGTCTGCTTTAAATGCAATGCAAAACACCCGGCAAGTCAATGTTAGGTTTCCTCAACCCACCAGCGCCCCAATGTCGGAAAGTCCGGATCACAACTTACTAATCCAAGTGTTGGACAGCCAGCCAGTCACGCCCGTAAAAGCGGACCGCTTTGAGAATTTATTGGCTGGTTATAGTCCAGCCCTAAAAACCTTATTAGTTGACGGTTTTCGGAACGGTTTTCGAATTTCTTACATCGGCGAATTATCTTCTTTTGAATCTCCTAATTTGCAAAGTGCCCTCCAGAATCCGGAAATTGTTTCCTCAAAATTAATGAAGGGAATCGAAGCTGGTAGGGTTGTGGGGCCTTTCAAGGCTCCACCGTTTCCCATTTTTCGTACTTCGCCCATTGGCATGGTTCCCAAGAAGGCTCCTAATGAATTTAGATTAATTCACCATTTGTCACACCCAAAAGGTTCGTTTGTAAATGATTCCATTCCTGACGAATGTTCATCAGTCCATTATGCTACTATTAGTGATGCCATTCATATTTTAAAGAAATTAGGTGCGGGTTGCTTTTTGGCTAAAACGGATATTAAGTCCGCATTTCGTATAATTCCTGTTCACCCGTTGGAGTACCCGTTACTCGGTATCAAATGGGCAAATGAATACTATTTTGATCGTTGTCTCGCTATGGGACTAAGGTCTAGCTGCGCGATTTTCGAAAAGTTCAGTTTTTCGTTAGAGTGGCTTGCCATGCAACACTTACATGTCTGCCGTTTTGCATATTTTAGACGAATTTTTGTTTATTGCGCCAAGTAGAGTTAAATGCGGTGAAGACCTTCATAAGTTTCTCGATATGCGTAACTTTCTTGGAGTCCCAATTGCCCAGGACAAAACAGTGGGACCGAATACCACTTTACAGTTTGCTGGTATAGAGCTCGATTCTGTGCGGCAGGAGGCCAGGTTGCCGTTAGACAAGCTTACCAAATGTCGTACCTTACTACATCACTTTCACAAGAAACGCTCCGTCACTGTGCGCGAACTGCAGTCTTTAATTGGCCTGTTGAACTTCTGTTGTTCTGTTGTCATCCCAGGCCGCGCTTTTTTACGCCGCTTAATTGACCTTACCAGCGGTCTAACAAGCCCTTATCACCACATCCGTTTAAACAGAGAATCTAAACATGATATCCGTATGTGGTTAACATTTCTAAATAATTTTAATGGAAGGGCATTTTTTCCGTCGGACCGCTGGGAAACTTCCTCTACACTTGAATTATATACAGATGCCGCGCCATCTAAAGGTTATAGTGCGGTATTTGGTAGGCATTGGTTTGGCGATGCCTTTCCGGATGCATGGCACAGTTTCAACATCACTTTCTTCGAGCTTTTTCCCATTGTTTTAGCTGCCCACATATGGGGGTCTAGTATGACCAATCGCTGCGTGCTATTTTTCACAGATAATGCTGCCCTAGTAGATATTATAAATAAGCAGACCTCTAAGCATAAGTTAGTCATGGTTCTACTACGTGACTTGGTTCTTAGTTGTCTACGCTATAATATTTTATTTCGTCGTCGGCATGTTCCCGGCCTGCAGAACAACCAAGCCGATTACATCTCTCGCTTTCAGGTCGAGAGCTTCAAGGCAATAGCGCCACAGGCAGACGAATTACAAACACCAGTGCCAGCGAACCTTCTACCGGAGAGTTGGTCACTCATTTGAGAGATTTATAAGGCTTCGCTCTAACGTTTACAATTTTGTGGCCTTGATACCAGTCGATACAAAGGCCAGAGCTTTCGAATTGGGGCTGCTTCGCTCGCGGCTGATAAGGGTTTCTCGGATGCGCAAATCCGCACTCTTGGCCGCTGGAAATCTGATGCTTTCAAAATATATATCCGCTCTGAACGCCTCCAAGCTAATTAAGTTAAACATGTCATTAGGTCACGCACCATTGAAACACTTTTACACCTTTTTCTATTTTTCTTCAGTCTTAGAAATGTAGGTCAGACATGGGCTGCCACTATTTCTGACGCATTATTTAGTACTATGATCAAGACTGTAGTCATTGTTGACGACCTTGTAGGTCAGACAAGGGCTGCTACATTTTTCTGTCGTCAATTATTTTAGTTTTGGTGGATTTTTTTGTTCATACGCGATGTCGGAAACTGAGGTCAGACATGGGCTGCTGCGGTTTCCGTCGTCACATTACTTTTTCTGTTGTGCGTCATTGCGTGACAGCAACGTGGGTCAGACATGGGCTGCCATAACTTCAACTTTATTGCTTCCATCACCTATTACAATATATACTATAAATCGCCTAATATTACTATTTTGTTGATACAAAACAAGTGACGAGGGAGTCTATAGAAAAGCAAAAAAAAAAAAATGCGTGAAATTATAGATCCGTAATTTGACATTTATCAACTAAGTGATAATAATTATCAAACTTGAAACAACTCGAAATATCTTATGAAATAATCAACGAAGCAATAAGTATCAAAAGCTTATTTTATAAAAGGGGTATTTTGTCACTGCTGCTATCTTTGTCTAATATAGATCTTTTTATGTTATTCTTAAATATATTGAAAGATTTGATTTTTCGTGTTTTGATGTCTATACTATTCCATATTTTTGGACCTTGAAAGGCCAAGGAGTATTGGCCAAGTGTAGTTGATTTACGTGGGAGATGACTGTCAGCTGCACGTCGTGTACCATAACTATGTATTTGATAATTTGCTGAAAAGATGTCTGACAAATTTTTTGGAAGTTGATTATTGTAAATCTTGAACATAAAAAAAATGAAATTTCTGGCTTATTTATCTCTTGTACTTTTAATACTTTTAGTTCCTTAAAGACATTTTCTGTAATCTCTCTATACTGAATTTTAGCTATAGCCCTGACTGCTCTTTTCTGAAGTATTAGTATTCTAGATAGTCTAGTAGGATAATTGTTGGCCCATATGACATTACAGTAATGTATGTAAGGGTAAACAAGAGTGTAATATAAGGTTTTGGTCGTTTCTTTGGTTAAAAATTGCCCTACTTTAAACATAATTCCAATATTTTTTGATATTTTACTTGTTATCAAGCTAATATGAGGTTTCCATGTTAGTTTTTCATCTATAACTGTGCCAAGAAACTTACATTCCCTAACTCTGTCAATGATGTTCTCGTCTATCATTAAATTTATAGTCTCATTCATGTTTTTTCTGTTTGAAAATAACATGTAAGTTGTTTTAGAAATATTTAAAGATAATTTATTTGCTTTGAACCATAGAGAAAGTTTAGTTAACTCACCATTTGCTTTTGTAAGTAACTGGTTTAGACTTTTAGTTTTGTAAAATATGTTGGTGTCATCAGCAAATAATGTGAAGGAAAACACATTTGAGGAAGCACTTATGTCATCGATGTATATCAAGAATAGGAGTGGCCCAAGTACTGACCCCTGTGGAACCCCACATATTATGTCTGACATTTCTGAGTCTACTCCTTTGAATTGTACATACTGTTTTCTGTTAGATAAGTAGTTCTTAAACCATAAGTGTGGTATACCTCTGATTCCATAATGTTCAAGTTTGTTCAATAGGATTGTGTGGTTAACTGTATCAAAGGCTTTTGCGAGATCTCAAAAGATACCTATACAGTATTCGCCATTGTCAATTGCAAAATGTATTTTTTCTACAAAATCTAAAATTGCCATTGCAGTAGAGTGTTTTTGCCTGAAGCCATACTGGTTTTTGTTTAAGATGTTAAATTTAGTTAAATAATCTATAAGTCGATTGTATACAACTTTCTCTAAAATCTTTGAAAATGAAGGTAAGATTAGCGGCTGAAGGGGAACTCGACTGGTTGTCCGGTTAAAGTGGATTTCTTTGCCATCAATGATGCTAGATAGTTGTCGGCTGCTCGTCTTCGTTCTCGTGGTTGTAGGCTTCAACGCTTTATTCTTGTCGATGGCCATTTGTTGTTATTATTTCGGATTTTGGAACTCCCTAGGCCTTCAGCTTTCTGACCACCGTTTTCCGGACTGAGTGGTTGGATAATCTGTTTTAGGGACCCACGTTCGTAATCGATTCCGTCTTGTTTACACACGAAGGCGTAAAACCGCTCGAGTACTTCATTCAACTGCTCCGGAAGAATCATCTCCAGGTATCGCTCAAGGCTATTTTCGCCACACCACTTCTCAAAAACCCTCACCCAGATAATTGTGCTCTATCGCGTATTTAAGTTTTCCGCCGCTTCTTTTAATTCCGTAACTTCTTCAATGGTCACCGTCTTAAATCTCAACGCCATCTTGGCAATGATCGAAATACAAGAGATGTTGCCATGGCAATTTTATAATTTCACATGTGAAATTATAAATTAATGCTAAAATTTCGCGCCAAAATTAAGGAGTAATTTGTCACCCATGATGTTCAATATGTTTTAAATTCCTCTACTGATACTAGGTAGAAGATTGTATTCACCAAGTTTGAAGGATCTGAAGGATGTAGCTTAGCTAGAAGACGCTCAGTTAATTTTCCATACATTTGTCTGTTTTTTTTTCCCGCGAACCGCGTCCACCCAGCCAAATTTACAGACAAATGTATGGAAAATTAGAAAAATAAACCGAGCGTCTTCTAGCCAAGCTACATCCTTTAAACCTGGAAATACAATCCTGTACCTAGTAGTTTAACGTTCCGATTCACAACTTGTGTAAAATTCAATTTTGGAAAAAGTTATTTGCCATCGGATTCCTATACAAACACTGTAATTTCTGACCGCTTTGCCTAGCCATCAAGATGTCGTCGAAAACCATGATGTATAGTCTATTTAAGCTCGCAAATCTCACAGATATTTTTCATCGCGACCCATCGCAAAGCCCTGCAAGTTTACCGAAGGAGAGTAGTAATTCAGATGGCAAAATCTCACAGATGTTTCGTATGACAGAGAATTTACCGAAGGAGGAAAATAGCCGTAAATTTGCTTCCATTCCTCCCATTGCTCCCAGATTTCAAGTACTGTTTCACAGATGGCAATATTTCTCCTCGCGGCCTGTCAATAACGCTGGAAAACAATGAAGCCAACACTCCACGAAATCGCATTGGTAGTAAAATGACCTAAACCACTACAGCGACATAGAAGAAAAGGTACGCAAAGGAAGCTAGGGAAGGCTTTTTATTTGTTTTCCACAGTGAAAAATTTGCCGGCAGAAAATGTGAAATTCGAAGCGAGTGAGGCACTTTGACACAACACTGTCACTATCAATGCAAATATTAACGCGAACCACATTCTGTTATTCCTGTGTGTTATCATTTGTTGAAGAAATTACAACTGCAAAACTAAATGTTTGGATTTGTTTTTACGCGGAGAGCCAGTCAAAAGTTGATGCCCTTAGTAGATCAGCCAATGCATCCAGCGTGAGGACTAGTCACATGAAAAACCGGACTTTGAATGTTATCGAAGGTTATAGATAAATACTAATCAGGTCTGTGATATATTATTAAACTCTCGACATGGGACCCAAAAAGATGTCTGAATCGAGAAGACTACATAAATTATCTTTCTCGCTGTAGCAAAGACGTTTGTGAAATGAAGTGCGATCATGTTAGCGGCCATTTAACCAATTCGGGGAGGAACATGTAGACCAGAGTCGAGTGAGCGGTGTAATTCGAACCTACAGCAAATAGAAGAGTAAAAAAACAAACCCAGAAAACAAAAAATATTGCCCTCGACCCGCCACACTCGACCTTCAACATGTAACCCTCGATCGTCGACCCTCAACAAAAAGATAGACTCCACATGATCGCGTCATCTGTGTCGATACTTTTATAACAATTGGCCAATTAGCACGTGATAGAGTTAAAAGTTATTGTAAAAAAGGAAAAAAAATTCATATATATTCCATGTTGCCGCTCGTCTTTTCAGTAGTAGATCATACCAATGACATGAAAATGTTTTAACAGCAAAAGAAAAAAGTGGCACACGAGACGATTGCGGAGTGTGTCACCGATGCTCTGACCACATTTTGATGTTATCTATAACCAGGAGCCATAATCGGGGACGGAGACCG
Source organism: Orbicella franksi (assembly GCF_964199315.1). NCBI lineage: Eukaryota > Metazoa > Cnidaria > Anthozoa > Scleractinia > Merulinidae > Orbicella > Orbicella franksi. The sequence continues at coordinate 32,063,831 of NC_138151.1, forward strand.
TAAGTCTTGAGATCCGCGCGCACCTATGATATGGGACAATTTTTCTATTTTTAGAACAAATTGCGCCATCCTGACGTCATATATCCGCGCGGACCCACGCACATGTCGGAGGCTCTCGCGTGGATGTTGTCACGTTGCGTGATCAAATGGTGAGAGTTGAGAGATAGAGAGATTATCTTGCGTATTTTTCCCAGCGATGGCAGGGAATAAGGTAGGGAATACGAACCAGGGCGCTTATATGTAGTTTTATGCTCTGAGCTAACGGAAAAGGTGGATTTTTCAGTGTCGAAAACAAGACTCTGGTATCGAGTTAATTTGTGAGTTTCTCAGACAATGGTTAATCATAACCAAAACCTGTTTTGTTTCTGCTTGTTTGGTGAGTTTGCAAAAGTTTTTGAAAGGAAGGTCTGACGCGTACAATTAGCTCATTTGCATAGTGCAGCTCGTGCACTTTCAAGTCCGAGTCGGTGTTTTCAATTGTCAACAAATCTTGACAAAGATTTCTTTCGTTATCTTTTGTGCTGAGATGCTGCAACAAATTTCACGAACGCAAAAAAGGCTACTAACGTCGTGTGTTTCTTCAACATAAACATAGCGAAGTTTTACACTGCGAAAATGAAAATAGACAAGGAGTTTTGATAACTCGATCAACAAAATCGAAATCGTTATTCGAAGTTGATTAAAGAAAGCGTCAACGTAACTTTGCTGAATGTTTCTGCTTTATTCGCATATTTTCAGCTTAGCTTTTAATATGTTCTCAAACATTTATCAATCTTAAACATATTCAAAAACTACAGAGTTATTGTTTGAGTTCGATGTACGCTTTCTCACGAAAGTGCGGCGGAAGTACAATTTGTCATGTTTACTGACTTTACAAAACAAGCATCAGCGGGCGCTCTCATTCATCGACAACAGAGAATTTACTGAATTTTTACATGAATAAAACTGAGCAGTATCTACGGACGTAAAGTTATTGGGCCTTGATGAAACATCCAGCGTTGCTTACAATTGAGGCCAAACTCAAACTAGCAATTATTTTGTTTTACTTTTCGGTCGCGATAGACTGGCAAATTTCTCTCAGGCGTGTGGCAAGAGGAGTAGGAAACTATGAAGTCCTGAAGCTCTGCTATATCTAAATATATCCAACTAGTTTTTTGCTGCGTAATGGACAGCTGTTAATCTTCAACATATGTGAAATTTCAAGTGGAGTAATTTACAGCTCATGTAAAAGAAGCACCGTTGGAACACAACTTGGTCAGCGATATATATCTAAGCTTAAAGCGGAACATACCTAAATTCGACACTGTCTTACTTCACTCAAACTGCAGCAGCTTACGACGAAAATACTTAAGCAAAATTCCAACAGACGTAAACGCGCTGAGTTGTGGGCCAAAAACATGAAAAATTTCGGGAATTTCGGACGCCATTCCCCCCGCGCGACATCCGCAAAAATCCTCGCAGCATGTACGCGCGTGTGCCGCAGGCGATGGCGCAATTTGTTCTAAAAATAGAATTATTGTCCCATATCAAGGGGACAACCCCAATACTGTGAAGTGAAGTGAAGTGATCGGATATGGATCGCGCTTACGGTCTCCGTCCCCGATTATGGCTCCTGCTATAATGGAAAGTATAACCTGTTTTCTATTTCTTAAATACCTATTTTGAAATGATTGTTTTCCTACTAAAATAATAATAAAATAATAAATAACAATAATCCGATTAGACATTTGCAAAAAGCAAGGCTAGCAGTTGTAATGATTGTTAAAGAAAAAGAAAAGATGATCGATATACTTACAGGCCTTCCAAGTTCTCCAAAGAGGAGAAGATATCCTGTGGTAAATTCTGAATGTTATTTCCTCTCAGGTCTCTGCGGTAGACGGAGAACAAGTTGAAAATACATAGTATTAATAAAAAGATAAAAACGTATTTTCATGTGGAGCAAGTTCACGGCTGTCATATCAACGGCAAAAGGCCTTGATATATCGAAAAAGGATTTTATCAACAACCACCCAGCCCCCCCCCCCCCCAACCCCTCTTCCTCTTGAACAGTTATCGGGGATGAAGGAAATGGGAGGATGATTTCATTCATCTCTCGCCGATACTTTGATATGTCGGGAGTCTCCCCACATCATTTGATATTACAATTAGTCCATCACTGCTGAGGTGGTTGTATGGCTCACTTAAGGGGAACAAACGAAACTTGTATATTCTTAATCTTTGACTATTGCGCATCATAAAAATGCATGATAGCGCGGATAGAACGGTAGCTTTCACTTTGTAAATCGAATTTTAAATTTACCCCCAATACCCTCCCTTTGGTCGTCATCTTGGAATTCGAAATGTTATTTTCTTATATGTTTCTTTTCTTAAAGGTAGACGTTATTTTGCCTGGTCCTACATTTGTAATAATTAGTATCTTGGTTATTATTTCAGTATTGTCTGTAGTTGTTTAAGCTGTGATGACGTCATAAATTACAGCACAATGGCCACCGTTTTGTTTTCTAGTTTATGTATTCAACCTCTATTTCAACCATCTGAAATGACTAAATTACCAATAAGGTGCTTCACATCACAATACTAGAAAAAAACCTTTTTCTACGTTTAGTTAAGTAAGCACAATACGTCATTAACCAATATACCCTAACTCAACGTAGATACTTCAGTCTAGAGCTGGTTCGAGTACAGAAACGCCAGGCTCGTATAACGCCCTCTGTCACTGCTGTCACTTGCATTTGGATCTGTAACTTCTCAAAGTCATAAGCTTAAACACGGTAAATCAGGACCGCGACAGTGCTTGGATATCTGATTGTTTTAGCAGATATTTCTACGATTTTAGTTTTCTTTTTTTCCTTAGTTTTAGTTCCGATGGAGAAGTTATATCTCTGTTTGAGCACCCTTTCAAACACCTTAAAATTTCTCAAAAATACTCTGCTATTAGCGTCATATTTCGACTGTCTTCTCTGTGATGACGACTCCTCTCCAGATTGCTGCTTGATAATTTGCTCTTGTAACGCGACGTCATAGAGATGACTGCCTCTGGCTAAACTTTCTCGCCTCTGGTGCAGTGAACTTCATAGCGCAGCGCATCGATAATCTGGTACTCCTTCTCGTACAGCTGTCACATGAGTGCCTCCTTCAGTACGTATACTGTTCGTTCCTTCCCAATTCTCGCCAGAGCTCGGACGTACCTTTCACTATATTGAAGAGAATTAGAAGCTGAACTGCTTACCAGAGAGTATCAGCCTGTGATGGTGTGTACGCTAATTAGGACTTTCACGAAGTAGAACTTGTCAATTCCTTGGTCAAGTTACTTCTCCAAGCTGTTAATAACTAAATAACATTCTGGTCTTTCATAGCATTCTGGTCTTTCCGCCTCTTTCATTCTTCATGTAGCACATTCCAAGGTTTTGGCTTTGAGCAAGCAGTAGGACAAAGATATCGGTGTCGGAGTGGATGACGAATCTGCCTCCCACGTACCAAGCATGGAGAACCATACTCATATCAGCCTCTTTATGATTACACCCTATCTCAGGAATTAGTTCGCATATGGCTGCGTCTTAGTCTCTAACACTGATCTTCGGTTGTCACGTACATGATCCGGTCACTGAGCTTGCCTCAGAATTCTTCTTTCTTCCACTGTGACACGAGGGAATTGGCAATGTCAGGCTTGTTTGTGGTGACACTGAAAAGCTTGTTCCCTGACTTCGCAGTATGGGCAGGAAGTATGTTCTTGTACTGTTCACCGTCAGAGGTAGACACTCTTTAAAATCTTTCGACATTCTTGATTGATACCTCGCGATACATGTCGAACACTTCGTCCACGTTCCTGTTTCCTGTTGCCGGTGTTCATTACCAACTCAAACACTCTCTTAGTGACCACATGAGACATACCTCGAGAGGGCCGGGATATTCAACTTCTGCAAGACCACCATTCCAGGTATACTGAAAATACTGGTGCGTTCTCTAGGTATTTCTCGGTGACTGTGATGCGTCATTCTAGCTGTTGGGAGAGTTTTGCCTCTGTCGGGAGGCTTTGCGCTGTTGTTTTTCGCGGAAGTCCACAAGGATCGGCAAGAGACCGACAAGTGCCATCAGAGCAAATACATCACGATCCATACGAGAAGGAAGTACTACATCCTAGTCGCGAACCTCATGCACAGCCTACAGATCCTTAAAAGACTTCAGCTTGGCTTTCTTCGATGGATCTAAGTAAACTGAAGCGGGATTAGATGAGCAACGGTCGTTACAAAGTCATTCACTGCCTTCTTTACCTCGCTCTTGTTTACCAGATTAAATATTTATTGTATTCCACACGATTTTATAAACCAAACTTTTAAACGGTGCCCTGACAGTCCAAGTGTCCCCGATATTCGAAAATGCCCAAGAAGTTCCGATCCGTACCGCACACGCCGAGGATTAGAATTTAACTTATTTTTATGAACGAAAACTAATATATGAAAAATGTACGATGGCAAGTCTAACAAAAGGATTACGTAATGCCTAAAGGTAAACACTAACGAATGCAATTGTCCCGTGTTCATTACGTAATGCCCAAAGGTATTGGTAAACACTAACGAATGCAACTGTCCCGTGTTCAGCTCTTGGCCTGCAATAAGTCATTACTTACTTCTGTTTTCGCTTTGATACCTCGGTGATAACATCCTTGAGCTGATCCACTAGTTTTCCTACAGCTTTGATCTCTTCTTCGATGCGTGCTGGAGCCAACTACTCCTTATGGATGTAGGTCTGTGATGAAGTAATAGCCCAATACCCGTGAAGAAATTTCCTGGGCTAAGGTAAGGTAAAGTCTGCATACGAGCCAAGTGGCCCATCAGGCCGGAGCTTATCCCGGTTTCTGTAGCATGAAGCGACTAGGAGTATTTCTTCTACCCCCTGGATGGGATGCTAGTCCATCGCAGGGTTACCCCCATCATTAAGTTCGCCGGTACCCATTTATACACCTGGGTGGAGAGAGGCACTGTGAGAGTAAAGTGTCTTGCCCAAGAACACAACACAATGTCCCCGGCCAGGGCTCGAACCCGGACCGCTCGATCCGGAGACGAGCCCACTAACCATGAGGCCACCGCACCTCCCAACCAGCCAACTACTCCTCATGGATGTAGGTCTGTGATGAAGTAATAGCCCAATACTCGTGACGAAGCTCTCCTGGGCTAACCTAGAACCCTAACAACCACATACAATGCATTCATCCACCATTGATCAGATCATGGTGCAGAGGAAACACGTTTGCACTTTCGTTTGTGAGACCGCATGTTTGTGAACTGGGGCTGGATGAAGGAAACAAGCTAATGTTTTTAAGGGCTTTGTTTCAACAGACTTGCAATTTAAATAAATATTTTATCTACTTGCCCTCTTTTCATGAAATAATTTTGAGAACCGTACCCCACAATGTTTTTGCAATGATTATAAGTGTAAAATGATCATATTGTGACCAATAGTCAGGCGTTTTGAAGTCACTTATGACGTCATGTGCTGATAATTCAAGCACTAGAACAAATGGACATCTTGTTTGTTATTCGGATACGTTTAAAATTTACATTTGAAACACTATTCGCTCACATTAAAGGAATACAAACCACTTTTAAGCGTTCCCCAAACATCCAAGATGGCGGCAAAAAAAGGTATGCAGGGCAAAATTTAAAATTCGATTTAAATGTGAAAGCTACCGTTCTTTCCTTGCTATCATACATTTTTGTGATGCTTGAAAGCCGAAGATTAAGATAAGACATGTTTCGGCTGTTCCCCTCAAGTGAGCCATAAACCCAAATTTTCGGCTCTCAGCTGATGGACTAAATAGCAACCGCCGTGGTTTTGACCGGCATGCAAAGCAAGATTACGCCTTCTTTACAAAAATCTTTGGCAACATTGCAGAACTAGTACCCATTTACATTCTAGTATCAGTTTTTAATACTTCACTATCAATTTAGACTATATCAGTTATAAGATTTGCAAATCTACTACAGCGGAGAAAACATTTTCTCTTAAATTATATACATGTATCAAAAAAAGTTTAGAGTTTCATCCGTTTAACCTACCCCCGTCCCCTGAACCACCTTTGAGTTATGAGTTTGCTCAACCAATGGATTAAAACGAACTCACTTTACTGGCCTCAACACTGTTTCGTAATTTAGTAATTTATTTCAGAAACCTACGGCCACTTCGGTTCAACTAAACGGAGGTGGCTATAACGGAGGGTCACGAGGCACAAATTGTGACATCATACTGTAGCAAGAGAAGATCAAGCTAAGAGAGTGAACCTATCATATATGCCTTGTACCTTAAGTTATTTTGAAACATGTACATGTACGACTGTACCCAGTTCTTCCGCGGATGTTTCTCGCGCGTTGCGTGGATGTTTACGTGGAAGAATTGGTTATGTTTCGCATCGTTTCAAAGCCAAGGAAAACATGGAACACGCAGTGCAAGGATGGGTAACCCGAAAACACTGACCCCCGGTCCGCGGACCCCCACAATAGACCGGGTTCGCGGACCACCCTACGGACCGGTCCATGGACTACCCCTACGGACCCCCTCTACGGACCACCCTAAAATAGTGTAAAAATAATAAATAAAGATTTCTCTTATCGGTTGTCTAATAGATTCAGACTCGTGTCGGTGATTTTTCGAGTGTTACACCGTGCAAATGTGACAGAATTGGGTTTTTACCATCCCACCCCCTCCCTAAAAGCTGTTTTCAGCGTAAGGAGATGCCGATGGTAAGAAGGAAAGTTCTTACCTTCCATTCGTGGCTCAATCTGGCTATGGAAGATATATTTTTAGGCCGTTTATTCTTGTTTGTATCTGTTATTCCGCTAAGTAAATTGTGACGCCTGGAACTAATTCACGAACCCACGAGAGGATGGCTAAAAAAAATGGCATAGGGGAAAAAACACAAATTTCGAGGCTTCCCGGAGGCTTCCCCGTACGCGTCTTTCGTATACTTTATGGCCACAGCAAAGAAAATGGCAATGTGTAATTATATAAATTGCACCCGAGCCTGAATCCAGGTCTGCCCATTTGCACAATGTAACGTTCGAAATTTCGCCGTGACAAGTAATCTATTAGACAACCTGTAACTGAAATATTTATTTATCATGTTTATTATATGTTGGGGGCTGGTCCGTAAAAGGGGTCCGTAGCGGGAGTCCGTGGACCGGTCCATAGGTAGTCCGCGGACCGGGGGTCAGTGTTTTCGGGTTACCCGTGCAAAGATCAAAGAACCAAAGGAGCTTCGGTCCTCGCCAAGTTTAAATACATTTCGAAACTTTAATCGGAGGACAGATTTGCCCGTCTAAACAATAAAAAAACTGAATAAACGGTAAAGAAATGAGCAACTAAACGAGTGCAAAGCAAACGAAGGCCGAACTGAAAACATCGCAACCAAACAATCAGATGGTCGAAAATGCAGACAGACGCTCCCCGCCTAAACAACAAAAGGGACTTAAAGCAACAAGGAGAACAATATCAAGGACAATGTCGATTGGAAACGACTTTATGTTGAACCTAGGAATTACGCAATAATGTAGATTCAGTTTGTCTATCACTCTCAGAGATATGCAAAATATAATATGTAAGACAGCATCAAAAGCCTATTTTTTTTTAATTGCCCGTCGTATTTCACGTTAACTAGAGTACGCAGAATGTGGTCATTTCACATTGTACATACATACATACACGCATACATACATACATTTTATTTTGTTTTTAAATTAAAATTACAATTATAACATGCCCGCGGATAGCTGAGCTAATCTAGGCGGGTCATGTTTACACGAATTATTAATATGCAACTAGGTACAACTAAATACAACTGAAGGCATCAAGAGAACTAAAGAGACTAAAATTGACAGCAATGATTAGAGACAACTAATAAACTAACGGTATTACAAATAATAATTAACAACAGTTACGACGAGAGACTACAGATACACTGAAACGATATTATTGAATATTTATGAATACATACTAAAAGGAGATTTATTCACCCCACCGGGGAATAAATGGTTTTATGCATCTGGTTAGTGCCAGTCTCCCAGCAAAGGGTTGGGGGGACATCCGGGTCCTTGGAAAACCTATATTTAAGCAGACGAGGCTAGGCTACTGTCCTCTTTTCCCAAACACTCGTGCTTTACACGCAGTTCGTAATTTCCCACCCACCCTCCGTTGGGATAGGGAAAATGGTCTTTTTTGGATATTTGTGCGGGTACTCCCCCACCTTTGCTGGGAATGATTTTGATTGTTTAATGTTTCTCAGAGTAAACGTTTATTGTTACAAAAATAAACGACCACCTCGGTGGCCAAAACATGGCAAATGATGTTTTTGTCAGTTCTTCCCAGCAAACCACGCGCAGCCACTGCATTGTATGGTAAAGGAGTTACAAATAGATGCAATAACATAGAGCATAAAGAAAATAAATTCAGCTTTACTTTTTGAACGACATCTGAAAGATCAATATTACAGTCTTCTGAAGCTAGAATTTCAAAAAGTATTTGTTTTATTTTCCTCATAAAGAATGTTTTGTGAAAGTTTTCTTAAAGATATAGGCATTTCATTCCAAATTTTTGTTCCTATTTTAGAAAATGAGTTCACTTGAATCGAGAGCCCAGAACGTTGTGTGTAAAAGTTATTTGAGACTGAGGATCGAGTATTATAAGAATGAATATCAGAAATGTCTTGAAAGAGATCTTGAATGTTTCCAGGAGCATTTCTGTGTCTTATTTCAAACATAAGGTTAGCTAAAAGCTCATAATACAAACATTTTAACGGTAAAACACTGGCATCAATAAATAAAGGGATCGTATGTTGATTTCGCTCAGAAAAATAGATAAAGCGAAGAGCTTGCTTTTGGAGCTGGAGAAGCTTTTCAAGGTGTGATTTATATGCTTGGCCCCAAGCCATCATACCATAAGTTAAATAAGGAGTAACTAGGGATCTATAAATAGTTAAAAGAGTATGTCATGGCAGAAAATGCCGCAGTTTACAAATCATTCCTATAGTTCGGCTTATTTTAATAGCTACATGGTCAATATGATGTTTCCAGGAAAGATTATTGTCAATTATTACACCTAGATATCTCACAAATTCTTTACATTCTAGAGCCACATTCTTATTTTGATCATTATCGAATATCATAGTTTTGGAATGATAAGTAAGTTTTCTCTGAGCTGGTCTAAAGTTAACAATTTTTTTTTTTTAATATTTAAGGTTAATTTATTAGCCGTTAACCGATAGAACAACTTGCAGAGTTCTTGATTTACAGTCGACTCAAGGGACTTAAGATTTTTGTCAGAGGATTCTTGGATATCGTTGATATCATGGATTAGGAAAAGTAAAGGGCCTAGGACTGAGCCTTGCGGTACGCCACGAGTGGTATTTTGCCTTTTAGATATACAAAAACCAATTTGCGTAGTTTGAGTTCGACCATCCAAGTAAGATGAGAACCACTTATTTATAACACCACGAAAACCATAGTGATCTAACTTGTGCAAAAGAATTTTATGATCGAATCATGAAAAGCCTTTCTTAGGTCAATGAACACCACATGAGAACAAGCGCTTGTCCATGTTTTCCTGTATGGTACTTACAATATCAAGAATTGCATGCTGTGTTGAGTGCGCTTTGCGGAAGCCATATTGAGAAGGAGAAAGTATATCATTTTGCTCAATGAAAGATTCCATTCTGGAGTAGACCAATTTTTCGAAGATCCTATTAAAGTTAGACAGCAAAGAAATAGGCCTATAGTTGTTTGCATTGGTGTTATCTTCAGCTTTAAACATAGGAATAACTTTTGCCATTTTTAATTTAGTGGGATACATCCCAGACGAAATAGAAAGATTTATTATTTCCGCATGTGTACTGCTTACAACATTTGACGAGTACTTCAACAGTTGGGTAGGACATGAGTATAAAACATGAAATTTGTTATTTGTTATGCGCAAAATTTCCAATTCCACTTCAGTTGGGGTAACTAGGTTGAAAACAAACGACGAATCGGGAAAGTTAGATGTGTTCATAAAATCAAAATAATTACACTGAACGATCAGCAACCTATTTGCCAGTTTAGGTCCAACAGAAGCGAAATGGTCATTAAGTACGTTGGCTATTCTATTTTGGTGACAGGTAACAGAATAATTATCAGTAGGGACTCTAATAGAAGTAATAGGTTTTGTGTTCTTCAATTTACGGGCAAGTACATTGTTTATTTCCTCCCAAGTTTTTTTCATATTAGTTAGGTTATCATTAAAAAAAATTAGAATAATATTGCTGTTTACTTAAACGCGTTAAGGACAAATTTTGTTCCTATAAATTTTGTAGCTGGCGGTGTCACCAGACGCATATAACTTATTTTTACCTTTAATGGAGATTCTTATGCCTTTGGTGATCCATGGTTTGGAGAGCTGTTTTGCTTTGCGGTTTGAAATTGTTTTCATAGGTGCATGTTTATTTATCAATTTGTTAAACTTGTTGTAAAAAGAAGAAAATATATTGTCCACGTCACACGGTTTTTTTTTGTCTAAGGGTGTATTCCAGTTCACATTAGACAGATCGGGGTTAAAACTGTCCCTAGATAATCTAGAAAAGTCTCGCACTTAAGATTTTTTATCTTAATTTTATCCCTCATAGACTTCAGGATACAGAATTGCTAAAAATGATCGCTTATATCAGAGATGATATTTCCACTAGCCACAACTTGATCAGGATTGTTGATAAAGATGTTGTCAATTAGGGTGGCGCAGGTAGAGCGGACACGCGTTGGTTTGTCAATTGTGGGAACGAGAAAACAACTTTGAAGGGATCAGGGATGACTTGGAGACGATTCTTATCGAGCAATCTAATAAAATCAAAGTCGAACTATTTCATTGTAAAACTCACATCAATCCTTCAACTATATTGCAACATCTAGCACGTAGGATTAACATCAACCTGCGATACTAAGGAAGCAATCACTATTACACAGAAAGAATATTATAATATCAGGTGGTATGATATGGTATGTTATAACATAACTAAAGCAAAGTGCGCGCTCTGATTGGTTAATTTAGCGTGTACTATTTGCCCATGGGTGTACGCTGCTGACGTGTGTGCTGATGTTTAAAAAGCAAAACTTTTGACAGACATTGTTTCCAAAGTAATGGCCGACGTTCTTGTGCCAGTAATGCGAAACTGTCTTTACAGTTGTCTGAAGATGAAAATTTATCGAGTCACTGGTGTGCAATCGGTTGTCATGAATGAATTTTCGCGCGCTTGTTTTCTCTTGTCATGTAAGACTAAACGAACATTTTTTTGTGATGTAGCTCAATAAAAGGACTTCTGTTGTTCCAATGTCTCAATGTTATGTTATAAAACAAATGGTAAACGCCATAGCGTGTACTATTGAGTTATGGATGCACTTGGGAGGTTTGCTAAGCATTCAAGAAGTTAGAGTCGCACGAGGCGATAGCCTCGTGCGACTCTAGCTTCTTGAGTGCTTACCAACCTCCCGAATGCATGCATAACTCAATAGTGCACGCTATGGCGTTTACCATTTGTTAAACAGAAAAGTTAGCCCTTAAAGAAGCGTAAAGGTCTAACTGAAATTAAAAGGATTGTGACAGCACAGAATGGTGTAATAATTTGAAAGTTTTTTGACAGGCTAGGCAGCGAAGTAATGTATCAAACACAAGAGACAGTGTTTCATCGGAATATCCAAACACCGAGAAGAGGGTTAAAAATACGACGCGAAGAGGAGTATTTTTTGACGAGATTTGAGGTGTTTGGATAGCCGATCAAACAGTCTCGAGTGTTTGATATATCTTCTCAATCTAAACAAAAACTAAGGAGTAAAAGGAGAAGTAAAATCGTCAAAATCTATGCTAATTAAGACCGGGTATCCAAACCTCCTTCATGATCGTGATTTTCTTTGTTCTAACTCGATGCGAAACGCACACCCTCACTGCTAAAGGAAAACGGAAGTGAAGTGGATAAAGTTTTCGCTGCACATATCAATTTTGGTCAGTTATGACGTCATGGAACGTAACAAGAGGTCTTTAAGTCCGCCATATTGTATCTGCCATCTTGGATCGGCCACCTTGAATTTCACCATTTTCTCAGAAAGTTAGAAAATCACTTAAATCGATGAGAAAATAATTCGGTGATTTTGGCATGTCAAAAGGTGATTCTTCTGGAATACTGCTTAAGAAAACTGATAAAATATCCAATCTTGGATACCCCCTAGCTCTACTCTATCGCCACAAACATGCATTTTTTAACAATGAATTAATTTGGACCAGTACTGAATGTTGATATTTCGAGGGCGTAACTTTTACCTGATTCACAGCAACGATACCGAAGGTCACAATGTGATTAACAAAAAATATTTCTTCTTATTGAAGGAAACATAAGAGCACTGTATTGAAAGAGCAATATTCATAATAGCAAAAAAGGGAAGATTGCAAATGACAGTGAATAAAAAGTGAAATGTTGCCACAACTGAGGGAATATAAGTCTTACAATGGAGAGTGGAATAGTTTTTTTTTTAAGTTTCAAAACCTACAGAATAACCTGGCCCAATGTCTTAAAAAATACCCCTCTGGGTAGATATTGTATCTGCTTTGACGAAACATCTCTGTAAAAAGGAAATTAAAATGAAATTAGAAATACTTTTCATAACAAAAAAGTCGAGAATTTGTTTTCTTAAAGCATTTATCGTTTGTAAAAAAATTTAACAATTTGAGGTCACCGTATGAGGACTGGACTTGGAAAATTCAAGGAAAAAGAACGTACAAAGGCAAACGGTTGGACTTTTTAAGACAAGGTAAGCCAGGGCCGAGTTGTTCGAAAGCTGGTTAACAATGACCCAGGATTAAAAGTTTACCGAAGTATTTGTTTTTTGTATAACTCTTTCACTGCTTATTTCTTGTGTAGTTTGAGATTATTCAAACTCTGAACAGAAGGAAAAACAAGTAATCGGGCTTTGAACAACCCGCGCAGGCCCTGCTGATATTTTAAATTTTTGATCCCATGATCGATTTTTATTCTCAGAGCACGTTTGACTAATTTTGAGTACATGTATGTATGCAATAGACACATAACACTAGATAAACGTCGGTTACAGCACTTTGACCATTCTGCCTTGATACTCCAACCAATCCCTCCGGAATGCTACATAAGGCTAAACCAGTTATACACCCAACTTGAGCAATTTTGTAATTAAAGCCTGGAAAAATATTCAGGCTCAAACGGGATTCGAACCCATGACCTTTGCGACACCCGTACTGAGTGCTCTACCAGCTGAGCTACCAAGCCAGCTGGGAGCTGATCACGTTGTGAGTTCGTAATGTAATCGTAGATGGTGAAGAATACAAGTGAATATATGAAAGATCATATATTTGAGCTGCGGAGAAAGATATTAAGACTTTAATGATCATCGCAGTTATATACACAACTTAGCGGGTGTGAAATTAAAGCCTATTTTACAATTCTTTGCCGGAGGCGAAGAGAACATCGGTGAATATTCACCGACTGGAAGTTGAGGTTAATATTTATCAATGTTCACTGAGCTTGAGGCGAATAATTGTTTTAGTATAATCTTCAGAGGTGAATATCAAGGGCTACAAAATAACGGACTAAAACATAAAAACACAGACGCAATTGTTCGTGTGCATACACGTATGCAGCCGTAGTTTTGTTACACTATGCACATTCGCTTGCACCTTTGTATGTTTTAATCATATGCACTTGCACCTTAATTGCACTATACAACATTGCCACGCACGTATCCATATAGCATGTATTTATTACTTGCAGCAACTTAATAAATTCAGTTTTGAATGTGTTACCGAACGACAAACATGGTGGCAGCGGTGGGACATGTTTAGTAATCTAACGGATCTAGCGCTTTACCGACTCAACTATTCTTCAGTCTACAGCGATATGGCTTCGAACGCCCCGTTTCCCGAGTTTAAGACAACAGGAGATGACAAGCACGACCTGGAAACATACAAAGGTGCAAGCGAATGTGCATAGTGTAACACCTTTCCCCTTTTGAAAGCCATGAATATTCACGTTTTGCTCGAGAATACGGTTTCATCATACGCAAATCATCACCATACCACAGCCGAGGGAACGGAAAGGCGGAGTCCGCAGTCAAAATTGCAAAGAACATTCTGAAAAAGTCTCGCCATGAGGACCCCTATCTGGCCCTCCTAGCATACCGAAACACACCCCAGCAGGGATACAATTACTCGCCAGCACAACGCCTAATGTCTAGAAGACTGCAGGACATCATTCCTACAGCTCCGCGTCAACTTGTTCCACAGACAGTGTCCCCAAGTCTAGTACAAGAAAAAATTGCGGAAAGAAGACGGAGATCTAAGGCTCAGTACGACAAGCGGGTGTCGGCGCCGCTAACCGAGTTCTCAAAAGGAGAAAAAGTGTATGTGAAACCTAGGCCTACGAACAAACACCAACCCTGGATCTATGGGGAGGTAATTGGAAGACCCGCACCAAGGTCCTGCCTCGTGAGCACAGCAATGGGACCAGTCCGGCGAAACCACGCACAAATCAGGGAGGCAAAGGCAGAACCTGCAGTGGGCAACTATGATGAAAAATTGGACCGATTGGAAACTGCATCCCTACCATCTGAAAGTGGACAAACATGAACAGTTCAGAGAAATTATGTTTAGGTCCACTATATAATGGACATTCTATTATTGATTTTATCTTCCAAAAGGGGAAAGGTGTTACACTATGCACATTCGCTTGCACCTTTGTATGTTTTAATCATATGCACTTGCACCTTAATTGCACTATACAACATTGTCACGCACGTATCCATATAGCATGTATTTATTACTTGCAGCAACTTAATAAATTCAGTTTTGAATGTGTTACCGAACGACAAACAGTTTTAATAATAAGCATACATGTACATCGATTGTCAATTAATTTACTCATCGAGTTCGGCAGTAAAACGAACGAGCGAAACACTACGAAAAATAAATTCATCCAGTACCTTTGTTTTATCGTTGTTCACTTCATACACAGTCGTTATCATCGTCTAAAAATGAGTAGCTTTAGTTTGAAGAAAAATTCGGTCAATCGATCTGACCTGCTGGCGATCAACGTAACCACTGCGTTTACGATTCTTAAATGCCTTGAATACGATTTTTTTTTTAAAGAAAAGATTGTGGGTCTAAGGGCGACAGCATTAAATTTGAAAATTCTCCATCCTTTCAAATATCCTGGACTTGGAGTGATGCTTTTCGAATAAATGAAAATTTCATTCAGCAACTGTCCGCGAGCTTTTCGACCAATCAGAATGTCTAATTCTTATATTCACCTCTGGAAATTATACTAAACGGGTATATTATGAAATCACAACATGACCAGCTCCCAGTGGCCTGATAGCTCAGCTGGAGGTCATGGGTTCGAATCCCGGTCATGCTGAACTTTTATAGGGTTTAACCTTAATCTCTTTTTCCGCAGTTCAAATGTATGATCTTTCATATATTCACTTGCATGAGGTTAAACTCTTCATCTTGACTGGAAAGATCAGGTAGAAAGATATTTTATCAGGGTAAATTTATAACAGGATGTCCGTCAACCGTCAAAGAGCGCGAAATTAATGCGTGGACTATAAGACTTTCACGTTTTGGACCGTCGGCCATCAAAGTGATCCTCCCTTCTATCAAACCCCTTGCTAAAGAGACTTACAAAAATTGCAGACGTCGTTGGTTGAAAAATATTCCTGTAGGTAGATGTTGAATTTTATTTGAGCCGAGAAACCTGCAATAAAACAAAACATGTTTAAATTATCCAAAGCTTATCAAAAGCGCTAACTAAGTATACTGTTGATGATCGTAAAACCAAATCAAATAACATTTGATCAATTACGCTATGAACAGGAAGCCACCCAGTTGGCAAATGAACCTGAAATATTTTTCAGGGTCCAAATCATCGAAATTTGATAACTTATCGTAGTCAAATTTGCAATTAGTCAATCAGAAGCCGTGTCTACTGATATCCTGCGATATCAAGTCACTGACCTGATATGGCTACGATATCATTTTGACTTGGCCGAATTTGGTTACTGTAATTACTTAATCGTACCTTTTTGGTACGCTTAGGCGGCATATCAGGCACGTTTGGTGTCGTCAGGGGTATTTTGGCTCGACTACGCCAAAATAACAACCATACAACAACAACAACAACAACAACAACAACAACGACAACTTTATTTGTACTCAGCTAGAAATTAGAAATTAGATGAACAAAAATAAGTTAAAACAAAAAGAGTACATGGCTGCGCGAAATAACCTTAATGGGCTAATAATAGCTTGCAATTTTGATCTTTTTCTTAAAATGTTTGAGTGGCAGAAGCTTAATATCATCACTATTATCATTCCAGATCTTTGCACCTTGATATCTAATGTTAAAGATTCCACAGTTTGTTCTGGGTTTTGGGAGAGCATAAGTCATTCTAGATGAAAGCCTTGTATTGTAGTTATGGGTATCTTTTACCGAAGTGACAAGAAAACCTCAAAATTTGTAGAAAGAAAATGATTTTGAAATTTGTACATGAAAACAGCATTGTGAAAAGTAACTGCATCTAATAATTTGATAAAATTTAATGTTTTAAAAAGAGGACTAGAATGTTCAAGGAATCTAGAAAAGGTAATGATTCTGATGCCTTTCTTTTGTATGACAAAAAGAGGTTACAAAGTAGATTTATAAGCTCCATGGCTCGTCCAAACTCGCCTGATATGCCGCCGAAGCAGTTATCCGTTTCGTAAACGGTCGATGCCATTTTCGCGACACTTAGAAATTTTTTTTAACTATCAACGAATTTCTACTAAATTAAAGAAAAGAAGAATTTTTAAGTAACCACCCAGGATCGAAGCCGGAATCTCTGTTTCCTGACACCCTGTTTTACCACTACACTACCAGGTTGGTCCGCCAAATCTCCGCAAAATTTAATTATGAAACGTGGCTATTGATATCAATACGTGATGTTTATGATAGAGTTGCCCCAACCATCAAATAAAAGGTAATCGCAAGCAAACCAGTGTGAATGTGAACAATTAAGCATTTGGTGAGTGCGTTTTACTCCGTCATCAAATTATAACCAGTTTCTACCTTATCCAGGCCTAAACTAAAGCAGATATGACATCGTCCATTCTGAAAGGTCATGGCATCGACCGTTTACAAAACGGAAATCAGCGCCTCCGAAGCGTACCAAATAGGTACGATTAGGTATAATTACTATTTTCTTCGACCTGACCTGATATGGTTACGATCAAGTACTTTCATGGGCAAAAACGTACCTAAAGCAAATGAAACTCACTGCATGACTCTGTAACGAAACAACAACTTAAACTTTTGACTCGCACGTGATCAGGTCGTGCACGGAAAATTTGTGCCAGGCGGCGTTAAGCAAATAAAATCTTCGTAGCTTTTTCTACAATCGAGCTTCCAGTTGCGACCACCTCTCCTCAGCGACCAGTTTTTCAAAATACCACAAGTTTTCAAGTTAAATCACTATATTTGGAACCCCTTGTAACCGACCACCTCTCGTAAGCGACCGCGACCACTTTCAGAGCCAAAAGTTTGAGATTTTCTTTTGTTTTTAACTTCCCGTAAGCGACCACTTGACTGTTATAGAGCGGAAATTTGATAATAAGGTGTTGTAACATCATGGCATTTCTGGATTGTACGAAAGACGAAAAATTCTCAATGGGAAGGACCAGATTTTTTTTCGAAACTGACTTTTCATATGGGTAAAACATTTAAAACATAGGGTAAATCTCTGCAATTACCATATGCTAATGAGGCAAAATTTTGTCCCAATATGATCTAAGCTCTCACAAGCGACCACCTCCCGTAAGGAAGCGCTTACGGGAGGTTCGACTGTATTTTTGACTTGAGAGGGATAAAATACACTTAGCCCCTTGGGAAAAATGTGTTTTTGGAGAGCACGAGAGAAGCGTAAGACTTGTTGAGCAACTCTAGCTTCTTGAGTGCTCTCCAAACTTACCACGTGTATTCAAAATTCGATATACGCACAGCTGAAAGCATGAACCAATTCATTTAGAACATAGCGAAAACAACCTGGGCACACGATCAGTCGAACTTTTAAATAAATTTACTGAAATAGATGCCGTAACTACTAGCTATTACAAACGAAGAGCGGGGTGGAGTAAACGTTTAAAAAAGAACTTACCGTCGCTTGCAACTGCCGATCAATCAAAATTCAAAGTTTTGACGATCAAACTTCAAAGTTTACCCGCCCACTTGGGCACGTTTTGGCGCTACTCCGCAAACACTTGAAGAGAAGCAAAGTCAGCAACGCGTACGGGCATTTTGTCTTTTACAGTTTTGAAAATCAGAATGAATGATAGGAAATCAATGGAAGAATTTCTGCCGGATGTTGACCGTGATCTTTTACAATATGCAGGGACATTAAGGAAGAAAGGGTTCACCTCAACATTGTCTGCGCGGTATCTAGCAGAAGAAGATCTGAATTTCTCCCTGAAGGTCACAAAAGACTAGTCTTGAACATGATTGCTCGGCTAACAATGCTTGGGAGAGTAAAAAGCAGCTTGAAGCGTCAAACAACGTCAACACAGCAGTTACAAAGCCCTGAATCAAATTTCCAATCTCCTGAACGAAAAAGGGGTCTCCATGTCGGGCTGAAACAATGATGTGGACGAGTATCGAGTACCGAAAACGAGCGACGTTTCTCTTCTGACAAGAAGGCATCAGTTACTTAGCCCATGTGAAAGGTTCATCGAGGAAAATGAGCCAAGAATTAAAGTTTAAACTTGAGGAAGCAAGCGCTAAAAGATAAGAACTTGAAGAAACCTCTGCCAAGATAAGAGACGCAGTTTCCGCGCTTGGAAATACTGGTCAACGCCATGTAATTGTCATGTAAGAAATCACACAGTTCGCATCTGCCGAGTGGCAAAATGTGAGTCGGCGTTTTTCTGTGGAGAGTTGAGTTGGCATCCAGATGAAAAACAGGAGTTTCAAGAGAAAAAAAGGGAAATAGCAGCTTTAGAAACTCCGCCGCCAAAATAGAACTGGATTTGAACTGGCTTTCTCCCGAGTAAAAAGAGTTCTTTGAATAAACACGTAGAGGAAATTTTGCTTGAAAAGTTTCCCCATGAATACGTTCAATATGTTTTAAATTTCTCTACTGATTTCTTATCATTCATTTTGACTAGGTGTAAAATACTAGGTGGAAGATTATATTCACCAAGTTTGAAGGATCTGAAGGATGTAGCTTAGCTAGAAGACGCTCAGTTAATTTTCTATACATTTTGTCTGTATTTTTTTTTCCCGCGAACCGCGTCCACCCAGCCAAACTTACAGACAAATGTATAGAAAATTAGAAAAATAAACCTAGCGTCTTCTAGCCAAGCTACATCCTTTAAACCTGGTGAATACAACGCTCTACCTGGTATTTTAACGTTCCGATTCACAACTTGTGTAAAATTCAATTTTGGAAAAAGTTATTTGCCATCGGATTCCTATACAAACACTGTAATTTCTGACCGCTTTGCCTAGCCATCAAGATGTCGTCGAAAACCATGATGTATAGTCTATTTAAGCTCGCAAATCTCACAGATATTTTTCATCGCGACCCATCGCAAAGCCCTGCAAGTTTACCGAAGGAGAGTAGTAATTCAGATCGCAAAATCTCACAGATATTTCGTATGACAGAGAATTTACCGAAGGAGGAAAATAGCCGTAAATTTGCTTCCATTGCTCCCATTGCTCCCAGATTTCAAGTACTGTTTCACAGATGGCAATATTTCTCCTCGCGGCCCGTCAATAACGCTGGAAAACAATGAAGCCAACACTCCACGAGATCGCATTGGTAATAAAGTGACCTAAACCACTACAGCGACATAGAAGAAAAGGTACGCAAACGAAGCCAGGGAGGGCGTTTTTATTTGTTTTCCACAGTGAAAAATTTGCCGGCTGAAAATGTGAAATTCGAAGCAAGTGAGGCACTTTGACACAACATTGTCACTATCAATGCAAATATTAACGCGAACCACATTCTGTTATTCCTGTGTGTTATCATTTGTTGAAGAAATTACAACTGCGAAACTAAATGTTTGGATTTATTTCTACGCGGAGAGCCACTCAAAAGTTGATGGCCTTAGTACATCGGCCAATGCATCCAGCGTGAGGACTAGTCACATGAAAAACCGGACTTTGAATGTTATAGAAGGTTATAGATAAATACTAATCAGGTCTGTGATATATTATTAAACTCTCGACATGGGACCCAAAAAGATGTCTGAATCGAGAAGACTACATAAATTATCTTTCTCGCTGTAGCAAAGACGTTTGTGAAATGAAGTGCGATCATGTTAGCGGACATTTAACCAATTCGGGGAGGAACATGTAGACCATGGCCAGAGTCGACTGAGCGGTGTAATTCGAACCTACAGCAAATAGAAGAGTAAAAAAAACAAACCCAGAAAACAAAAAATATTACCCTCGACCCGCCACACTCGACCTTCAACATGTAACCCTCGATCGTCGACCCTCAACAAAAAGATAGACTCCACATGATCGCGTCATCTGTGTCGATACTTTTATAACAATTGGCCAATTAGCACGTGATAGAGTTAAAAGTTATTGTAAAAAAGGAAAAAAAATCCATATATATTCCATGTTGCCGCTCATCTTTTCAGTAGTAGATCATACCAATGACATGAAAATGTTTTAACAGCAAAAGAAAAAAGTGGCACACGAGACGATTGCGGAGTGTGTCACCGATGCTCTGACCACATTTTGATGTTATCTATAACCAGGAGCCATAATCGGGGACGGAGACCGTAAGTCTTGGGATCCGCGCGCACCTATGATATGGGACAATTTTTCTATTTTTAGAACAAATTGCGCCATCCTGACGTCATATATCCGCGCGGACCCACGCACATGTCGGAGGCTCTCGCGTGGATGTTGTCACGTTGCGTGATCAAATGGTGAGAGTTGAGTTAAGGCAGGGAATACGAACCAGGGCGCTTATATGTAGTTTTATGCTCTGAGCTAACGGAAAAGGTGGATATTTCAGTGTCGAAAACAAGACTTCAATCTCCCGCTGGAAATGAATAATAAGATCTGCTCGCGCTAGTTGGGCCAAGCTTACGCGTGTTTTTGCGTTTGTTCTAACTTAAGAATATAGCAAGAAAACTCTCTACTCTGGTATCGAGTTAATTTGTGAGTTTCTCAGACAATGGTTAATCATAACCAAAACCTGTTTTGTTTCTGCTTGTTTGGTGAGTTTGCAAAAGTTTTTGAAAGGAAGGTCTGACGCGTACAATTAGCTCATTTGCATAGTGCAGCTCGTGCACTTTCAAGTCCGAGTCGGTGTTTTCAATTGTCAACAAATCTTGACAAAGATTTCTTTCGTTATCTTTTGTGCTGAGATGCTGCAACAAATTTCACGAACGCAAAAAAGGCTACTAACGTCGTGTGTTTCTTCAACATAAACATAGCGAAGTTTTACACTGCGAAAATGAAAATAGACAAGGAGTTTTGATAACTCGATCAACAAAATCGAAATCGTTATTCGAAGTTGATTAAAGAAAGCGTCAACGTAACTTTGCTGATTGTTTCTGCTTTATTCGCATATTTTCAGCTTAGCTTTTAATATGTTCTCAAACATTTATCAATCTTAAACATATTCAAAAACTACAGAGTTATTGTTTGAGTTCGATGTACGCTTTCTCACGAAAGTGCGGCGGAAGTACAATTTGTCATGTTTACTGACTGCACAAAACAAGCATCAGCGGGCGCTCTCATTCATGGACAACAGAGAATTTACTGAATTTTTACACGAATAAAACTGAGCAGTATCTACGGACGTAAAGTTATTGGGCCTTGATGAAACATCCAGCGTTGCTTACAATTGAGGCCAAACTCAAACTAGCAATTATTTTGTTTTACTTTTCGGTCGCGATAGACTGGCAAATTTCTCTCAGGCGTGCGGCAAGAGGAGTAGGAAACTATGAAGTCCTGAAGCTCTGCTATATCTAAATATATCCAACTAGTTTTTTGCTGCGTAATGGACAGCTGTTAATCTTCAACATATGTGAAATTTAAAGTGGAGTAATTTACAGCTCATGTAAAAGAAGCATCCGTTGGAACACAACTTGGTCAGCGATATATATCTAAGCTTAAAGCGGAACATACCTAAATTCGACACTGTCTTACTTCACTCAAACTGCAGCAGCTTACGACGAAAATACTTAAGCAAAATTCCAACAGACGTAAACGCGCTGAGTTGAGCGCCAAAAACATGAAAAATTTCGGGAATTTCGGACGCCATTCCTCCCGCGCGACATCCGCAAAAATCCTCGCAGCATGTACGCGCGTGTGCCGCAGGCGATGGCGCAATTTGTTCTAAAAATAGAATTATTGTCCCATATCAAGGGGACAACCCCAATACTGTGAAGTGAAGTGAAGTGATCGGATATGGATCGCGCTTACGGTCTCCGTCCCCGATTATGGCTCCTGCTATAACGGAAAGTATAACCTGTTTTCTATTTCTTAAATACCTATTTTGAAATGATTGTTTTCCTACTAAAATAATAATAAAATAATAAATAACAATAATCCGATTAGACATTTGCAAAAAGCAAGGCTAGCAGTTGTAATGATTGTTAAACAAAAAGAAAAGATGATCGATATACTTACAGGCCTTCCAAGTTCTCCAAAGAGGAGAAGATATCCTGTGGTAAATTCTGAATGTTATTTCCTCTCAGGTCTCTGCGGTAGACGGAGAACAAGTTGAAAATACATAGTATTAATAAAAAGATAAAAACGTATTTTCATGTGGAGCAAGTTCACGGCTGTCATATCAACGGCAAAAGGCCTTGATATATCGAAAAAGGATTTTATCAACAACCACCCAGCCCCCCCCCCCCCCCCAACCCCTCTTCTTCTTGAACAGTTATCAGGGATGAAGGGAATGGGAGGACGATTTCATTCATCTCTCGCCGATACATTTGATATGTCGGGAGTCTCCCCACATCATTTGATATTACAATTAGTCCATCACTGCTGAGGTGGTTGTATGGCTCACTTAAGGGGAACAAACGAAACTTGTATATTCTTAATCTTTGACTATTGCGCATCATAAAAATGCATGATAGCGAGGATAGAACGGTAGCTTTCACTTTGTAAATCGAATTTTAAATTTACCCCCAATACCCTCCCTTTGGTCGTCATCTTGGAATTCGAAATGTTATTTTCTTATATGTTTCTTTTCTTAAAGGTAGACGTTATTTTGCCTGGTCCTACATTTGTAATAATTAATATCTTGGTTATTATTTCAGTATTGTCTGTAGTTGTTTAAGCTGTGATGACGTCATAAATTACAGCACAATGGCCACCGTTTTGTTTTCTAGTTTATGTATTCAACCTCTATTTCAACCATCTGAAATGACTAAATTACCAATAAGGTGCTTCACATCACAATACTAGAAAAAAACCTTTTTCTACGTTTAGTTAAGTAAGCACAATACGTCATTAACCAATATACCCTAACTCAACGTAGATACTTCAGTCTAGAGCTGGTTCGAGTACAGAAACGCCAGGCTCGTATAACGCCCTCTGTCACTGCTGTCACTTGCATTTGGATCTGTAACTTCTCAAAGTCATAAGCTTAAACACGGTAAATCAGGACCGCGACAGTGCTTGGATATCTGATTGTTTTAGCAGATATTTCTACGATTTTAGTTTTCTTTTTTTCCTTAGTTTTAGTTCCGATGGAGAAGTTATATCTCTGTTTGAGCACCCTTTCAAACACCTTAAAATTTCTCAAAAATACTCTGCTATTAGCGTCATATTTCGACTGTCTTCTCTGTGGTGACGACTCCTCTCCAGATTGCTGCTTGATAATTTGCTCTTGTAACGCGACGTCATAGAGATGACTGCCTCTGGCTAAACTTTCTCGCCTCTGATGCAGTGAACTTCATAGCGCAGCGCATCGATAATCTGGTACTCCTTCTCGTACAGCTGTCACATGAGTGCCTCCTTCAGTACGTATACTGTTCGTTCCTTCCCAATTCTCGCCAGAGCTCGGACGTACCTTTCACTATATTGAAGAGAATTAGAAGCTGAACTGCTTACCAGAGAGTATCAGCCTGTGATGGTATGTACGCTAATTAGGACTTTCATGAAGTAGAGCTTGTCAATTCCTTGGTCAAGTTACTTCTCCAAGCTGTTAATAACTAAATAACATTCTGGTCTTTCATAGCATTCTGGTCTTTCCGCCTCTTCCATTCTTCATGTAGCACATTCCAAGGTTTTGGCTTTGAGCAAGCAGTAGGACAAAGATATTGGTGTCGGAGTGGATGACGAATCTGCCTCCCACGTACCAAGCATGGAGAACCATACTCATATCAGCCTCTTTATGATTACACCCTATCTCAGGAATTAGTTCGCATATGGCTGCGTCTTAGTCTCTAACACTGATCTTCGGTTGTCACGTACATGATCCGGTCACTGAGCTTGCCTCAGAATTCTTCTTTCTTCCACTGTGACACGAGGGAATTGGCAATGTCAGGCTTGTTTGTGGTGACACTGAAAAGCTTGTTCCCTGACTTCGTAGTATGGGCAGGAAGTATGTTCTTGTACTGTTCACCGTCAGAGGTAGACACTCTTTAAAATCTTTCGACATTCTTGATTGATACCTCGCGATACATGTCGAACACTTCGTCCACGTTCCTGTTTCCTGTTGCCGGTGTTCATTACCAACTCAAACACTCTCTTAGTGACCACATGAGACATACCTCGAGAGGGCCGGGATATTCAACTTCTGCAAGACCACCATTCCAGGTATACTGAAAATACTGGTGCGTTCTCTAGGTATTTCTCGGTGACTGTGATGCGTCATTCTAGCTGTTGGGAGAGTTTTGCCTCTGTGGGAGGCTTTGCGCTGTTGTTTTTGGCGGAAGTCCACAAGGATCGGCAAGAGACCGACAAGTGCCATCAGAGCAAATACATCACGATCCATACGAGAAGGAAGTACTACATCCTAGTCGCGAACCTTATGCACAGCCTACAGATCCTTAAAAGACTTCAGCTTGGCTTTCTTCGATGGATCTAAGTAAACTGAAGCGGGATTAGATGAGCAACGGTCGTTACAAAGTCATTCACTGCCTTCTTTACCTCGCTCTTGTTTACCAGATTAAATATTTATTCTATTCCACACGATTTTATAAACCAAACTTTTAAACGGTGCCCTGACAGTCCAAGTGTCCTCGATATTCGAAAATGCCCAAGAAGTTCCGATCCGTACCGCACACGCCGAGGATTAGAATTTAACTTATTTTTATGAACGAAAACTAATATATGAAAAATGTACGATAGCAAGTCTAACAAAAGGATTACATAATGCCTAAAGGTATTGGTAAACACTAGCGAATGCAATTGTCCCGTGTTCATTACGTAATGCCCAAAGGTATTGGTAAATACTAACGAATGCAACTGTCCCGTGTTCAGCTCTTGGCCTGCAATAAGTCATTACTTACTTCTATTTTCGCTTTGATACCTCGGTGATAACATCCTTGAGCTGATCCACTAGCTTTTCTACAGCTTTGATCTCTTCTTCGATGCGTGCTGGAGCCAACTACTCCTTATGGATGTAGGTCTGTGATGAAGTAATAGCCCAATACCCGTGAAGAAATTTCCTGGGCTAAGGTAAGGTAAAGTCTGCATACGAGCCAAGTGGCCCATCAGGCCGGAGCTTATCCCGGTTTCTGTAGCATGAAGCGACTAGGAGTATTTCTTCTACCCCCTGGATGGTATGCTAGTCCATCGCAGGGTTACCCCCATCATTAAGTTCGCCGGTACCCATTTATACACCTGGGTGGAGAGAGGCACTGTGAAAGTAAAGTGTCTTGCCCAAGAACACAACACAATGTCCCCGGCCAGGGCTCGAACCCGGACCGCTCGATCCGGAGACGAGCCCACTAACCATGAGGCCACCGCACCTCCCAACCAGCCAACTACTCCTCATGGATGTAGGTCTGTGATGAAGTAATAGCCCAATACTCGTGACGAAGCTCTCCTGGGCTAACCTAGAACCCTAACAACCACATACAATGCATTCATCCACCATTGATCAGATCATGGTGCAGAGGAAGCACGTTTGCACTTTCGTTTGTGAGACCGCATGTTTGTGAACTGGGGCTGGATGAAGGAAACAGGCAATTGTTTTTGAGGGCTTTGTT
Source organism: Orbicella franksi (assembly GCF_964199315.1). Lineage (NCBI taxonomy): Eukaryota > Metazoa > Cnidaria > Anthozoa > Scleractinia > Merulinidae > Orbicella > Orbicella franksi. Next base: position 32,090,090 of record NC_138151.1, read on the forward strand.
TCAACAGACTTGCAATTTAAATAAATATTTTATCTACTTGCCCTCTTTTCATGAAATAATTTTGAGAACCGTACCCCACAATGTTTTTGCAATGATTATAAGTGCAAAATGATCATATTGTGACCAATAATCAGTCGTTTTGAAGTCACTTATGACGTCATGTGCTGATAATTCAAGCACTGGAACAAATGGACATCTTGTTTGTTATTCGGATACGTTTAAAATTTACATTTGACACACTATTCGCTCACATTAAAGGAATACAAACCACTTTTAAGCGTTCCACAAACATCCAAGATGGCGGCAAAAAAGGGTATGCAGGGCAAAATTTAAAATTCGATTTAAAAGTGAAAGCTACCGTTCTTTCCTTGCTATCATACATTTTTGTGATGCTTGAAAGCCGAAGATTAAGATAAGACATGTTTCGGCTGTTCCCCTCAAGTGAGCCATAAACCCAAATTTTCGGCTCTCAGCTGATGGACTAAATAGCAACCGCTGTGGTTTTGACCAGCATGCAAAGCAAGATTACGCCTTCTTTACAAAAATCTTTGGAACATTGTAGAACTAGTACCCTTCTACATTCTAGTATCAGTTTTTAATACTTCACTATTAATTTAGACTATATCAGTTATAAGATTTGCAAATCTACCAAAGCGGAGGAAACATTTTCTCTTAAATTATATACATGTATCAAAAAAAGTTTAGAGTTTCATCCGTTTAACCCACCCCCGTCCCCTGAACCACCTTTGAGTTATGAGTTTGCTCAACCAATGGATTAAAACGAACTCACTTTACTGGCCTCAACACTGTTTCGTAATTTAGTAATTTATTTCAGAAACCTACGGCCACTTCGGTTCAACTAAACGGAGGTGGCAATAACGGAGGGTCACAGGGCACAAATTGTGACATCATACTGTAGCAAGAGAAGATCAAGGTAAGAGAGTGAATCCATCATATATGCCTTGTACCTTAAGTTATTTTGAAACATGGTACATGTACGACTGTACCCAGTTCTTCCGCGGGTGTTTCTCGCGCGTTGCGTGGATGTTTACGTGGAAGAATTGGTTATGTTTCGCTTCGTTTCAAAGCCAAGGAAAACATGGAACACGCAGTGCAAGGATGGGTAACCCGAAAACACTGACCCCCGGTACGCGGACCCCCACAATAGACCGGGTTCGCGGACTACCCTACGGACCGGTCCATGGACTACCCCTACGGACCCCCTCTACGGACCACCCTAAAATAGTGTAAAAATAATAAATAAAGATTTCTCTTATCGGTTGTCTAATAGATTCAGACTCGTGTCGGTGATTTTTCGAGTGTTACACTGTGCAAATGTAACAGAATTGGGTTTTTACCACCTCACCCCCTCCCTAAAAGCTGTTTTCAGCGTAAGGAGATGCCGATGGGAAGAAGGAAAGTTGTTACCTTCCATTCGTGGCTCAATCTGGCTATGGAAGATATATTTTTAGGCCGTTTATTCTTGTTTGTGTCTGTTATTCCGCTAAGTAAATTGTGACGCCTGGAACTAATTCACGAACCCACGAGAGGATGGCTAAAAAAAATGGTATAGGGGAAAAAACACAAATCTCGAGGCTTCCCGGAGGCTTCCCCCTACGCGTCTTTCGTATACTTTATGGCCACAGCAAAGAAAATGGCAATGTGTAATTATATAAATTGCACCCGAGCCTGAATCCAGGTCTGCCCATTTGCACAATGTAACGTTCGAAATATCGCCGTGACAAGTAATCTATTAGACAACCTGTAACTGAAATATTTATTTATCATGTTTATTATATGTTGGGGGCTGGTCCGTAAAAGGGGTCCGTAGCGGGAGTCCGCGGACCGGTCCATAGGTAGTCCGCGGACCGGGGGTCAGTGTTTTCGGGTTACCCGTGCAAAGATCAAAGAACAAAAGGAGCTTCGGTCCTCGCCAAGTTTAAATACATTTCGAAACTTTAATCGGAGGACAGATTTGCCCGTCCAAACAATAAAAAAACTGAATAAACGGTAAAGAAATGAGCAACTAAACGAGTGCAAAGCAAACGAAGGCCGAACTGAAAACATCGCAACCAAACAATCAGATGGTCGAAAATGCAGACAGACGCTCCCCGCCTAAACAACAAAAGGGACTTAAAGCAACAAGGAGAACAATATCAAGGACAACGTCGATTGGAAACGACTTTATGTTGAACCTAGGAATTACGCAATAATGTAGATTCAGTTTGTCTATCACTCTCAGAGATATGCAAAATATAATATGTAAGACAGCATCAAAAGCCTATTTTTTTTTAATTGCCCGTCGTATTTCACGTTAACTAGAGTACGCAGAATGTGGTCATTTCACATTGTACATACATACATACACGCATACATACATACATTTTATTTTGTTTTTAAATTAAAATTACAATTATAACATGCCCGCGGATAGCTGAGCTAATCTAGGCGGGTCATGTTTACACGAATTATTAATATGCAACTAGGTACAACTAAATACAACTGAAGGCATCAAGAGAACTAAAGAGACTAAAATTGACAGCAATGATTAGAGACAACTAATAAACTAACGGTATTACAAATAATAATTAACAACAGTTACGACGAGAGACTACAGATACACTAAAACGATATTATTGAATATTTATCAATACATACTAAAAGGAGATTTATTCACCCCACCGGGGAATAAATGGTTTTATGCATCTGGTTAGTGCCAGTCTCCCAGCAAAGGGTTGGGGGGACATCCGGGTCCTTGGAAAACCTATATTTAAGCAGACGAGGCTAGGCTACTGTCCTCTTTTCCCAAACACTTGTGCTTTACACACAGTTCGTAATTTCCCACCCACCCTCCGTTGGGATAGGGAAAATGGTCTTTTTTGAATATTTGTGTGGGTACTCCCCCACCTTTGCTGGGAATGATTTTGATTGTTTAATGTTTCTCAGAGTAAACGTTTGTTGTTATAAAAATAAACGACCACCTCGGTGGCCAAAACATGGCAAATGATGTTTTTGTCAGTTCTTCCCAGCAAACCACGCGCAGCCACTGCATTGTATGGTAAAGGAGTTACAAATAGATGCAATAACATAGAGCATAAAGAAAATAAATTCAGCTTTACTTTTTGAACGACATCTGAAAGATCAATATTACAGTCTTCTGAAGCTAGAATTTCAAAAAGTATTTGTTTTATTTTCCTCATAAAGAATGTTTTGTGAAAGTTTTCTTAAAGATATAGGCATTTCATTCCAAATTTTTGTTCCTATTCTAGAAAATGAGTTCACTTGAATCGAGAGCCCAGAACGTTGTGTGTAAAAGTTATTTGAGACTGAGGATCGAGTATTATAAGAATGAATATCAGAAATGTCTTGAAAGAGATCTTGAATGTTTCCAGGAGCATTTCTGTGTCTTATTTCAAACATAAGGTTAGCTAAAAGCTCATAATACAAACATTTTAACGGTAAAACACTGGCATCAATAAATAAAGGGATCGTATGTTGATTTCGCTCAGTAAAATAGATTAAGCAAAGAGCTCGCTTTTGGAGCTGGAGAAGCTTTTCAAGGTGTGATTTATATGCTTGGCCCCAAGCCATCATACCATAAGTTAAATAAGGAGTAACTAGGGATCTATAAATAGTTAAAAGAGTATGTCTTGGCAGAAAATACCGTAGTTTACAAATCAATTCTACAGTTCGGCTTATTTTAACAGCTACATGGTCAATATGACGTTTCCAAGAAAGATTATTGTCAATTATCACACCTAGATATCTCACAAATTTTTTACATTCTAGAGCCACATGCTTATTTTGATCATTATCGAATATCATAATTTTGAGATGATAAGTAAGTTTTCTCTGAGCTGGTCTAAATATAACAAAATTTGTTTTTTTAATATTTAAGGTTAATTTATTAGCCGTTAACCGATCGAACAACTTGCAGAGTTCTTGATTTACAGTCGACTCAAGGGACTTAAGATTTTTGTCAGAGGATTCTTGGATATCGTTGACATAGATTAGGAAAAGTAAAGGTACTGAGCCTTGGGGTACGCCACAAGTGGTATTTTGCCTTTTAGATATATAAGAGCCAATTTGCGTAGTTTAAGTTCGACCATCCAAGTAAGATGAGAACCACTTATTTATAACACCACGAAAACCATAGTGATCTAGCTTGTGCAAAAGAATTTTATGATCGAATGTATCAAAAGCCTTTTTCAGGTCAATGAATACACCACATGAGAACAAGCGCTTGTCCATGTTTTCCTATATGGTACTTACAATGTCAAGAATTGCACGCTGTGTTGAATGCGCTTTGCGGAAGCCGTATTGAGATGGAAAAAGTATATCATTTTGCTCAATGAAAGATTCCACACTTGGCCCCTTGGGAAAAATATGTTTTTGGAGAGCACGAGAGAAGCGTAAGAGTTGCTGAGCAACTCTAGCTTCTTGAGTGCTCTCCAAACTTACCAAGTGCATTCAAAATTCGATATACGCACAGCTGTAAGCATGAACCAATTCTTTTATAACATAGCGAAAACAACCTGGGCACACGATCAGTCGAACTCTTAAATAGATTTACTGAAATACATGCCGTAACTACTAGCTATTACAAACGAAGAGCGGGGTGGAGGAAACGTTTAAAAAAGATCTTACGGTCGATTGCAACTGCCGGTCAATCAAAATTCAAAGTTTTGATAATCAAACTTCAAAGGTCACCCACCCACTTGGGAACGTTTTGGCGCCACTCCGCAAACACTTGAAGAGAAGCAAAGTCAGCAACGCGTACGGGCATTTTGTCTTTTGCAGTTTTGAAAATCAGAATGAACGATAGGAAATCAATGGAGGAATTTCTGTCGGATGTCGACTATGATGTTTTACAATATGCAGGGAAATTTTAAAGGAAGAAAGGGTTCACCTCAACATTGTTTGCGCGGTATCTAGCAGAAGAAGATCTTCATTTCTCCTGAAGGCCACAAAAGACTAGTCTTGAACATGATTGCTCGGCTAACAACGCTTGGGAGAGTAAAAAGCAGCTTGAAGCGTCAAACAACGTCAACACAGCAGTTACAAAGCCCTGAATCAAATTTCCAATCTCCTGCACGAAAAAAAGATATCCACGTCGGGCTCAAACAATGATGCGGACGAGTATCGAGTATCGAAAACGAGCGACGTTTCTCTTCTGACAAGCAGGCATCAGTTACTTAGCCCATGTGAAAGGTTCATCGAGGAAAATGAGCCAAGAATTAAAGTTTAAACTTGAGGAAGCAATCGCTAAAAGATAAGAACTTGAAGAAACCTCTGCCAAGATAAGAGACGCAGCTTCCGCGCTTGGAAATACCGGTCAACGCTATGTAACTGTCATGTAAGAAATCACACAGTTCGCACCTGCCGAGTGGCAAAATGTGAGTCAGTGTTTTTCTGTGGAGAGTTGAGTTGGCATCCAGATGAAAAACAGGAGTTTCAGGAGAAAAAAAGGGAAATAGCAGCTTTAGAAACGGCCGCCGCGAAAATAGAACTGGATTTGAACTGGCTTTCTCCCGAGTAAAAATAGTTCTTTGAATAAACACGTAGAGGAAATTTTGCTTGAAAAGTTTCCCCATATTAGTATGTGTAATCAAATGGTGACGAGTGAAATTAGGAAATAATTTCACGCGCGTTTTGTCAAAATTCTGATAATTTCCCTCGCCTAAAGGCTCGGCAAATTATCAGAATTTTGACAAAACGCAAGTGAAATTATTTCCTAATTTTACGAGAAAACCATTTGATTACCCTTTAATATCGTGGGTTACAAATTACGTTCACAACCGTAACTTTTTTACTGGTTTATTCTATCGAAAATCGAGAACGTTACGAAGAATATAGTTTTAGTTTCAAGCATACATTATTGCTAAAGTTCGTAATTTTCTGAGTTTCTTCTCAAAAATACCTTTCGAATTCTTCGTGCTTGTTCATAATGTTTCAAAATTAAGACAACTGTCAAATCTTTCTTAGATGATTGGCTCTAATTCGTCATGAACTGATGAATGAAATGGCAACGGCACCTGTTGAAATGAGCTGAAACTAAAATTTTGCACGAGGCCATATAAAGTTTTGACAGTTTGTTTTGAAGTGAAATTATCACTAAGAAATTACTGTATAGTCTAAGAAAACTTGCCTAAATGAAAGTCAAGCGAAAATGCACAAAGTTGAAAAACCTTCAAAGCTGGCAAGGAACACGATTGTGGACAAATTATACATCATGGCTTGTTGTGCACGGAGCGTTAGCCTGTCCGGCATGTGGTTTATCACCACATTACAGTTGAGGAAATTGTAGACGTGGCCACTGTCCACCGCTGCAGGGGACTGGATTAGCGGCTGAAGGGGAACTCGACTGGTTGTCTGGTTAAAGTGGATTTCTTTGCCATCAATGATGCTAGACAGTTGCCGGCTGCTCGTCTTCGTTCCCGTGGTTGTAGGCTTCAACGTTTTATTCTTGTCGATGGCCATTTGTTGTTATTATTTCGGATTTTGGAACTCCCTAGGCCTTCAGCTTTCTGACCACCGTTTTCCGGACTGAGTGGTTGGATAATCTGTTTTAGGGACCCACGTTCGTAATCGATTCCGTCTTGTTTACACACGAAGGCGTAAAACCGCTCGAGTACTTCATTCAACTGCTCAGGAAGAATCATCTCCAGGTATCTCTCAAGGCTATTTTCGCCACACCACTTCTCAAAAACCCTCACCCAGGTAATTGTGCTCTATCGCGTATTTAAGTTTTCTGCCGCTTCTTTTAATTCCGTAACTTCTTCAATGGTCACCGTCTTAAATCTCAACGCCATCTTGGCAATGATCGAAATACAAGAGATGTTGCCACGGCAATTTTATAATTTCACATGTGAAATTATAACTTAATGCTAAAATTTCGCGCCAAAATTAAGGAGTAATTTGTCACCCATGATGTTCAATATGTTTTAAATTCCTCTACTGATACTAGGTAGAAGATTGTATTCACCAAGTTTGAAGGATCTGAAGGATGTAGCTTAGCTAGAAGACGCTCAGTTAATTTTCCATACATTTGTCTGTTTTTTTTTTTCCCGCGAACCGCGTCCACCCAGCCAAATTTACAGACAAATGTATGGAAAATTAGAAAAATAAACCGAGCGTCTTCTAGCCAAGCTACATCCTTTAAACCTGGAAACACAATCCTGTACCTAGTAGTTTAACGTTCCGATTGACAACTTGTGTAAAATTCAATTTTGGAAAAAGTTATTTGCCATCGGATTCCTATACAAACACTGTAATTTCTGACCGCTTTGCCTACCCATCAAGATGTCGTCGAAAACCGTGATATATAGTCTATTTAAGCTCGCTAATCTCACAGATATTTTTCAGCGCAGCCCATCGCAAAGCCCTGCAAGTTTACCGAAGGAGAGTAGTAATTCAGATGGCAAAATCTCACAGATATTTCGTATGACAGAGAATTTACCGAAGGAGGAAAATAGCCGTAAATTTGCTTCCATTGCTCCCATTGCCTCCAGATTTCAAGTACTGTTTCACAGATGGCAATATTTCTCCTCGCGGCCTGTCAATAACGCTCGAAAACAATGAAGCCAACACTCCACGAGATCGCATTGGTAGTAAAATGACCTAAACCACTACAGCGACATAGAAGAAAAGGTACGCAAAGGAAGCTAGAGAAGGCGTTTTTATTTGTTTTCCACAGTGAAAAATTTGCCGGCAGAAAATGCGAAATTCGAAGCGAGTGAGGCACTTCGACACAACACTGTCACTATCAATGCAAATATTAACGCGAACCACATTCCGGTTATTCCTGTGTGTTATCATTTGTTGAAGAAATTACAACTGCAAAACTAAATGTTTGGATTTATTTCTACGCGGAGAGCCAGTCAAAAGTTAATGGCCTTAGTACATCAGCCAATGTATCCAGCGTGATGAAGTCACATGAAAAACCGGACTTTGAATGTTATAGAAGGTTATAGATAAATAGTCAAGGACCCAAAAAGATATCTGAATCGAGAAGACTACATAAATTATCTTTCTCGTTGTAGCAAAGACGTTTGTGAAATGAAGTGCGATCATGTTAGCGGACATTTAACCAATTTGGGGAGGAACATGTAGACCATGGCCAGAGTCGACTGAGCGGCGGAATTCGAACCTACACCAAAGAGTAAAACAACAAACCCAGAAAACAACAAATTTTACCCTCGACCCGCCACACTCGACCTTCAACATGGAACCCTCGATCGTCGACCCTCAACACAAAGATAGACTCCAAATGATCGCGTCATCTGTGTCGGTACTTTTATAACAATTGGCCAATTAGCACGTGATACAGTTAAAAGTTATTGTAAAAAAAGGTAAAAATCCATATATATTCCATGTTGCCGCTCGTCTTTTCAGTAGTAGATTATACCAATGACATGAAAATGTTTTAACAGCAAAAGAAAAAATGGCTCACGAGGCGATTGCCGAGTGTGTCACCGATGTTCTGACCACATTTTGATGTTATCTATAACGGGAAGTATAACCTGTTTTCTATTTCTTAAATAACTATTTTGAAATGATTGTTTTCCTACTAAAAGAATAATAAAATAATAAATAATAATAATCCGAGTAGACATTTGCAAAAAGCAAGGCTAGCAGTTGTAATGATTGTTAAACAAAAAACAAAGATGATGGATATACTTACAGGTATCGCAAGTTCTCCAAAGAGGAGAAGATATCCTGTGGTAATTTCTGAATGTTATTTCCTCTCAGGTCTCTGCGATAGACGGAGAACAAGTTGAAAATACATAGTATTAATGAGATAAAGAACGTATTTTCATGTGGAGCAAGTTCACGGCTGTCATATCAACGGCAAAAAGCCTTGATATATCGAAAGAGGATTTTAACAACAACCACCCACACCCTCCCCCCCCCCCCCACCACCCCCCTTCCTCTTGAACAGTTATCAAGGATGAAGGGAATGGGAGGATGATTTCATTCATCTCTCGCCGATACATTTGATATGTCGGGAGTCTCCCCACATCATTTGAAATTATAGTAGCAACCACCGTGGTTTTGAGTGGCATGCAAAGCAAGATTACGCCTTCTTTACCAAAATCTTTGGCAACATTGCAGAACTAGTACCCATTTACATTCTAGTATCAGTTTTTAATACTTCACTATCGATTTAGACTATATTAATCATAGGATTTGCAAATCTACTACAGCCGAGAAAACATTTTCTCTTAAATTATATACGCGTATTAAAAAAAGTTTAGAGTTAATTTCCATCCGTTTAACCCAACCCCCCTTCCCTGAACCACCTTTGAGTCATGAGTTTGCTTACCCAATGGATTAAAACGAACTCACTTTACTGGCCTCAACACTGTTTCGTAATTTAGTAATCTATTTCAGAAACCTACAGCCACTTCGATTCAACTAAACGGAGGTGGCTATAACGGAGGGTCACAGGGCACAAATTGTGACATCATATTGTAGTAAGAGAAGATCAAGGTAAGAGAGTGAATCCATCATATATGCCTTATACCTTAAGTTATTTTGAAACATGGTACATGTACGACTGTACCCAGTTCTTCTTCGGATGTTTCTCACGCGTTGCGTGGATGTTTTCGTGGAGGATTTGGTTATGTTTCGCTTCGTTTGAAAGCCAAGGAAAACATGGGTAACCCGAAAACACTGACCCCCGGTTCGTGGACCCCCACAACGGACCGGGTTCGCGGGCTACCCTACGGACCGAACCATGGACTACCCCTACGGATCCCCTCTACGGACCACCCTAAAATAATGTAAAAATAAGAGATAAAGATTTCACTTATGGGTTGTCTAATAAATTCAGACTCGTGTCGGTGATTTTTCGAGTGTTGCACTACATGTGCAAATGTAACAGAATTGGGTTTTTAACAACCCACCCCACCTCCCTAAAAGCTGTTTTCAGCGTAAGGAGATGCCGATGGTAAGAAGGAAAGTTCTTACCTTCCATTCGCGGCTCAATCTGGCTATGGAAGATATATTTTTAGGCCGTTTATTCTTGTTTGTATCTGTTATTCCGCTGAGTAAATTGTGAAGCCTGGAACTAATTCACGAACCCACGGGAGGATGGGCTGAACAAAATGGCACAGGGGAAAGAACACAAATTTCGAGGCTTCCCGGAGGCTTCCCCGTACGAGTCTTTCGTATACTTTATGGCCACAGCAAAGAAAATGGCAATGTGTAATTATATAAATTGCACCCGAGCCTGAATCCAAGTCTGCCCATTTGCACAATGTAACGTTCGAAATATCGCCGTGACGAGTAATCTATTAGACAACCTGTAACTGAAATATTTATTTATCATTTTTATTATATTTTGGGGGTTGGTCCGTAGAAGGGGTCCGTAGCGGGAGTCTGTGGACCGGTCCATAGGTAGTCCGTGGACCCGGTCCGTAGTGGGGGTCCGCGGACCGGGGGTCAGTGTTTTCGGGTTACCCGTGCAAGGATGCCTTCCTTGATATTTTAATATCAAAGAACCAAAGGAGCTTCGGCCCTCGCCAAGTTTAAATACATTTCGAAACTTTAATCGGAAGACAGATTTGCCCGTCCAAACAATAAAAAAACTGAATAAACGGTAAAGAAATGAGCAACCAAACGAGTGCAAAGCAAACGAACGCCAAAAACATCGCAACCAAACAATCAGATGTTCAAAAATGCAGACAGACGCTCCCGCCTAAACAACAAGATGGACTTAAAGCAACAAGGAGAACAACATCAAGGACAACGTCGATTAGAAACGACTTTATGTTGAACCTAGGAATTACGCAATATTTAGATTCAGTTTGTCTATCACTCTCGGAGATATCCAAAATATAATATGTAAGACAGCATCAAAAGCCAATTTTTTTTTCTAAAATTACCCGTCGTATTTCATGTTATCTAGAATGCGCAGAATGTGATCATTTCACATTGTTGTGTTAGACAGCTATTATACTCGTTGCTATCATAGTTAATGGAGGGGAATGGTTATGAAACTCGACAAAGTTCTTTGTTGTGTGATTTTGTTCTGTTTTTTAGCCTTGACCGTGCTCAAAACACAACAATTCTTTACTACTGACCAAGCAACTAACCAATAGAGACGTCTTGGTTACGTAACTCATGCAAAGTGTATGAGCTCAAGACAAAAGATTGTGCCCGGTCGTGGACATTCCAGCATAAATCTTGGTATCTTTGTTTACTCCTTTGATGTTTGCTACACTTCGTAATCAGTTCCCTATATTAACTATGTTGCTGTTCCCACTGTGATTTGCTTATGAGACTCCCTGAAACCAAATGAACGGCAAAGGAATGAACAGCCAAACGAGCACAAAAACACGGCGGAGAGCGCAAACAAAAAAGGTCGATAAATCGTCTATTGAAAATCAAAACATATAAAATGACGGATTACCTTGGGTATGAAGTCTCGATGCAGGATTGACTCTCTTATCTTGATCTTCTCTCGACCGTTGCTGCATAAACGTTTATCTAAATCATATCTTATTTTAGTCTTAATTTACACGGATTTTCTGTATAGTAAACGGACAAAAAGTGTGACATTTTACTGTAGTGAAATAAAATTGTGTTTTTATCTCGCCAATAAGTGGAAAGCAATGATCTTGATGTAATATGTTTATAAAAGGAATAGACCAAAGGCCTTGCAATTCCTTTCTTTAATGGATAAACGTATAAATTTGTCTCATCTAGCTGGATACATGTATTTCCTTCATAACACTGTGCACTGCTGTTTTCAGTCTTGATCTCTACATAATGTAAAAACAAAACTTACCGATAAACGACCGATAACGATAATCAAAAAGCAATGTTTGTAATGTTGAAATCAAGCTGGAGTTGACAGGGTCAGTGTCATAGTTCGAACAAATACTTAATTATCACTAATAATTACGTTCAGAAAAATTAACGAAAAAAGAACTGCAAACAAGCTTACAAGGACCAAAGCATTGATAGATTGGAAAATAATCCCGGGGGTAGCTCTTCAATGTTGTTCGATGCCAGATACCTAAAATAAGGGAGAATGTTTGGTTAATAAGTAGATTTAGCCAAGCCTAAAACCGGAGCTCCTGGGCCGGATTGTTGATAGCCGGTTTCGCTAACCCAGGAAAAGCAAGAAATTTGACTTAAGTTGTGTAACTCTTGCTGTAAGGTTTTCTGTACATTGCTTTGCCTTCTGTTTTGAACTTGAATAATTTCAACATACACAAAAGAAGCAGTGAAAAACACTTTCTGCAAGAAAAATTTATACTTCAGTTAACTTTAATCCTGGGTTAGCGTTAAGCGGCTTCCGAAAAACCCAGCCCTCTTTGCAACAAGTGAAACTAACATGAGCTCGCGGTGCAATCGAAAACCAGCACTTGATCAGCGGTCAACTTAAAAAAACACGTGTTTTCGATAAGCTCTAAACTTGAACCTGCAATATGGTCACGTGATCCCGGTCGGCGGATACTTTGTAATGACATTTGTTACTTGACCATAACATGAATGTCCAATCAAAAATGTACATTGTCAACCAATCTGTATGTATAAATATAATTAGTCTTTGTGTGTGTGCTTTGCGAGCTCTTGCATGTGTTTTTCTTATTTTCCCTTCTTATTTGACCCAAATAAATAATTGCCTGAAGAAAAAGATTTTAAGGTAATTCAAGCTGTAGCTACTGTCAAGCTAATAGATGTGAAGAAAATCACGAGTTTAACACGTCTGTCAAGTTAAGAAATGAGAACACCAATTTCATGACATTATAGGACGAAAATAAGCTTAGCACCAAAACGAGGCTATGCCATGTGCGAGTCTAAGAAATGCCTCCCAAGAGGGAGGCAAAGGGCTTTTGACCTCTTATTTAAAGTAAGTCGCATCGAAGACGCGCCGGAGGCTCCTCGTGCGGTTGGACCGGTGAGAGTGGGACACTACAGAGACTCTACTCCCAGTAATTCTCTCCCATGAGGGGGGTAGGGGGGAGCAGAGAACGAGGAGCATTTTACTCGAATTATTTTTCAATGTTTTTTTCTTTAGATAAACATGTCAAAACGCAGGTTTTAACTTGTATCCATATCAGATGAATATATCTGGCACTAATAACTTGATTTAAACAAACCCAGAAAAAAAACAAACAAACATCAAGCCAAGGCATGATGTTTTTTATCTCGATAAATTGACCTATTGTATTCAAGGCACATATTTGTCAATCCGATGGTGGTCTGTCATGTGACATTACAGCCAATCATGTTAAAGAGTGTTATCTATCCGCCAGTATAAAAGACTGGTCGCATTCTCACTCATTTCCTCTTGCTTTCACCATCACAGCGAGTATATCTCTTGGCGATAACATTTTTTCAGGGAAGTTGAAGAGATATTTTGTATTGCATTAGAATGGGTCTCCCTCTAATTTTTATCCTGGGGCATTCATTCATTAGGCGTTTAGAGAACGTCGTTGCCGCAAACCCTAACCTTAACCACTAATTCTTGTTAAATAATGCTGCCACATTTAAATGGGTGGTGTTGGGGGGAGAACTGTGGCTAAGACGTTGCAATACCACCTCCCCGTGGTCGCTTCATTCGCTCCAGACATAGTTATTTTACAGTTGGGAACCAATGATCTTTCTCGTCTTGTTGCTTTAGTTGTGGGTTCTTCTATCGAGGAGCTTGTTACCATTCTGCACGACACGTACAACGTTAAGCTTATTTGTGTCTGCCAAACCCTTCTGGGGTCCGATCCTGTATTCAACACGCGTGTTCGCGCGTTTAACAAACATGTTAAAACGTTCCTCGAAGCCCTCCCTCATGTCTTTTTCTGGGGACATAAAGGCTTTCGGAATTCATCCCAGAGATTTCTCGCGCGTGATGGTGTCCACCTCAATAGGCAGGGGCCGTTTTAAAGTCATTACGCATTCGTTCAATTGTCGACCATTAGGCCGAACTATGCTGTCTGACGCTAATTCAAGCCATTTCCTTTTGATATATGCACAGTGTACATTTTACACCAAGCCGTGTCTTGTTGCCTCGTGATTCAGCTATTTTTACGGTTTTCATTTGCCGCATACCTTTTCATTGCTGTTTCCGTTGGCTTATCATTTGGCCATCTGTGTACACAGTACATTTGTGCCCGTGTTATACGGTGTGCACAGTACATTAGTGTGCCTTTGTTTTATACGTTGTGCACAGTACATAGGTGTGCATTCTTTTTATATGATAAACACAGTAGATAGGTGTGTATTTGTTCTATACCGGCTTTGCTTATTGTTTTTTGGTTGCAGTTTACCGCATGAGTGTACAATCCATTTTGACCGCCTATTTCCATAGTGTGTCCAATGCACTCGGTATCACTGTCAATGCATATCTATTTGTTCATGGAAATGAGCTTTTATGATTATTATTTATCTCACTTGTCGCAATTTACAGCAAAGGCGTTGTCTCGGTCTGATAACAGTCTTTTTTAATCCTTTTTCACATACCGCAACTATTTGGCGGTTACTTTAATCCGGCACCTCTGAAGTTGTCTATTTAGTTATAGATTTCTTCCCGGCCATGTAATTGTCTTAAGCTCATTTTACCTTGTATGCGGTTAACGCTGTCACCTAACATCCGTTATTATATAGATCATTTCTTCTCGCTTAATCATGCCGCCTAAGAAGCGTACTGCTGGCGCTGGAAGCCGTTCTAAGCGTCTTCGCTCGTTGCCGCCTGCCTCTGATCTGTAAGAGGCCGAGCCAGCTGCAATAGTACAAGATACCCAGTCTGCTGCAGTCCCGGGGATGGTCCAGTTAAATCTCCAGGCGCTCACCAGCACAATTACCGCTGCTGTCTCCGCGGCCGTGAAGGACGCCATGGCCACGCAGCATCAAGCGAGTGTCCCCGCCAGCACTACCACAGCACTTGGTCAGGTTGACCATCTGGTGAACGAGGAGATTTCAAACCTCACTCAACCCACAGGTACGCAAGGCGCGGATCCACCTCTTTCTCCCTTGAGTGTTGGGGATGAACCGCGCCAGCTTTTTACCAGCATTGGCGCAGATTTAGGTGCTAGAGTTAGCTCAAAAACGAAAGCAAAAATTTGGGCTCACGAATACATAGATTTTGGTGTGTTGTTGTCAGTAGCTCCTCCCCGTGAGCGGTATGCCTTATCTATGACCTTCCCTGGTGGTGTCTCGGGTCAACCCCACCTAACTCTTGAGCCTTATCACACGCCAAAGAAGGTGACAAGTATTCAGCAGTGGATAACTGCCTTTAACATTTTCGTCACGATTTATTCGGAGAAAGCTGCTGATGACGCCCCAAAGTTGATGAAATATTGTGAAGTGGTGCGTGATCTTTCTCATAAATCGGCCGACTGGCTTTTTTATGACGAGCAGTTCCGCTACTTAAGACAATCTGCACCTCACCGTTACCCTTGGGATCAAATCCACTGGGAATTATGGCTTAGGGCGATGTCCAATATTTGCGGCAAAACTCCATCATCCGCAGGTGCGGATAAGGCCCACGCACCAGTCCGTTTTCGACCTTCTACCAGGAAATTTCCCAAAGGGACATTTTGGACATTTCACGCCGGTATGCAGTGCAGGGGATGCCAATATGAGCATGTCTGCTTTAAATGCAATGTAAAACATCCGGCAAGTCAATGTCAGGTTTCCTCAACCCACCAGCGCCCCAATGTCGGAAAATCCGGATCACAACTTATTAATCCAAGTGTTGGACAGCCAGCCAGTCACCCCCGTAAAAGCGGACCGGTTTGAGAACTTATTGGCTGGTTATAGCCCAGCCCTAAAAACCTTATTGGTTGACGGTTTTCGGAACGGTTTTCGAATTTCTTACATCGGCCAATTATCTTCTTTTGAATCTCCTAATTTGCAAAGTGCCCTCCAGAATCCGGAAATTGTTTCCTCAAAATTAATGAAGAGTATCGAAGCTGGTAGGGTTGTGGGACCTTTCAAGGCTCCACCTTTTCCCATTTTTCGTACTTCGCCCATTGGCATGGTTCCCAAGAAGGCTCCTAATGAATTTAGATTAATTCACCATTTATCATACCCAAAAGGTTCGTCTGTAAGTGATTCCATCCCTGACGAATGTTCATCAGTCCATTATGCTACTATTAGTGAGGCCACTCATATTTTAAAGAAATTAGGTGCGGGTTGCTTTTTGGCTAAAACGGATATTAAGTCCGCATTTCGTATAATTCCTGTTCACCCGTTGGAGTACCCGTTACTCGGTATCAAAAGGGCAAATGAATACTATTTTGATCGTTGTCTCGTTATGGGACTAAGGTCTAGCTGCGCGATTTTCGAAAAGTTCAGTTTTTCTTTAGAGTGGCTTGCCATGCAACACTTACATGTCTCTGCCGTTTTACATATTTTAGACGACTTTTTGTTTATTGCGCCAAGTAGAGTTAAATGCGGTGAAGACCTACATAAGTTTCTCGATATGCGTAACTTTCTTGGAGTCCCAATTGCCCAGGACAAAACAGTGGGACCGAATACCACTTTACAGTTTGCTGGTACAGAGCTCGATTCTGTGCGGCAGGAGGCCAGGTTGCCGTTAGACAAGCTTACTAAATGTCGTACCTTACTACATCACTTTCACAAGAAACGCTCCGTCACTGTGCGCGAACTGCAGTCTTTAATTGGCCTGTTCAACTTCTGTTGTTCTGTTGTCATCCCAGGCCGCGCTTTTTTACGCCGCTTAATTGACCTTACCAGCGGTCTAACAAGCCCTTATCACCACATCCGTTTAAACAGAGAATCTAAACATGATATCCGTATGTGGTTAACATTTCTAGATAATTTTAATGGAAGGGCATTTTTTCCGTCGGACCGCTGGGAAACTTCCTCTACACTTGAATTATATACAGATGCCGCGCCATCTAAAGGTTATAGTGCGGTATTTGGTAGGCATTGGTTTGGCGGTGCCTTTCCGGATGCATGGCACAGTTTCAACATCACTTTCCTCGAGCTTTTTCCCATTGTTTTAGCTGCCCACATATGGGGGTCTAGTATGACCAATCGCTGCGTGCTATTTTTCACAGATAATGCTGCCCTAGTAGATATTATTAATAAGCAGACCTCTAAGCATAAGTTAGTCATGGTTCTACTACGTGACTTGGTTCTTAGTTGTCTACGCTATAATATTTTATTTCGTCGTCGGCATGTTCCCGGCCTGCAGAACAGCCAAGCCGATTACATCTCTCGCTTTCAGGTCGAGAGCTTCAAGGTAATAGCGCCACAGGCAGACGAATTACAAACACCAGTGCCAGCGAACCTTCTACCGGAGAGTTGGTCACTCATTTGAGAGATTTATAAGGCTTCGCTCTAACGTTGACAATTTTGTGGCCTTGATACCAGTCGATACAAAGGCCAGAGCTTTCGAATTGGGGCTGCTTCGCTCGCGGCTGATAAGGGTTTCTCAGATGCGCAAATCCGCACTCTTGGCCGCTGGAAATCTGATGCTTTCAAAATATATATCCGCTCTGAACGCCTCCAAGCTAATTAAGTTAAACATGTCATTAGGTCACGCACCATTGAAACACTTTTACACCTTTTTCTATTTTTCTTCAGTCTTAGAAATGTAGGTCAGACATGGGCTGCCACTATTTCTGACGCATTATTTAGTACTATGATCAAGACTGTAGTCATTGTTGACGACCTTGTAGGTCAGACAAGGGCTGCTACATTTTTCTGTCGTCAATTATTTTAGTTTTGGTGGATTTTTTTGTTCATACGCGATGTCGGAAACTGAGGTCAGACATGGGCTGCTGCGGTTTCCGTCGTCACATTACTTTTTCTGTTGTGCGTCATTGTGTGACAGCAACGTGGGTCAGACATGGGCTGCCATAACTTCAACTTTATTGCTTCCATCACCTATTACAATATATACTATAAATCGCCTAATATTACTATTTTTTTGATACAAAACAAGTGACGAGGGAGTCTATAGAAAAGCAAAAAAAAAAAAAAAAAAATGCGTGAAATTATAGATCCGTAATTTGACATTTATCAACTAAGTGATAATAATTATCAAACTTGAAACAACTCGAAATATCTTATGAAATAATCAACGAAGCAATAAGTATCAAAAGTTTATTTCATAAAAGGGGTATTTTGCCACTGCTGCTATCTTTGTCTAATATAGATCTTTTTATGTTATTCTTAAATATATTGAAAGATTCGATTTTTCGTGTTTTGATGTCTATACTATTACATATTTTTGGACCTTGAAAGGCCAAGGAGTATTGGCCAAGTGTAGTTGATTTACGTGGGAGATGACTGTCATCTGCACGTCGTTTACCATAACTATGTATTTGATAATTTGCTGAAAAGATGTCTGACAAATTTTTTGGAAGTTGATTATTGTAAAACTTGAACATAAAAAAAAAATGAAATTTCTAGCTTATTTATCTCTTGTACTTTTAATATTTTTAGTTCCTTAAAGACATTTTCTGTAATCTCTCTAAACTGAATTTTAGCTATAGCCCTGACTGCTCTTTTCTGAAGTATTACTATTCTAGATAGTCTAGTAGGATAATTGTTGGCCCATATGACATTACAGTAATGTATGTAAGGGTAAACAAGAGTGTAATATAAGGTTTTGGTCGTTTCTTTGGTTAAAAATTGCCCTACTTTAAACATAATTCCAATATTTTTTGATATTTTACTTGTTATCAAGCAAATATGAGGTTTCCATGTTAGTTTTTCATCTATAACTGTGCCAAGACACTTACATTCCCTAACTCTGTCAATGATGTTCTCGTCTATCATTAAATTTATAGTCTCATTCATGTTTTTTCTGTTTGAAAATAACATGTAAGTTGTTTTAGAAATATTTAAAGATAATTTATTTGCTTTGAACCATAGAGAAAGTTTAGTTAACTCACCATTTGCTTTTGTAAGTAACTGGTTTAGACTTTTAGTTTTGTAAAATATGTTGGTGTCATCAGCAAATAATGTGAAGGAAAACACATTTGAGGAAGCACTTATGTCATCGATGTATATCAAGAATAGGAGTGGCCCAAGTACTGACCCCTGTGGAACCTCACATATTATGTCTGACATTTCTGAGTCTACTCCTTTGAATTGTACATACTGTTTTCTGTTAGATAAGTAGTTCTTAAACCATAAGTGTGGTATACCTCTGATTCCATAATGTTCAAGTTTGTTCAATAGGATTGTGTGGTTAACTGTATCAAAGGCTTTTGCGAGATCTAAAAAGATACCTATACAGTATTCGCCATTGTCAATTGCAAAATGTATTTTTTCTACAAAATCTAAAATTGCCATTGCAGTAGAGTGTTTTTGCCTGAAGCCATACTGGTTTTTGTTTAAGATATTAAATTTAGTTAAATAATCTATAAGTCGATTGTATACAACTTTCTCTAAAATCTTTGAAAATGAAGGTAAGATTGGCGGCTGAAGGGGAACTCTACTGGTTGTCTGGTTAAAGTGGATTTCTTTGCCATCAATGATGCTAGACAGTTGTCGGCTGCTCGTCTTCGTTCCCGTGGTTGTAGGCTTCAACGCTTTATTCTTGTCGATGGCCATTTGTTGTTATTATTTCGGATTTTGGAACTCCCTAGGCCTTCAGCTTTCTGACCACCGTTTTCCGGACTGAGTGGTTGGATAATCTGTTTTAGGGACCCACGTTCGTAATCGATTCCGTCTTGTTTACACACGAAGGCGTAAAACCGCTCGAGTACTTCATTCAACTGCTCAGGAAGAATCATCTCCAGGTATCTCTCAAGGCTATTTTCGCCACACCATTTCTCAAAAACCCTCACCCAGGTAATTGTGCTCTATCGCGTATTTAAGTTTTCTGCCGGTTCTTTTAATTCCGTAACTTCTTCAATGGTCACCGTCCTAAATCTCAACGCCATCTTGGCAATGATCGAAATACAAGAGATGTTGCCATGGCAATTTTATAATTTCACATGTGAAATTATAAATTAATGCTAAAATTTCGCGCCAAAATTAAGCAGTAATTTGTCACCCATGATGTTCAATATGTTTTAAATTCCTCTACTGATTTCCTATCATTCATTTTGACTGGGTGTAAAATACTAGGTGGAAGATTGTATTCACCAAGTTTGAAGGATCTGAAGGATGTAGCTTAGCTAGAAGACGCTCAGTTAATTTTCCATACATTTGTCTGTTTTTTTTTTCCCGCGAACCGCGTCCACCCAGCCAAATTTACAGACAAATGTATGGAAAATTAGAAAAATAAACGGAGCGTCTTCTAGCCAAGCAACATCCTTTAAACCTGGAAATACAATCCTGTACCTAGTAGTTTAACGTTCCGATTGACAACTTGTGTAAAATTCAATTTTGGAAAAAGTTATTTGCCATCGGATTCCTATACAAACACTGTAATTTCTGACCGCTTTGCCTACCCATCAAGATGTCGTCGAAAACCATGATATATAGTCTATTTAAGCTCGCAAATCTCACAGATATTTTTCATCGCGACCCATCGCAAAGCCCTGCAAGTTTACCGAAGGAGAGTGGTAATTCAGATGGCAAAATCTCACAGATGTTTCGTATGACAGAGAATTTACCGAAGGAGGAAAATAGCCGTAAATTTGCTTCCATTGCTCCCATTGCCTCCAGATTTCAAGTACTGTTTCACAGATGGCAATATTTCTCCTCGCGGCCTGTCAATAACGCTGGAAAACAATGAAGCCAACACTCCACGAAATCGCATTGGTAGTAAAATGACGTAAACCACTACAGCGACATAGAAGAAAAGGTACGCAAACGAAGCTAGGGAAGGCTTTTTATTTGTTTTCCACAGTGAAAAATTTGCCGGCAGAAAATGTGAAATTCGAAGCGAGTGAGGCACTTTGACACAACATTGTCACTATCAATGCAAATATTAACGCGAACCACATTCTGTTATTCCTGTGTGTTATCATTTGTTGAAGAAATTACAACTGCAAAACTAAATGTTTGGATTTATTTCTACGCGGATAGCCACTCAAAAGTTGATGGCATTAGTACATCGGCCAATGCATCCAGCGTGAGGACTAGTCACATGAAAAACCGGACTTTGAATGTTATAGAAGGTTATAGATAAATACTAATCAGGTCTGTGATATATTATTAAACCCTCAACATTGGACCCAAAAAGATGTCTGAATCGAGAAGACTACATAAATTATCTTTCTCGCTGTAGCAAAGACGTTTGTGAAATGAAGTGCGATCATGTTAGCGGACATTTAACCAATTCGGGGAGGAACATTTAGACCAGAGTCGAGTGAGCGGTGTAATTCGAACCTACAGCAAATAGAAGAGTAAAAAAACAAACCGAGAAAACAAAAAATATTACCCTCGACCCGCCACACTCGACCTTCAACATGTAACCCTCGATCGTCGACCCTCAACAAAAAGATAGACTCCACATGATCGCGTCATCTTTGTCGATACTTTTATAACAATTGACCAATTAGCACGTGATAGAGTTAAAAGTTATTGTAAAAAAGGAAAAAATCCATATATATTCCATGTTGCCGCTCGTCTTTTCAGTAGTAGATCATACCAATGACATGAAAATATTTTAACAGCAAAAGAAAAAAGTGGCACACGAGACGATTGCGGAGTGTGTCACCGATGCTCTGACCACATTTTGATGTTATGTATAACCAGGAGCCATAATCGGGGACGGAGACCGTAAGTCTTGGGATCCGCGCGCACCTATGATATGGGACAATTTTTCTATTTTTAGAATAAATTGCGCCATCCTGACGTCATATATCCGCGCGGACCCACGCACATGTCGGAGGCTCTCGCGTGGATGTTGTCACGTTGCGTGATCAAATGGTGAGAGTTGAGAGATACAGAGATTATCTTGCGTAGTTTTCCCAGTGATGGCAGGGAATAAGGCAGGGAATACGAACCAGGGTGCTTATATGTAGTTTTATGCGTTGAGCTAACGGAAAAGGTAGATTTTCAGTGTCGAAAACAAGACTTCAATCTCCCGCTGGGAATGAATAATAAGATCTGCTCGCGCTAGTTGGGCCAAGCTTACGCGTGTTTTTGCGTTTGTTCTAACTTAAGAATATAGCAAGAAAACTCTCTACTCTGGTATCGAGTTAATTTGTGAGTTTCTCAGACAATGGTTAATCATAACCAAAACCTGTTTTGTTTCTGCTTGTTTGGTGAGTTTGCAAAAGTTTTTGAAAGGAAGGTCTGACGCGTACAATTAGCTCATTTGCATAGTGCAGCTCGTGCACTTTCAAGTCCGAGTCGGTGTTTTCAATTGTCAACAAATCTTGACAAAGATTTCTTTCGTTATCTTTTGTGCTGAGATGCTGCAACAAATTTCACGAACGCAAAAAAGGCTACTAACGTCGTGTGTTTCTTCAACATAAACATAGCGAAGTTTTACACTGCGAAAATGAAAATAGACAAGGAGTTTTGATAACTCGATCAACAAAATCGAAATCGTTATTCGAAGTTGATTAAAGAAAGCGTCAACGTAACTTTGCTGATTATTTCTGCTTTATTGGAATATTTTCAGCTTAGCTTTTAATATGTTCTCAAACATTTATCAATCTTAAACATATTCAAAAACTACAGAGTTACTGTTTGAGTTCGATGTACGCTTTCTCACGAAAGTGCGGCGGAAGTACAATTTGTCATGTTTACTGACTGCACAAAACAAGCATCAGCGGGCGCTCTCATTCATCGACAACAGAGAATTTACTGAATTTTTACACGAATAAAACTGAGCAGTATCTACGTACGTAAAGTTATTGGGCCTTGATGAAACATCAAGCGTTGCTTACAATTCAGGCGAAACTCAAACTAGCAATTATTTTGTTTTACTTTTCGGTCGCGATAGACTGGCAAATTTCTCGCAGGCGTGTGGCAAGAGGAGCTAGAAAACTATGTAGTCCTGAAGCTCTGCTATATCTAAATATATCCAACTAGTTTTTTGCTGCGTAATGGACAGCTGTTAATCTTCAACATATGTGAAATTTAAAGTGGAGTAATGTACAGCTCATGTAAAAGAAGCCTCCGTTGGAACACAACTTGGTCAGCGATATATATCTAAGCTTAAAGCGGAACATACCTAAATTCGACACTGTCTTACTTCACTCAAACTGCAGCAGCTTACGACGAAAATACTTAAGCAAAATCCCAACAGACGTAAACGCGCTGAGTTGTGGGCCAAAAACATGAAAAATTTCGGGAATTTCGGACGCCATTCCCCCCGCGCGACATCCGCAAAAATCCTCGCAGCATGTACGCGCGTGTGCCGCAGGGGATGGCGCAATTTGTTCTAGAAATAGAATTATTGTCCCATACCATGGGGACAACCCCAATACTAGAAATGGATCGCGCTTACGGTCTCCGTCCCCGATTATGGCTCCTGCTATAACGGAAAGTATAACCTGTTTTCTATTTCTTAAATACCTATTTTGAAATGATTGTTTTCCTACTAAAATAATAATAAAATAATAAATAACAATAATCCGATTAGACATTTGCAAAAAGCAAGGCTAGCAGTTGTAATGATTGTTAAACGAAAAACAAAGATGATGGATATACTTACAGGAATCCCAAGTTCTCCAAAGAGGAGAAGATATCCTGTGGTAAATTCTGAATGTTATTTCCTGTCAGGTCTCTGCGGTAGACGGAGAGCAAGTTGAAAATACATAGTATTAATAAAAAGATAAAAACGTATTTTCATGTGGAGCAAGTTCACGGCTGTCATATCAACGGCAAAAGACCTTGATATATCGAAAAAGGATTTTATCAACAACCACCCAGCCCCTCCCCCCCCCCGAACCCCTCTTCCCCTTGAACAGTTATCGGGGATGAAGGGAATGGGAGGATGATTTCATTCATCTCTCGCCGATACATTTGATATGTCGGGAGTCTTCCCACATCATTTGATATTACAATTAGTCCATCACTGCTGAGGTGGTTGTATGGCTCACTTAAGGGGAACAAACGAAACTTGTATATTCTTAATCTTTGACTATTGCGCATCATAAAAATGCATGATAGCGAGGATAGAACGGTAGCTTTCACTTTGTAAATCGAATTTTAAATTTACCCCCAATACCCTCCCTTTGGTCGTCATCTTGGAATTCGAAATGTTATTTTCTTATATGTTTCTTTTCTTAAAGGTAGACGTTATTTTGCCTGGTCCTACATTTGTAATAATTAGTATCTTGGTTATTATTTCAGTATTGTCTGTAGTTGTTTAAGCTGTGATGACGTAATAAATTACAGCACAATGGCCACCGTTTTGTTTTCTAGTTTATGTATTCAACCTCTATTTCAACCATCTGAAATGACTAAATTACCAATAAGGTGCTTCACATCACAGTACTAGAAAAAAACCTTTTTCTACGTTTAGTTAAGTAAGCACAATACGTCATTAACCAATATACCCTAACTCAACGTAGATACTTCAGTCTAGAGCTGGTTCGAGTACAGAAACGTCAAGCTCGTATAACGCCCTTTGTCACTGCTGTCACTTGCATTTGGATCTGTAACTTCTCAAAGTCATAAGCTTAAACACGGTAAATCATGACCGCGATAGTGATTGAATGTCTGATTGTTTTAGCAGATATTTCTACGATTTTAGTTTTCTTTTTTTCCTTAGTTTTAGTTCCGATGAAGAAGTTATATTTCTGTTTGAGCACCCTTTTAAACATCTTAAAATTTCTCAAAAATACTCTGCTATTAGCGTCATATTTCGACTGTCTTCTCTGTGGTGACGACTCCTCTCCAGATTGCTGCTTGATAATTTGCTCTTGTAACGCGACGTCATAGAGATGACTGCCTCTGGCTAAACTTTCTCGCCTCTGGTGCAGTGAACTTCATAGCGCAGCGCATCGATAATCTGGTACTCCTTCTCGTACAGCTGTCACATGCGTGCCTCCTTCAATACGTATACTGTTCGTTCGTTCCCAATTCTCGCCAGAGCTCGGACGTACCTTTCACTATATTGGAGAATTAGAGGCTGAACTGCTTACCAGAGAGTATCAGCGTGTGATGGTGTGTATGCTAATTAGGACTTTCATGAAGTAGAGCTTGTCAATTCCTTGGTCAAGTTACTTCTCCAAGCTGTTAATAACTAAATAACATTCTGGTCTTTCATAGCATTCTGGTCTTTCCGCCTCTTCCATTCTTCATGTAGCACATTCCAAGGTTTTGGCTTTCAGCAAGCAGTAGGACAAAGATATCGGTGTCGGAGTGGATGACGCATCTGCCTCCCACTTACCAAGCGTGGAGAACCATACTCATATCAGCCTCTTCATGATTACACCCTATCTCAGGAATTAGTTCGCATACGGCTGCGTCTTAGTCTCTAACACTGATCTTCGGTTGTCACGTACATGATCCGGTCACTGAGCTTGCCTCAGAATTCTTCTTTCTTCCACTGTGACACGAGGGAATTGGTAATGTCAGGCTTGTTTGTGGTGACACTGAAAAGCTTGTTCCCTGACTTCGCAGTATGGGCAGGGATTATGTTCTTGTACTGTTCACTGTCAGAGGTAGACACTCTTTAAAATCTTTCGACATTCTTGATTGATACCTCGCGATACATGTCGAACACTTCGTCCACGTTCCTGTTTCCTGTTGCCGGTGTTCATTACCAACTCAAACACTCTCTTAGTGACCACATGAGACATACCTCCAGAGGGCCGGGATATTCAACTTCTGCAAGACCACCATTCCAGGTATACTGAAAATACTGGTGCGTTCTCTAGGTATTTCTCGGTGACTGTGATGCGTCATTCTAGCTGTTGGGAGAGTTTGGCCTCTGTCGGGAAGCTTTGCGCTGTTGTTTTTCGCGGAAGTCCACAAGGATCGACAAGGGACCGACAAGTGCCATCAGAGCAAATACATCACGATCCATACGAGAAGGAAGTACTACATCCTAGTCGCGAACCTTATACACAGCCTACAGATCCTTAAAAGACTTCATCTTGGCTTTCTTCGATGGATCTAAGTAAACTGAAGCGGGATTAGATGAGCAACGGTAGTTACAAAGTCATTCACTGCCTTCTTTACCTCGCTCTTGTTTACCAGATTAAACATTTATTCTATTCCACACGATTTTATAAACCAAACTTTTAAACGGTGCCCTGACAGTCCAAGTGTCCTCGATATTCGAAAATGCCCAAGAAGTTCCGATCCGTACCGCACACGCCGAGGATTAGAATTTAACTTATTTTTATGAACGAAAACTAATATATGAAAAATGTACGATGGCAAGTCTAACAAAAGGATTACGTAATGCCTAAAGGTATTGGTAAACACTAACGAATGCAATTGTCCCGTGTTCAGCTCTTGGCCTGCAATAAGCCATTACTTACTTCTGTTTTCGCTTTGATACCTCGGTGATAACATCCTTGAGCTGATCCACTAGCTTACCTACAGCTTTGATCTCTTCTTCGATGCGTGCTGGAGCCAACTTCTCCTTATGGATGTAGGTCTGTGATGAAGTAATGGCCCAATACTCGTGAGGAAGCTTCCTGGGCTAAGGTAAGGTAAAGTCTGCATACGAGCCAAGTGGCCCATCAGGCCGGAGCTTATCCCGGTTTCTGTAGCATGAAGTGACTAGGAGTATTTCTTCTACCCCCTGGATGGGATGCTAGTCCATCGCAGGGTTACCCCCATCATTAAGTTCGCCGGTACCCATTTATACACCTGGGTGGAGAGAGGCACTGTGAGAGTAAAGTGTCTTGCCCAAGAACACAACACAATGTCCCCGGCCAGGGCTCGAACCCGGACCGCTCGATCCGGAGACGAGCCCACTAACCATGAGGCCACCGCACCTCCCAACCAGCCAACTACTCCTCATGGATGTAGGTCTGTGATGAAGTAATAGCCCAATACTCGTGACGAAGCTCTCCTGGGCTAACCTAGAACCCTAACAACCACATACAATGCATTCATCCACCATTGATCAGATCATGGTGTAGCGGAAACACGTTTGCACTTTCGTTTGTGAGACCGCATGTTTGTGAACTGGGGCTGGATGAAGGAAACAGGCTATTGTTTTTGAGGGCTTTGTTTCAACAGACTTGCAATTTATATAAATACTTTATCTACTTGCCCTCTTTTCATGAAATAATTTTGAGAACCGTACCCCACAATGTTTTTGCAATGATTATAAGTGCAAAATGATCATATTGTGACCAATAATCAGGCGTTTTGAAGTCACTTATGACGTCATGTGCTGATAATTCAAGCACTAGAACAAATGGACATCTTGTTTGTTATTCGGATACGTTTAAAATTTACATTTGAAACACTATTCGCTCACATTAAAGGAATACAAACCACTTTTAAGCGTTCCCCAAACATCCAAGATGGCGGCAAAAAAAGGTATGCAGGGCAAAATTTAAATTCGATTTAAAAGTGAAAGCTACCGTTCTTTCCTTGCTATCATACATTTTTGTGATGCTTGAAAGCCGAAGATTAAGATAAGACATGTTTCGGCTGTTCCCCTCAAGTGAGCCATAAACCCAAATTTTCGGCTCTCAGCTGATGGACTAAATAGCAACCGCGGTGGTTTTGACCGGCATGCAAAGCAAGATTACGCCTTCTTTACAAAAATCTTTGGCAACATTGCAGAACTAGTACCCTTTTACATTCTAGTATCAGTTTTTAATACTTCACTATCAATTTAGACTATATCTGAGTTATAAGATTTGCAAATCTACTACAGCGGAGAAAACATTTTCTCTTAAATTATATACATGTATCAAAAAAAGTTTAGAGTTCCATCCGTTTAACCCAACCCCGTCCCCTGAACCACCTTTGAGTTATGAGTTTGCTTAACCAATGGATTAAAACGAACTCACTTTACTAGCCTCAACACTGTTAATAAATAATAAATATAAATAAATATTTATATAGCGCCTATCCATGCCTGCTCTAGGCGCTGTACAATTCGCCAAAATGATCTGTACTAATCTTAATAATTAAAAATGTGCATTTAAGAAAGTAATAGAAAGTAAAAATCGCTAAGAATAATAAGTTTTCTTAAAAAGATGAGTTTTGAGTTTAGATTTAAAAGAACTTAGATTGTCACATGAGCGGATAGAAACAGGTAGACTGTTCCAGAGTTCAGGAGCGGAAACAGCTCGAGAACCATATGTCTTCAGGTGAAAATTCGTGGGGTTAAGAAGTAATAAGTGTGATGATCGGAGGATTCTGGAAGGTTGGTAGTACGCTACTAGATCTTGAATGTAGACAGGAGATTGTTGATGAAGAGCCTTAAAGGTAAGTAACATAATCTTGAATTTAATGCGTTCAGAAATAGGAAGCCAGTGTAATTCTTTCAGTATTGGAGTGATGCGGTCGTACTTTCGGGAACAGGTGATAAGTCGGGCAGCGGCGTTCTGAACAGACTGGAGCTTTTTTAAAGCACACTTCGGTACATTGTACAAAAGAGAGTTGCAGTGGTCGAGTTTGGAAGACACAAAAGCATGGACCAGGATCTCGGTGGTTTTCGTAGATAAGAATTTCCTTATCCGGGAGATGTTGCGCAGATGATAAGAGGCTGATTTACAAATAGAACTGATATGCGGAAGCATAGTCATGGTACTGTCAAATATCACACCGATGTTTCTAGCAAATTGAGATGGCTGAATTATGTCTTGACCAAAACGGATTGGTGGTAGAGACTGCTGCGGGTTGTGTTTCGAGTATAGATGAAGAAGTTCCGTCTTGTGCTCATTCAGTTTTAGCTTGTTAAGAGACATCCACTTGTCAAGATCAGACAAACAGTCCTCAATTTTTCCAACTGCATTAGTTAATTATAACTGAGTATCGTCAGCGTAGAAGTGAAATTGCATTTCGTGGTACCGTAGAATGTCAGCCAGTGCTGTAGTATAAAGTAAGTACAGGATAGGCCCTAGGACCGAACCTTGGGGGACTCCACATTTAAGCTCACGAGACTGTGATTTTTTCCCATCGATTAAGGTAAATTGTGTGCGGTTTGTAAGATAGGAACGAAACCATTCAAGGGCAGTGCCACAGATTGAAAACTTGGATTTCAGTCTTGTTAGAAGAATGTCGTGATCAACAGTGTCAAAAGCAGCAGATAGATCAAGCAGCAGGAGTATAACACAGTGACGATCGTCAATGGCACGCAAAATATCATTGTGTACACGTACAAGAGCGGTTTCACAGCTATGAAATCGCTTGTAGGCTGATTGTAGCGGTTCATTAAGTTGGTTGGATTCCAAGTAGTCCTGACGACGTACTGCAACAACTTTTTCGATGATTTTTGAAATGACCTTGAGATTTGAGATAGGCCTATAATTACTAAGGATTTCGTGGTCCAAGGATGGTTTCTTGAGTAGTGGCAGTAAGACGGCGGTTTTTAGTGAAGGAGGCACATATCCAGATTCCAGGGACAAGTTTACAATCCTGCAAAGCGTGGGTAGAAGCATGTCAAAATTTTCTTTTAACAAGACGGCAGGCAGAGGGTCCAGGCTACAAGACTTAGACACAACAGTGCGTGCAACTTCCGAAAGTTCAACGATTGAAGTAGGTGAGAAGGCATTTAACTGACAGTCGAGCGTTAATTTGTCCAAAGTACAGAAGAGATCAGGCATTTCGGCAGCTTCGAGTTTACATCTTATATTGATAATTTTATTTTCGAAGAAAGTGATAAAATTATTTGCAAGTTCCGTAGCCGAGGAACAAGACGGAAGACACTTCTCGGGCTTCCTGTGGAGAAGGCGGTCGATGGTGCGAAAAAGAGACTTGTTATCGCTTCCAGCCTCGTCGATAAGATGGAGTAATAATCCATTTTTGATTTTAAAATAGTGTTTTTCACAACAAGGCACTGGTCGACGTAAGATTGGTAATCAGACGCAAGACCGGAACGACGCCAGCACCGTTCACGTTTACGACAAATGGTTTTCTGCTTCCTAATCTCATTATTATACCAAGGAGCATGAGGTCTTAGGGTGATAATCCTTGTGCGCAGAGGTGCATGTTCATCCAAAATAGAGGATAAAACAGCATCATACTGATCGCAAAGTTCCGTAATATCTGACGAAGGTGATTTGACTAAAGTAGATGAGTTTATATCTTGTCGTAGCTTATGTAAATTGACATTGCACAGCTTTCGTGACTTTAGGACTTGTTTCGGGTTAGGTGGCCTTGAAACAGCCAAGTTACAATGGACAGCAAAGTGATCGGAGATAGCAGGGTCATCGATTGAGAAATTTGATGTCGTTGTTTCATCTAACCTGGTAATAATAAGATCCAAGACATTATCACTTTTATGAGTTGGAATATTGACATTCATGGCATTCAGATTGAAGCAGTTTAACAGATCCAAAAATTGACAAGCTGGGCCATTCGATCGATCGTTGACATGAAAATTAAAGTCACCAGCCAGGAGAAGTTTACCAGAAGAAGATACCAAGAGTTCCAGTAGATAGGAGAATTCATCGAAGAATTGAGTATGTGTAAGGCCATTCTTAGATGATAATGGTGGTCGATAAACAATAACAATACGAATAACAGATGAGCTAGAATGAAATAATAGTTCCATAAATTCAAATGAATTACAAGTATCAGTTTTCACTTGTTGAATTTTGAGATCCTTTCTGTAAAGCAGGCCGATGCCACCACCAATTCAGAAACCTACAGCCACTTCGGTTCAACTAAACGGAGGTGGCTATAACGGAGGGTCACGGGGCACAAATTGTGACATCATACTGTAGCAAGAGAAGATCAAGCTAAGAGAGTGAATCTATCATATATGCCTTGTACCTTAAGTTATTTTGAAACATGGTACATGTACGACTGTACCCAGTTCTTCTTCGGATGTTTCTCGCGCGTTACGTGGATGTTTTCGTGGAAGAATTGGTTATGTTTCGCTTCGTTTCAAGGCCAAGGAAAACATGGAACATGCAGTGCAAGGATGGGTAACCCGAAAACACTGACCCCCGGTACGCGGACCACCACAATGGACCGGGTTCGCGGACTACACTACGGACCGGTCCATAGACTACCCCTACGGACCCCCTCTATGCACCACCCTAAAACAGTGTAAAAATAATAAACAAAGATTTCTCTTATCGGTTGTCTAATAGATTCAGACTCGTGTCGGTGATTTTTCGAGTGTTACACTGTGCAAATGTAACAGACTTGGGTTTTTACCATCCCACCCCCCTCCCTAAAAGCTGTTTTCAGCTTGAGGAGATGTCGATGGTAAGAAGGAAAGTTCTTACCTTCCATTCGTGGCTCAATCTGGCTATGGAAGATATATTTTTAGGCCGTTTATTCTTGTTTGTATCTGTTTTTCCGCTAAGTAAATTGTGAGGCCTGGAACGAGTTCACGAACCCACGGGAGGATGGCTAAAAAAAATGGCATAGGGGAAAGAACACAAATTTCGAGGCTTCCCGGAGGCTTCCCTGTACGCGTCTTTCGTATACTTTATGGCCACAGCAAAGAAAATGGCAATGTGTAATTATATAAATTGCACCCGAGCCTGAATCCAGGTCTGCCCATTTGCACAATGTAACGTTCGAAATTTCGCCGTGACGAGTAATCTATTAGACAACCTGTAACTGAAATATTTATTTATCATGTTTATTATATGTTGGGGGCTGGTCCGTAGAGGGGGTCCGTAACGGGAGTCCGTGGACCGGTCCATAGGTAGTCCGCGGACCGGGGGTCAGTGTTTTCGGGTTACCCGTGCAAGGATGCCTTCCTTGATATTTTAATATCACAGAACCAAAGGAGCTTTAGCCATCGCAAAGTTTAATAAATTTCGAAACTTTAATCGGAGGACAGATTTGCCCGTCCAAACAATAAAAAAAACTGAATAAACGGTAAAGAAATGAGCAAGCAAACGAGTGCAAAGCAAACGAACGCCGAAAACAACGCAACCAAACAATCAGATGGTCGAAAATGCAGAGACGCTCCCTGCCTAAACAACAAGATGGACTTAAAGCAACAAGGAGAACAACATCAAGGACAACGTCGATTGGAAACGACTTTATGTTGAACCTAGGATTTACGCAATATTTAGATTCAGTTTGTCTATCACTCTCGGAGATATCCAAAATATAATATGTAAGAAAGCATCAAAAGCCAATTTTTTTTTTTTAATTACCCGTCGTATTTCATGTTATCTAGAATGCGCAGAATGTGATCATTTCACATTGTTGTTGTAGACAGCTATTATACTCGTTGCTATCATAGTTAATGGAGGGGAATGGTTATGAAACTCCACAAAGTTCTTTGTTGTGTGATTTTGTTCTGTTTTTTAGCCTTGACCGTGCTCAAAACACAACAATTCTTTACTACTGACCAAGCAACTAACCAATAGAGACGTCTTGGTTACGTAACTCATGCAAAGTGTATGAGCTCAAAACAAACGATTGTGCCCGGTCGTGGACATTCCAGCATAAATCTTGGTATCTTTGTTTACTCCTTTGATGTTTGCTACACTTCGTAATCAGTTCCCTATATTAACTATGTTGCTGTTCCCACTGTGATTTGCTTATGAGACTCCCTGAAACCAAATGAACGGCAAAGGAATGAACAGCCAAACGAGCACAAAAACACGGCTGAGAGCGCAAACAAAAAAGGTCGATGAATCGTCTATTGAAAATCAAAACATATAAAATGACGGATTACCTTGGGTATGATGTCTCTATGCAGGATTGACTCTCTTATCTTGATCTTCTCTCGACCGTTGCTGCATAAACGTTTATCTAAATCATATCTTATTTTAGTCTTAATTTATACGGATTTTCTGTATAGTCGACGGACAAAAAGTGTGACATTTTACTGTAGTGAAATAAAATTGTGTTTTTATCTCGCCAGTAAGTGGAAAGCAATGATCTTGATGTAATATGTTTATAAAAGGAATAGACCAAAGGCCTTGCAATTCCTTTCTTTAATGGATAAACGTATAAATTTGTCTCATCTAGCTGGATACATGTATTTCCTTCATAACACTGTGCACTGCTGTTTTCAGTCTTGATCTCTACATAATGTAAAAACAAAACTTACCGATAAACGACCGATAACGATACTCAAAAAGCAATGTTTGTAATGTTGAAATCAAGCTGGAGTTGACAGGGTCAGTGTCATAGTTCGAACAAATACTTAATTATCACTAATAATTACGTTCAGAAAAATTAACGAAAAAAGAACTGCAAACAAGCTTACAAGGGCCAAAGCATTGATAGATTGGAAAATAATCCCGGGGGTAGCTCTTCAATGTTGTTCGATGCCAGATACCTAAAATAAGGGAGAATGTTTGGTTAATAAGTAGATTTAGCCAAGCCTAAAACCGGAGCTCCTGCGCCGGATTGTTGATAGCCGGATTACGCTAACCCAGGAAAAGCAAGAAATTTGACTTAAGTTGTGTAACTCTTGCTGTAAGGTTTTCTGTACATTGCTTTGCCTTCTGTTTTGAACTTGAATAATTTCAACATACACAAAAGAAGCAGTGAAAAACACTTTCTGCAAGAAAAATTTATACTTCAGTTAAATTTAATCCTGTGTTAGCGTTAAGCGGCTTCCGAAAAACCCAGCCCTCTTTGCAACAAGTAAAACTAACATGAGCTCGCGGTGCAATCGAAAACCAGCACTTGATCAGCGGTCAACTTAAAAAAACAAGTGTTTTCGATAAGCTCTAAACTTGAACCTGCAATATGGTCACGTGATCCCGGTCGGCGGATACTTTGTAATGACATTTGTCACTTGACCATAACATGAGTGTCCAATCAAAAATGTACATTGTAAACCAATCTGTATGTATAAATATAATTAGTCTTCGTGTGTGTGCTTTGCGAGCTCTTGCATGTGTTTTTCTTATTTTCTCTTCTTATTTGACACAAATAAATAATTGCCTGAAGAAAAAGATTTTAAGGTAATTCAAGCTGTAGCTACTGTCAAGCTAATAGATGTGAAGAAAATCACGAGTTTAACACGTCTGTCAAGTTAAGAAATGAGAACAGCAATTTCATGGCATTATAGGACGAAAATAAGCTTAGCACCAAAACGAGGCTATGCCATGTGCGAGTCTAAGAAATGCCTCCCAAGAGGGAGGCAAAGGGCTTTTGACCTCTTATTTAAAGTAAGTCGCATCGAAGACGCGCCGGAGGCTCCTCGTGCGGTTGGACCGGTGAGGGTGGGACACTACGGAGACTCTACTCCCAGAAATTCTCTCCCATGAGGGGGGTAGGGGAGAGCAGAGAACGGGGAGCATTTTACTCGAATTATTTTTCAATGTTTTTTTCTTTAGATAAACATGTCAAAACGCACGTTTTAACTTGTATCCATATCAGATGAATATATCTGGCACTAATAACTTGATTTAAACAAACCCAGAAAAAAAAACAAAAAACAAAGATCAAGCCAAGGCATGATGTTTTTTATCTCGATAAATTGACCTATTGTATTCAAGGCACATATTTGTCGATCCGATGGTGGTCTGTCATGTGACATAACAGCCAATCATGTTAAAGAGTGTTATCTATCCGCCAGTATAAAAGACTGGTCGCATTCTCACTCATTCCCTCTTGCTTTCACCATCACAGCGAGTATATCTCTTGGCGATAACATTTTTTCAGGGAAGTTGAAGAGATATTTTGTATTGCATTAGAATGGGTCTCCCTCTAATTTTTATCCTGGGGCATTCATTCATTAGGCGTTTAGAGAACGTCGTTGCCGCAAACCCTAACCTTAACCACTAATTCTTGTTAAATAATGCT
This sequence comes from Orbicella franksi, assembly GCF_964199315.1. NCBI lineage: Eukaryota > Metazoa > Cnidaria > Anthozoa > Scleractinia > Merulinidae > Orbicella > Orbicella franksi. The sequence goes on from NC_138151.1 coordinate 32,124,815, forward strand.
GCCACATTTAAATGGCGTGGTGTTGGGGGGAGAACTGTGGCTAAGACGTTGCAATACCACCTCCCCGTGGTCGCTTCATTCGCTCCAGACATAGTTATTTTACAGCTGGGAACCAATGATCTCTCTCGTCTTGATGCTTTAGTTGTGGGTTCTTCTATCGAGGAGCTTGTTACCATTCTGCACGACACGTACAACGTTAAGCTTATTTGTGTCTGCCAAACCCTTCTGGGGTCCGATCCTGTATTCAACACGCGTGTTCGCGCGTTTAACAAACATGTTAAAACGTTCCTCGAAGCCCTCCCTCATGTCTTTTTCTGGGGACATAGAGGCTTTCGGAATTCATCCCGGAGATTTCTCGCGCGTGATGGTGTCCACCTCAATAGGCAGGGGCCGTTTTAAAGTCATTACGCATTCGTTCAATTGTCGACCATTAGGCCGAACTATGCTGTCTGACGCTAATTCAAGCCATTTCCTTTTGATATATGCACAGTGTACATTTTACACCAAGCCGTGTCTTGTTGCCTCGTGATTCAGCTATTTTTGCGGTTTTCATTTGCCGCATACCTTTTCATTGCTGTTTCCGTTGGCTTATCATTTGGCCACCTGTGTACACAGTACATTTGTGCCCGTGTTATACGGTATGCACAGTACATTAGTGTGCCTTTGTTTTATACGTTATGCACAGTACATAAGTGTGCATTCTTTTTATATGATAAACACAGTACATAGGTGTGTATTTGTTCTATACCGGCTTTGCTTATTGTTTTTTGCTTGCAGTTTACCGCATGAGTGTACAATCCATTTTGACCGCCTATTTCCATAGGTGTGTCCAATGCACTCGGTATTACTGTCAATGCATATCTATTTGTTCATGGAAATGAGCTTTTAAGATTGTTATTTATCTCACTTGTCGCAATTTACAGCAGAGGTGTTGTCTCGGTCTGATAACAGTCTTTTTTAATCCTTTTTCACATATCGCAACTATTTGGCGGTCAGTTTAATCCGGCACCTCTCAGGTTGTCTATTTAGTTATAGATTTCTTCCCGTCCATGTAATTGTCTTAAGCTCGTTTTACCTTGTATGCGGTTAACGCTGTCACCTAACATCCGTTATTATATAGATCATTTCTTCTCGCTTAATCATGCCGCCTAAGAAGCGTACTGCTGGCGCTGGAAGCCGTCCTAAGCGTCTTCGCTCGTTGCCGCCTGCCTCTGATCTGTAAGAGGCCGAGCCAGCTGCAATAGTACAAGATACCCAGTCTGCTGCAGTCCCGGGGATGGTCCAGTTAAATCTCCAGGCGCTCACCAGCACAATTACCGCTGCTGTCTCCGCGGCCGTGAAGGACGCCATGGCCACGCAGCATCAAGCGAGTGTCCCCGCCAGCACTACCACAGCACTTGGTCAGGTTGACCATCTGGTGAACGAGGAGATTTCAAACCTCATTCAACCCACAGGTACGCAAGGCGCGGATCCACCTCTTTCTCCCTTGAGTGTTGGGGATGAACCGCGCCAGCTTTTTACCAGCACTGGCACAGATTTAGGTGCTAGAGTTAGCTCAAAAACGAAAGCAAAAATTTGGGCTCACGAATACATAGATTTTGGTGTGTTGTTGTCAGTAGCTCCTCCCCGTGACCGGTATGCCTTATCTATGACCTCCCCTGGTGGTGTCTCGGGTCAACCCCACCTAACTCTTGAGCCTTATCACTCGCCAAAAAAGGTGATAACTATTCAGCAGTGGATAACTGCCTTTAACATTTTCGTCACGATTTATTCGGAGAAAGCTGCTGATGACGCCCCAAAGTTGATGAAATATTGTGAAGTGGTGCGTGATCTTTCTCATAAATCGGCCGACTGGCTTTTTTATGACGAGCAGTTCCGCTACTTAAGACAATCTGCACCTCACCGTTACCCTTGGGATCAAATCCACTGGGAATTATGGCTTAGGGCGATGTCCAATATTTGCGGCAAAACTCCACCATCCGCAGGTGCGGATAAGGCCCACGCACCAGTCCGTTTTCGACCTTCTACCAGCAAATTTCCCAAAGGGACATTTTGGACATTTCACGCCGGTAAGCAGTGCAGGGGATGCCAATATGAGCATGTCTGCTTTAAATGCAATGTAAAACATCCGGCAAGTCAATGTTAGGTTTCCTCAACCCACCAGCGCCCCAATGTCGGAAAGTCCGGATCACAACTTACTAATCCAAGTGTTGGACAGTCAGCCAGTCACGCCCGTAAAAGCGGACCGATTTGAGAATTTATTGGCTGGTTATAGCCCAGCCCTAAAAACCTTATTAGTTGACGGTTTTCGGAACGGTTTACGAATTTCTTACATCGGCCAATTATCTTCTTTTGAATCTCCTAATTTGCAAAGTGCCCTCCAGAATCCGGAAATTGTTTCCTCAAAATTAATGAAGAGTATCGAAGCTGGTAGGGTTGTGGGACCTTTCAAGGCTCCACCTTTTCCCATTTTTCGTACTTCGCCCATTGGCATAGTTCCCAAGAAGGCTCCTAATAATGAATTTAGCTTAATTCCCCATTTATCACACCCAAAAGGTTCGTCTGTAAATGATTCCATTGCTGACGAATGTTCATCAGTCCATTATGCTACTATTAGTGATGTCATTCATATTTTAAAGAAATTAGGTGCGGGTTGCTTTTTGGCTAAAACGGATATTAAGTCCGCATTTAGTATAATTCCTGTTCGCCCGTTGGAGTACCCGTTACTCGGTATCAAAAGGGCAAATGAATACTATTTTGATCATTGTCTCGTTATGGGACTAAGGTCTAGCTGCGCGATTTTCGAAAAGTTCGGTTCTTCTTTAGAGTGGCTTGCCATGCAACACTTACATGTCTCTGCCGTTTTACATATTTTAGACGACTTTTTGTTTATTGCGCCAAGTAGAGTTAAATGCGGTGAAGACCTTCATAAGTTTCTCGATATGCGTAACTTTCTTGGAGTCTCAATTGCCCAGGACAAAACAGTGGGACCGAATACCACTTTACAGTTTGCTGGTACAGAGCTCGATTCTGTGCGGCAGGAGGCCAGGTTGCCGTTAGACAAGCTTACCAAATGTCGTACCTTACTACATCACTTTCACAAGAAACGCTCCGTCACTGTGCGCGAACTGCAGTCTTTAATTGGCCTGTTAAACTTCTGTTGTTCTGTTGTCATCCCAGGCCGCGCTTTTTTACGCCGCTTAATTGACCTTACCAGCGGTCTAACAAGCCTTTATCACCACATCCGTTTAAACAGAGAATCTAAACATGATATCCGTATGTGGTTAACATTTCTAGATAATTTTAATGGAAGGGCATTTTTTCCGTCGGACCGCTGGGAAACTTCCTCTACACTTGAATTATATACAGATGCCGCGCCATCTAAAGGTTATAGTGCGGTATTTGGTAGGCATTGGTTTGGCGATGCCTTTCCGGATGCATGGCACAGTTTCAACATCACTTTCCTCGAGCTTTTTCCCATTGTTTTAGCTGCCCACATATGGGGGTCTAGTATGACCAATCGCTGCGTGCTATTTTTCACAGATAATGCTGCCCTAGTAGATATTATAAATAAGCAGACCTCTAAGCATAAGTTAGTCATGGTTCTACTACGTGACTTGGTTCTTAGTTGTCTACGCTATAATATTTTATTTCGTCGTCGGCATGTTCCCGGCCTGCAGAACAGTCAAGCCGATTACATCTCTCGCTTTCAGGTCGAGAGCTTCAAGGTAATAGCGCCACAGGCAGACGAATTACAAACACCAGTGCCAGCGAACCTTCTACCGGAGAGTTGGTCACTCATTTGAGAGATTTATAAGGCTTCGCTCTAACGTTTACAATTTTGTGGCCTTGATACCAGTCGATACAAAGGCCAGAGCTTTCGAATTGGGGCTGCTTCGCTCGCGGCTGATAAGGGTTTCTCAGATGCGCAAATCCGCACTCTTGGCCGCTGGAAATCTGATGCTTTCAAAATATATATCCGCTCTGAACGCCTCCAAGCTAATTAAGTTAAACATGTCATTAGGTCACGCACCATTGAAACACTTTTACACCTTTTTCTATTTTTCTTCAGTCTTAGAAATGTAGGTCAGACATGGGCTGCCACTATTTCTGACGCATTATTTAGTACTATGATCAAGACTGTAGTCATTGTTGACGACCTTGTAGGTCAGACAAGGGCTGCTACATTTTTCTGTCGTCAATTATTTTAGTTTTGGTGGATTTTTTTGTTCATACGCGATGTCGGAAACTGAGGTCAGACATGGGCTGCTGCGGTTTCCGTCGTCACATTACTTTTTCTGTTGTGCGTCATTGTGTGACAGCAACGTGGGTCAGACATGGGCTGCCATAACTTCAACTTTATTGCTTCCATCACCTATTACAATATATACTATAAATCGCCTAATATTACTATTTTGTTGATACAAAACAAGTGACGAGGGAGTCTATAGAAAAGCAAAAAAAAAAAAAAAAATGCGTGAAATTATAGATCCGTAATTTGACATTTATCAACTAATGCTGTGTTTACATTTGAGCTTTTACCAAGGTAAACAGTTACTAAGGTCAAGTTACTTAACCTTGGTACATTCGTCCAGTGTTTATACCTGGTCAAATAACTCAAGTTGATCTTTCAACAGTCGCGCGCGCTACATTATCAACGTCATGAAATTCGAACTTGGACGGGGATCCCACCGCAGCGGAACAGGAGCAAATTGAGGTGCCATCATTTTCATAGGCGAGGACTTCATTCCATAATATTGCGGCGACAATTCAGCTGCTTTATCATACTCAGAGTATGCATGGTTATATGCGTAGAAACGTAGATACGTTGTATATGCAGCATCCTCCCTGGTGGCAAAATATATCGACAATAATTACACAACAAAGGACCGAACTTTGTCTAGAGAAAGTTGTAAATAATACTGAGAATGAAAAATACAATGCTTTCTTTTACGTGACGGATTGTTCGCCGTAAGAAGATCGATCCAATCTTTCCACGTTATCTGCCATGATAACCTAGTCAAAACTGGAAAAGAAACGCTTTGCTTTGTCGGCAATTGCACAATCTGCTCACCGCGGGAAGTGATATATTACGCCGCCACAAGCGGATATATCTGTCATCTTGACCTTGGTTACCAACTGTAACCATGCCTGATCACAGGGTAATTACAACTTTTACCTTGGTTAAATTTCTTTTGTCTTTTGCGGCATTTACCAAAGTATCAGTTGGCGTTTACACACGGAAAATGTTTACCAAGGTAAGTAAACTCTGGTACCTCGGTAAACCGTTCAAGTCTAAACACAGCATAAGTGATAATAATTATCAAACTTGAAACAACTCGAAATATCTTATGAAATAATCAACGAAGCAATAAGTATCAAAAGCTTATTTCATAAAAGGGGTATTTTGCCACTGCTGCTATCTTTGTCTAATATAGATCTTTTTATGTTATTCTTAAATATATTGAAAGATTCGATTTTTCGTGTTTTGATGTCTATACTATTACATATTTTTGGACCTTGAAAGGCCAAGGAGTATTGGCCAAGTGTAGTTGATTTACGTGGGAGATGACTGTCATCTGCACGTCGTGTACCATAACTATGTATTTGATAATTTGCTGAAAAGATGTCTGACAAATTTTTTGGAAGTTGATTATTGTAAAACTTGAACATAAAAAAAAAATGAAATTTCTAGCTTATTTATCTCTTGTACTTTTAATATTTTTAGTTCCTTAAAGACATTTTCTGTAATCTCTCTATACTGAATTTTAGCTATAGCCCTGACTGCTCTTTTCTGAAGTATTACTATTCTAGATAGTCTAGTAGGATAATTGTTGGCCCATATGACATTACAGTAATGTATGTAAGGGTAAACAAGAGTGTAATATAAGGTTTTGGTCGTTTCTTTGGTTAAAAATTGCCCTACTTTAAACATAATTCCAATATTTTTTGATATTTTACTTGTTATCAAGCTAATATGAGGTTTCCATGTTAGTTTTTCATCTATAACTGTGCCAAGAAACTTACATTCCCTAACTCTGTCAATGATGTTCTCGTCTATCATTAAATTTATAGTCTCATTCATGTTTTTTCTGTTTGAAAATAACATGTAAGTTGTTTTAGAAATATTTAAAGATAATTTATTTGCTTTGAACCATAGAGAAAGTTAAGTTAACTCACCATTTGCTTTTGTAAGTAACTGGTTTAGACTTTTAGTTTTGTAAAATATGTTGGTGTCATCAGCAAATAATGTGAAGGAAAACACATTTGAGGAAGCACTTATGTCATCGATGTATATCAAGAATAGGAGTGGCCCAAGTACTGACCCCTGTGGAACCCCACATATTATGTCTGACATTTCTGAGTCAACTCCTTTGAATTGTACATACTGTTTTCTGTTAGATAAGTAGTTCTTAAACCATAAGTGTGGTATACCTCTGATTCCATAATGTTCAAGTTTGTTCAATAGGATTGTGTGGTTAACTGTATCAAAGGCTTTTGCGAGATCTAAAAAGATACCTATACAGTATTCCCCATTGTCAATTGCAAAATGTATTTTTTCTACAAAATCTAAAATTGCCTTTGCAGTAGAGTGTTTTTGCCTAAAGCCATACTGGTTTTTGTTTAAGATGTTAAATTTAGTTAAATAATCTATAAGTCGATTGTATACAACTTTCTCTAAAATCTTTGAAAATGAAGGTAAGATTAGCGGCTGAAGGGGAACTCGACTGGTTGTCTGGTTAAAGTGGATTTCTTTGCCATCAATGATGCTAGATAGTTGTCGGCTGCTCGTCTTCGTTCCCGTGGTTGTAGGCTTCAACGCTTTATTCTTGTCGATGGCCATTTGTTGTTATTATTTCGGATTTTGGAACTCCCTAGGCCTTCAGCTTTCTGACCACCGTTTTCCGGACTGAGTGGTTGGATAATCTGTTTTAGGGACCCACGTTCGTAATCGATTCCGTCTTGTTTACACACGAAGGCGTAAAACCGCTCGAGTACTTCATTCAACTGCTCCGGAAGAATCATCTCCAGGTATCGCTCAAGGCTATTTTCGCCACACGACTTCTCAAAAACCCTCACCCAGGTAATTGTGCTCTATCGCGTATTTAAGTTTTCTGCCGCTTCTTTTAATTCCGTAACTTCTTCAATGGTCACCGTCTTAAATCTCAACGCCATCTTGGCAATGATCGAAATACAAGAGATGTTGCCATGGCAATTTTATAATTTCACATGTGAAATTATAAATTAATGCTAAAATTTCGCGCCAAAATTAAGGAGTAATTTGTCACCCATGATGTTCAATATGTTTTAAATTCCTCTACTGATACTAGGTGGAAGCTTGTATTCACCAAGTTTAAAGGATCTGAAGGGTGTAGCTTAGCTAGAAGACGCTCAGTTAATTTTCCATACATTTGTCTGTTTTTTTTTCCCGCGAACCGCGTCCACCCAGCCAAATTTACAGACAAATGTATGGAAAATTAGAAAAATAAACCGAGCGTCTTCTAGCCAAGCAACATCCTTTAAACCTGGAAATACAATCCTGTACCTAGTAGTTTAACGTTCCGATTGACAACTTGTGTAAAATTCAATTTTGGAAAAAGTTATTTGCCATCGGATTCCTATACAACCACTGTAATTTCTGACCGCTTTGCCTAGCCATCAAGATGTCGTCGAAAACCATGATGTATAGTCTATTTAAGCTCGCAAATCTCACAGATATTTTTCATCGCGACCCATCGCAAAGCCCTGCAAGTTTACCGAAGGAGAGTAGTAATTCAGATCGCAAAATCTCACAGATGTTTCGTATGACAGAGAATTTACCGAAGGAGGAAAATAGCCGTAAATTTGCTTCCATTGCTCCCATTGCCTCCAGATTTCAAGTACTGTTTCACAGATGGCAATATTTCTCCTCGCGGCCTGTCAATAACGCTCGAAAACAATGAAGCCAACACTCCACGAGATCGCATTGGTAGTAAAATGACCTAAACCACTACAGCGACATAGAAGAAAAGGTACGCAAAGGAAGCTAGAGAAGGCGTTTTTATTTGTTTTCCACAGTGAAAAATTTGCCGGCAGAAAATGCGAAATTCGAAGCGAGTGAGGCACTTCGACACAACACTGTCACTATCAATGCAAATATTAACGCGAACCACATTCTGTTATTCCTGTGTGTTATCATTTGTTGAAGAAATTACAACTGCAAAACTAAATGTTTGGATTTATTTCCACGCGGAGAGCCACTCAAAAGTTGATGGCCTTAGTACATCAGCCAATGCATCCAGTGTGAGGACTAGTCACATGAAAAACCGGACTTTGAATGTTATAGAAGGTTATAAATAAATACTAATCAGGTCTGTGATATATTATTAAACTCTCGACATGGGACCCAAAAAGATGTCTGAATCGAGAAGACTACATAAATTATCTTTCTCGCTGTAGCAAAGACGTTTGTGAAATGAAGTGCGATCATGTTAGCGGACATTTAACCAATTCGGGGAGGAACATGTAGACCAGAGTCGAGTGAGCGGTGTAATTCGAACCTACAGCAAATAGAAGAGTAAAAAAACAAACCCAGAAAACAAAAAATATTGCCCTCGACCCGCCACACTCGACCTTCAACATGTAACCCTCGATCGTCGACCCTCAACAAAAAGATAGACTCCACATGATCGCGTCATCTGTGTCGATACTTTTATAACAATTGGCCAATTAGCACGTGATAGAGTTAAAAGTTATTGTAAAAAAGGAAAAAAATCCATATATTCCATGTTGCCGCTCGTCTTTTCAGTAGTAGATCATACCAATGACATGAAAATGTTTTAACAGCAAAAGAAAAAAGTGGCACACGAGACGATTGCGGAGTGTGTCACCGATGCTCTGACCACATTTTGATGTTATCTATAACCAGGAGCCATAATCGGGGACGGAGACCGTAAGTCTTGGGATCCGCGCGCACCTATGATATGGGACAATTTTTCTATTTTTAGAACAAATTGCGCCATCCTGACGTCATACATCCGCGCGGACCCACGCACATGTCGGAGGCTCTCGCGTGGATGTTGTCACGTTGCGTGATCAAATGGTGAGAGTTGAGAGATAGAGAGATTATCTTGCGTATTTTTCCCAGCGATGGCAGGGAATAAGGCAGGGAATACGAACCAGGGCGCTTATATGTAGTTTTATGCTCTGAGCTAACGGAAAAGGTGGATTTTTCAGTGTCGAAAACAAGACTTCAATCTCCCGCTGGGAATGAATAATAAGATCTGCTCGCGCTAGTTGGGGGAAGCTTACGCGTGTTTTTGCGTTTGTTCTAACTTAAGAATATAGCAAGAAAACTCTCCACTCTGGTATCGAGTTAATTTGTGAGTTTCTCAGACAATGGTTAATCATAACCAAAACCTGTTTTGTTTCTGCTTGTTTGGTGAGTTTGCAAAAGTTTTTGAAAGGAAGGTCTGACGCGTACAATTAGCTCATTTGCATAGTGCAGCTCGTGCACTTTCAAGTCCGAGTCGGTGTTTTCAATTGTCAACAAGTCTTGACAAAGATTTCTTTCGTTATCTTTCGTGCTGAGATGCTGCAACAAATTTCACGAACGCAAAAAAGGCTACTAACGTCGTGTGTTTCTTCGACATAAACATAGCGAAGTTTTACACTGCGAAAATGAAAATAGACAAGGAGTTTTGATAACTCGATCAACAAAATCGAAATCGTTATTCGAAGTTGATTAAAGAAAGCGTCAACGTAACTTTGCTGATTGTTTCTGCTTTATTCGCATATTTTCAGCTTAGCTTTAAATATGTTCTCAAACATTTATCAATCTTAAACATATTCAAAAACTACAGAGTTATTGTTTGAGTTCGATGTACGCTTTCTCACGAAAGTGCGGCGGAAGTACAATTTGTCATGTTTACTGACTTTACAAAACAAGCATCAGCGGGCGCTCTCATTCATGGACAACAGAGAATTTACTGAATTTTTACACGAATAAAACTGAGCAGTATCTACGGACGTAAAGTTATTGGGCCTTGATGAAACATCCAGCGTTGCTTACAATTGAGGCCAAACTCAAACTAGCAATTATTTTGTTTTACTTTTCGGTCGCGATAGACTGGCAAATTTCTCTCAGGCGTGTGGCAAGAGGAGTAGGAAACTATGAAGTCCTGAAGCTCTGCTATATCTAAATATATCCAACTAGTTTTTTGCTGCGTAATGGACAGCTGTTAATCTTCAACATATGTGAAATTTAAAAAGGAGTAATTTACAGCTCATGTAAAAGAAGCATCCGTTGGAACACAACTTGGTCAGCGATATATATCTAAGCTTAAAGCGGAACATACCTAAATTCGACACTGTCTTACTTCACTCAAACTGCAGCAGCTTACGACGAAAATACTTAAGCAAAATTCCAACAGACGTAAACGCGCTGAGTTGTGGGCCAAAAACATGAAAAATTTCGGGAATTTCGGACGCCATTCCCCCCGTGCGACATCCGCAAAAATCCTCGCAGCATGTACGCGCGTGTGCCGCAGGCGATGGCGCAATTTGTTCTAAAAATAGAATTATTGTCCCATATCAAGGGGACAACCCCAATACTGTGAAGTGAAGTGAAGTGATCGGATATGGATCGCGCTTACGGTCTCCGTCCCCGATTATGGCTCCTGCTATAACGGAAAGTATAACCTGTTTTCTATTTCTTAAATACCTATTTTGAAATGATTGTTTTCCTACTAAAATAATAATAAAATAATAAATAACAATAATCCGATTAGACATTTGCAAAAAGCAAGGCTAGCAGTTGTAATGATTGTTAAAGAAAAAGAAAAGATGATCGATATACTTACAGGCCTTTCAAGTTCTCCAAAGAGGAGAAGATATCCTGTGGTAAATTCTGAATGTTATTTCCTGTCAGGTCTCTGCGGTAGACGGAGAACAAGTTGAAAATACATAGTATTAATAAAAAGATAAAAACGTATTTTCATGTGGAGCAAGTTCACGGCTGTCATATCAACGGCAAAAGGCCTTGATATATCGAAAAAGGATTTTATCAACAACCACCCAGCCCCCCCCCCCCCCCCCCAACCCCTCTTCTTCTTGAACAGTTATCAGGGATGAAGGGAATGGGAGGACGATTTCATTCATCTCTCGCCGATACATTTGATATGTCGGGAGTCTCCCCACATCATTTGATATTACAATTAGTCCATCACTGCTGAGGTGGTTGTATGGCTCACTTAAGGGGAACAAACGAAACTTGTATATTCTTAATCTTTGACTATTGCGCATCATAAAAATGCATGATAGCGAGGATAGAACGGTAGCTTTCACTTTGTAAATCGAATTTTAAATTTACCCCCAATACCCTCCCTTTGGTCGTCATCTTGGAATTCGAAATGTTATTTTCTTATATGTTTCTTTTCTTAAAGGTAGACGTTATTTTGCCTGGTCCTACATTTGTAATAATTAGTATCTTGGTTATTATTTCAGTATTGTCTGTAGTTGTTTAAGCTGTGATGACGTCATAAATTACAGCACAATGGCCACCGTTTTGTTTTCTAGTTTATGTATTCAACCTCTATTTCAACCATCTGAAATGACTAAATTACCAATAAGGTGCTTCACATCACAATACTAGAAAAAAACCTTTTTCTACGTTTAGTTAAGTAAGCACAATACGTCATTAACCAATATACCCTAACTCAACGTAGATACTTCAGTCTAGAGCTGGTTCGAGTACAGAAACGCCAGGCTCGTATAACGCCCTCTGTCACTGCTGTCACTTGCATTTGGATCTGTAACTTCTCAAAGTCATAAGCTTAAACACGGTAAATCAGGACCGCGACAGTGCTTGGATATCTGATTGTTTTAGCAGATATTTCTACGATTTTAGTTTTCTTTTTTTCCTTAGTTTTAGTTCCGATGGAGAAGTTATATCTCTGTTTGAGCACCCTTTCAAACACCTTAAAATTTCTCAAAAATACTCTGCTATTAGCGTCATATTTCGACTGTCTTCTCTGTGGTGACGACTCCTCTCCAGATTGCTGCTTGATAATTTGCTCTTGTAACGCGACGTCATAGAGATGACTGCCTCTGGCTAAACTTTCTCGCCTCTGGTGCAGTGAACTTCATAGCGCAGCGCATCGATAATCTGGTACTCCTTCTCGTACAGCTGTCACATGAGTGCCTCCTTCAGTACGTATACTGTTCGTTCCTTCCCAATTCTCGCCAGAGCTCGGACGTACCTTTCACTATATTGGAGAGAATTAGAAGCTGAACTGCTTACCAGAGAGTATCAGCCTGTGATGGTATGTACGCTAATTAGGACTTTCATGAAGTAGAGCTTGTCAATTCCTTGGTCAAGTTACTTCTCCAAGCTGTTAATAACTAAATAACATTCTGGTCTTTCATAGCATTCTGGTCTTTCCGCCTCTTTCATTCTTCATGTAGCACATTCCAAGGTTTTGGCTTTGAGCAAGCAGTAGGACAAAGATATTGGTGTCGGAGTGGATGACGAATCTGCCTCCCACGTACCAAGCATGGAGAACCATACTCATATCAGCCTCTTTATGATTACACCCTATCTCAGGAATTAGTTCGCATATGGCTGCGTCTTAGTCTCTAACACTGATCTTCGGTTGTCACGTACATGATCCGGTCACTGAGCTTGCCTCAGAATTCTTGTTTCTTCCACTGTGACACGAGGGAATTGGCAATGTCAGGCTTGTTTGTGGTGACACTGAAAAGCTTGTTCCCTGACTTCGTAGTATGGGCAGGAAGTATGTTCTTGTACTGTTCACCGTCAGAGGTAGACACTCTTTAAAATCTTTCGACATTCTTGATTGATACCTCGCGATACATGTCGAACACTTCGTCCACGTTCCTGTTTCCTGTTGCCGGTGTTCATTACCAACTCAAACACTCTCTTAGTGACCACATGAGACATACCTCCAGAGGGCCGGGATATTCAACTTCTGCAAGACCACCATTCCAGGTATACTGAAAATACTGGTGCGTTCTCTAGGTATTTCTCGGTGACTGTGATGCGTCATTCTAGCTGTTGGGAGAGTTTTGCCTCTGTGGGAGGCTTTGCGCTGTTGTTTTTGGCGGAAGTCCACAAGGATCGGCAAGAGACCGACAAGTGCCATCAGAGCAAATACATCACGATCCATACGAGAAGGAAGTACTACATCCTAGTCGCGAACCTTATGCACAGCCTACAGATCCTTAAAAGACTTCAGCTTGGCTTTCTTCGATGGATCTAAGTAAACTGAAGCGGGATTAGATGAGCAACGGTCGTTACAAAGTCATTCACTGCCTTCTTTACCTCGCTCTTGTTTACCAGATTAAATATTTATTCTATTCCACACGATTTTATAAACCAAACTTTTAAACGGTGCCCTGACAGTCCAAGTGTCCTCGATATTCGAAAATGCCCAAGAAGTTCCGATCCGTACCGCACACGCCGAGGATTAGAATTTAACTTATTTTTATGAACGAAAACTAATATATGAAAAATGTACGATAGCAAGTCTAACAAAAGGATTACATAATGCCTAAAGGTATTGGTAAACACTTGCGAATGCAATTGTCCCGTGTTCATTACGTAATGCCCAAAGGTATTGGTAAATACTAACGAATGCAACTGTCCCGTGTTCAGCTCTTGGCCTGCAATAAGTCATTACTTACTTCTATTTTCGCTTTGATACCTCGGTGATAACATCCCTGAGCTGATCCACTAGCTTTTCTACAGCTTTGATCTCTTCTTCGATGCGTGCTGGAGCCAACTACTCCTTATGGATGTAGGTCTGTGATGAAGTAATAGCCCAATACCCGTGAAGAAGCTTCCTGGGCTAAGGTAAGGTAAAGTCTGCATACGAGCCAAGTGGCCCATCAGGCCGGAGCTTATCCCGGTTTCTGTAGCATGAAGTGACTAGGAGTATTTCTTCTACCCCCTGGATGGTATGCTAGTCCATCGCAGGGTTACCCCCATCATTAAGTTCGCCGGTACCCATTTATACACCTGGGTGGAGAGAGGCACTGTGAGAGTAAAGTGTCTTGCCCAAGAACACAACACAATGTCCCCGGCCAGGGCTCGAACCCGTACCGCTCGATCCGGAGACGAGCCCACTAACCATGAGGCCACCGCACCTCCCAACCAGCCAACTACTCCTCATGGATGTAGGTCTGTGATGAAGTAATAGCCCAATACTCGTGACGAAGCTCTCCTGGGCTAACCTAGAACCCTAACAACCACATACAATGCATTCATCCACCATTGATCAGATCATGGTGCAGAGGAAGCACGTTTGCACTTTCGTTTGTGAGACCGCATGTTTGTGAACTGGGGCTGGATGAAGGAAACAGGCAATTGTTTTTGAGGGCTTTGTTTCAACAGACTTGCAATTTAAATAAATATTTTATCTACTTGCCCTCTTTTCATGAAATAATTTTGAGAACCGTACCCCACAATGTTTTTGCAATGATTATAAGTGCAAAATGATCATATTGTGACCAATAATCAGTCGTTTTGAAGTCACTTATGACGTCATGTGCTGATAATTCAAGCACTGGAACAAATGGACATCTTGTTTGTTATTCGGATACGTTTAAAATTTACATTTGACACACTATTCGCTCACATTAAAGGAATACAAACCACTTTTAAGCGTTCCACAAACATCCAAGATGGCGGCAAAAAAGGGTATGCAGGGCAAAATTTAAAATTCGATTTAAAAGTGAAAGCTACCGTTCTTTCCTTGCTATCATACATTTTTGTGATGCTTGAAAGCCGAAGATTAAGATAAGACATGTTTCGGCTGTTCCCCTCAAGTGAGCCATAAACCCAAATTTTCGGCTCTCAGCTGATGGACTAAATAGCAACCGCTGTGGTTTTGACCGGCATGCAAAGCAAGATTACGCCTTCTTTACAAAAATCTTTGGAACATTGTAGAACTAGTACCCTTCTACATTCTAGTATCAGTTTTTAATACTTCACTATTAATTTAGACTATATCAGTTATAAGATTTGCAAATCTACCAAAGCGGAGGAAACATTTTCTCTTAAATTATATACATGTATCAAAAAAAGTTTAGAGTTTCGTCCGTTTAACCCACCCCCGTCCCCTGAACCACCTTTGAGTTATGAGTTTGCTCAACCAATGGATTAAAACGAACTCACTTTACTGGCCTCAACACTGTTTTGTAATTTAGTAATTTATTTCAGAAACCTACGGCCACTTCGGTTCAACTAAACGGAGGTGGCAATAACGGAGGGTCACAGGGCACAAATTGTGACATCATACTGTAGCAAGAGAAGATCAAGGTAAGAGAGTGAATCCATCATATATGCCTTGTACCTTAAGTTATTTTGAAACATGGTACATGTACGACTGTACCCAGTTCTTCCGCGGGTGTTTCTCGCGCGTTGCGTGGATGTTTACGTGGAAGAATTGGTTATGTTTCGCTTCGTTTCAAAGCCAAGGAAAACATGGAACATGCAGTGCAAGGATGGGTAACCCGAAAACACTGACCCCCGGTACGCGGACCCCCACAATAGACCGGGTTCGCGGACTACCCTAGGGACCGGTCCATGGACTACCCCTACGGACCCCCTCTACGGACCACCCTAAAATAGTGTAAAAATAATAAATAAAGATTTCTCTTATCGGTTGTCTAATAGATTCAGACTCGTGTCGGTGATTTTTCGAGTGTTACACTGTGCAAATGTAACAGAATTGGGTTTTTACCACCTCACCCCCTCCCTAAAAGCTGTTTTCAGCGTAAGGAGATGCCGATGGGAAGAAGGAAAGTTGTTACCTTCCATTCGTGGCTCAATCTGGCTATGGAAGATATATTTTTAGGCCGTTTATTCTTGTTTGTGTCTGTTATTCCGCTAAGTAAATTGTGACGCCTGGAACTAATTCACGAACCCACGAGAGGATGGCTAAAAAAAATGGTATAGGGGAAAAAACACAAATCTCGAGGCTTCCCGGAGGCTTCCCCCTACGCGTCTTTCGTATACTTTATGGCCACAGCAAAGAAAATGGCAATGTGTAATTATATAAATTGCACCCGAGCCTGAATCCAGGTCTGCCCATTTGCACAATGTAACGTTCGAAATTTCGCCGTGACAAGTAATCTATTAGACAACCTGTAACTGAAATATTTATTTATCATGTTTATTATATGTTGGGGGCTGGTCCGTAAAAGGGGTCCGTAGCGGGAGTCCGTGGACCGGTCCATAGGTAGTCCGCGGACCGGGGGTCAGTGTTTTCGGGTTACCCGTGCAAAGATCAAAGAACAAAAGGAGCTTCGGTCCTCGCCAAGTTTAAATACATTTCGAAACTTTAATCGGAGGACAGATTTGCCCGTCTAAACAATAAAAAAACTGAATAAACGGTAAAGAAATGAGCAACTAAACGAGTGCAAAGCAAACGAAGGCCGAACTGAAAACATCGCAACCAAACAATCAGATGGTCGAAAATGCAGACAGACGCTCCCCGCCTAAACAACAAAAGGGACTTAAACAACAAGGAGAACAATATCAAGGACAACGTCGATTGGAAACGACTTTATGTTGAACCTAGGAATTACGCAATAATGTAGATTCAGTTTGTCTATCACTCTCAGAGATATCCAAAATATAATATGTAAGACAGCATCAAAAGCCTATTTTTTTTTTAATTGCCCGTCGTATTTCACGTTAACTAGAGTACGCAGAATGTGGTCATTTCACATTGTACATACATACATACACGCATACATACATACATACATTTTATTTTGTTTTTAAATTAAAATTACAATTATAACATGCCCGCGGATAGCTGAGCTAATCTAGGCGGGTCATGTTTACACGAATTATTAATATGCAACTAGGTACAACTAAATACAACTGAAGGCATCAAGAGAACTAAAGAGACTAAAATTGACAGCAATGATTAGAGACAACTAATAAACTAACGGTATTACAAATAATAATTAACAACAGTTACGACGAGAGACTACAGATACACTAAAACGATATTATTGAATATTTATGAATACATACTAAAAGGAGATTTATTCACCCCACCGGGGAATAAATGGTTTTATGCATCTGGTTAGTGCCAGTCTCCCAGCAAAGGGTTGGGGGGACATCCGGGTCCTTGGAAAACCTATATTTAAGCAGACGAGGCTAGGCTACTGTCCTCTTTTCCCAAACACTCGTGCTTTACACACAGTTCGTAATTTCCCACCCACCCTCCGTTGGGATAGGGAAAATGGTCTTTTTTGAATATTTGTGTGGGTACTCCCCCACCTTTGCTGGGAATGATTTTGATTGTTTAATGTTTCTCAGAGTAAACGTTTGTTGTTATAAAAATAAACGACCACCTCGGTGGCCAAAACATGGCAAATGATGTTTTTGTCAGTTCTTCCCAGCAAACCACGCGCAGCCACTGCATTGTATGGTAAAGGAGTTACAAATAGATGCAATAACATAGAGCATAAAGAAAATAAATTCAGCTTTACTTTTTGAACGACATCTGAAAGATCAATATTACAGTCTTCTGAAGCTAGAATTTCAAAAAGTATTTGTTTTATTTTCCTCATAAAGAATTTTTTGTGAAAGTTTTCTTAAAGATATAGGCATTTCATTCCAAATTTTTGTTCCTATTCTAGAAAATGAGTTCACTTGAATCGAGAGCCCAGAACGTTGTATGTAAAAGTTATTTGAGACTGAGGATCGAGTATTATAAGAATGAATATCAGAAATGTCTTGAAAGAGATCTTGAATGTTTCCAGGAGCATTTCTGTGTCTTATTTCAAACATAAGGTTAGCTAAAAGCTCATAATACAAACATTTTAACGGTAAAACACTGGCATCAATAAATAAAGGGATCGTATGTTGATTTCGCTCAGTAAAATAGATTAAGCAAAGAGCTCGCTTTTGGAGCTGGAGAAGCTTTTCAAGGTGTGATTTATATGCTTGGCCCCAAGCCATCATACCATAAGTTAAATAAGGAGTAACTAGGGATCTATAAATAGTTAAAAGAGTATGTCTTGGCAGAAAATACCGTAGTTTACAAATCAATTCTACAGTTCGGCTTATTTTAACAGCTACATGGTCAATATGACGTTTCCAAGAAAGATTATTGTCAATTATCACACCTAGATATCTCACAAATTTTTTACATTCTAGAGCCACATGCTTATTTTGATCATTATCGAATATCATAATTTTGAGATGATAAGTAAGTTTTCTCTGAGCTGGTCTAAATATAACAAAATTTGTTTTTTTAATATTTAAGGTTAATTTATTAGCCGTTAACCGATCGAACAACTTGCAGAGTTCTTGATTTACAGTCGACTCAAGGGACTTAAGATTTTTGTCAGAGGATTCTTGGATATCGTTGACATAGATTAGGAAAAGTAAAGGTACTGAGCCTTGGGGTACGCCACAAGTGGTATTTTGCCTTTTAGATATATAAGAGCCAATTTGCGTAGTTTAAGTTCGACCATCCAAGTAAGATGAGAACCATTTATTTAAAACACCACGAAAACCATAGTGATCTAGCTTGTGCAAAAGAATTTTATGATCGAATGTATCAAAAGCCTTTTTCAGGTCAATGAATACACCACATGAGAACAAGCGCTTGTCCATGTTTTCCTATATGGTACTTACAATGTCAAGAATTGTACGCTGTGTTGAATGCGCTTTGCGGAAGCCGTATTGAGATGGAAAAAGTATATCATTTTGTTCAATGAAAGATTCCACACTTGGCCCCTTGGGAAAAATATGTTTTTGGAGAGCACGAGAGAAGCGTAAGAGTTGCTGAGCAACTCTAGCTTCTTGAGTGCTCTCCAAACTTACCAAGTGCATTCAAAATTCGATATACGCACAGCTGTAAGCATGAACCAATTCTTTTATAACATAGCGAAAACAACCTGGGCACACGATCAGTCGAACTCTTAAATAGATTTACTGAAATACATGCCGTAACTACTAGCTATTACAAACGAAGAGCGGGGTGGAGGAAACGTTTAAAAAAGATCTTACGGTCGATTGCAACTGCCGGTCAATCAAAATTCAAAGTTTTGATAATCAAACTTCAAAGGTCACCCACCCACTTGGGAACGTTTTGGCGCCACTCCGCAAACACTTGAAGAGAAGCAAAGTCAGCAACGCGTACGGGCATTTTGTCTTTTGCAGTTTTGAAAATCAGAATGAACGATAGGAAATCAATGGAGGAATTTCTGTCGGATGTCGACTATGATGTTTTACAATATGCAGGGAAATTTTAAAGGAAGAAAGGGTTCACCTCAACATTGTTTGCGCGGTATCTAGCAGAAGAAGATCTTCATTTCTCCTGAAGGCCACAAAAGACTAGTCTTGAACATGATTGCTCGGCTAACAACGCTTGGGAGAGTAAAAAGCAGCTTGAAGCGTCAAACAACGTCAACACAGCAGTTACAAAGCCCTGAATCAAATTTCCAATCTCCTGCACGAAAAAAAGATATCCACGTCGGGCTCAAACAATGATGCGGACGAGTATCGAGTATCGAAAACGAGCGACGTTTCTCTTCTGACAAGCAGGCATCAGTTACTTAGCCCATGTGAAAGATTCATCGAGGAAAATGAGCCAAGAATTAAAGTTTAAACTTGAGGAAGCAATCGCTAAAAGATAAGAACTTGAAGAAACCTCTGCCAAGATAAGAGACGCAGCTTCCGCGCTTGGAAATACCGGTCAACGCTATGTAACTGTCATGTAAGAAATCACACAGTTCGCACCTGCCGAGTGGCAAAATGTGAGTCAGTGTTTTTCTGTGGAGAGTTGAGTTGGCATCCAGATGAAAAACAGGAGTTTCAGGAGAAAAAAAGGGAAATAGCAGCTTTAGAAACGGCCGCCGCGAAAATAGAACTGGATTTGAACTGGCTTTCTCCCGAGTAAAAATAGTTCTTTGAATAAACACGTAGAGGAAATTTTGCTTGAAAAGTTTCCCCATATTAGTATGTGTAATCAAATGGTGACGAGTGAAATTAGGAAATAATTTCACGCGCGTTTTGTCAAAATTCTGATAATTTCCCTCGCCTAAAGGCTCGGCAAATTATCAGAATTTTGACAAAACGCAAGTGAAATTATTTCCTAATTTTACGAGAAAACCATTTGATTACCCTTTAATATCGTGGGTTACAAATTACGTTCACAACCGTAACTTTTTTACTGGTTTATTCTATCGAAAATCGAGAACGTTACGAAGAATATAGTTTTAGTTTCAAGCATACATTATTGCTAAAGTTCGTAATTTTCTGAGTTTCTTCTCAAAAATACCTTTCGAATTCTTCGTGCTTGTTCATAATGTTTCAAAATTAAGACAACTGTCAAATCTTTCTTAGATGATTGGCTCTAATTCGTCATGAACTGATGAATGAAATGGCAACGGCACCTGTTGAAATGAGCTGAAACTAAAATTTTGCACGAGGCCATATAAAGTTTTGACAGTTTGTTTTGAAGTGAAATTATCACTAAGAAATTACTTTATAGTCTAAGAAAACTTGCCTAAATGAAAGTCAAGCGAAAATGCACAAAGTTGAAAAACCTTCAAAGCTGGCAAGGAACACGATTGTGGACAAATTATACATCATGGCTTGTTGTGCACGGAGCGTTAGCCTGTCCGGCATGTGGTTTATCACCACATTACAGTTGAGGAAATTGTAGACGTGGCCACTGCCCACCGCTGCAGGGGACTGGATTAGCGGCTGAAGGGGAACTCGACTGGTTGTCTGGTTAAAGTGGATTTCTTTGCCATCAATGATGCTAGATAGTTGTCGGCTGCTCGTCTTCGTTCTCGTGGTTGTAGGCTTCAACGCTTTATTCTTGTCGATGGCCATTTGTTGTTATTATTTCGGATTTTGGAACTCCCTAGGCCTTCAGCTTTCTGACCACCGTTTTCCGGACTGAGTGGTTGGATAATCTGTTTTAGGGACCCACGTTCGTAATCGATTCCGTCTTGTTTACACACGAAGGCGTAAAACCGCTCGAGTACTTCATTCAACTGCTCAGGAAGAATCATCTCCAGGTATCTCTCAAGGCTATTTTCGCCACACCACTTCTCAAAAACCCTCACCCAGGTAATTGTGCTCTATCGCGTATTTAAGTTTTCTGCCGCTTCTTTTAATTCCGTAACTTCTTCAATGGTCACCGTCTTAAATCTCAACGCCATCTTGGCAATGATCGAAATACAAGAGATGTTGCCACGGCAATTTTATAATTTCACATGTGAAATTATAACTTAATGCTAAAATTTCGCGCCAAAATTAAGGAGTAATTTGTCACCCATGATGTTCAATATGTTTTAAATTCCTCTACTGATACTAGGTAGAAGATTGTATTCACCAAGTTTGAAGGATCTGAAGGATGTAGCTTAGCTAGAAGACGCTCAGTTAATTTTCCATACATTTGTCTGTTTTTTTTTTTCCCGCGAACCGCGTCCACCCAGCCAAATTTACAGACAAATGTATGGAAAATTAGAAAAATAAACCGAGCGTCTTCTAGCCAAGCTACATCCTTTAAACCTGGAAACACAATCCTGTACCTAGTAGTTTAACGTTCCGATTGACAACTTGTGTAAAATTCAATTTTGGAAAAAGTTATTTGCCATCGGATTCCTATACAAACACTGTAATTTCTGACCGCTTTGCCTACCCATCAAGATGTCGTCGAAAATCGTGATATATAGTCTATTTAAGCTCGCAAATCTCACAGATATTTTTCATCGCGGCCCATCGCAAAGCCCTGCAAGTTTACCGAAGGAGAGTAGTAATTCAGGTCGCAAAATCTCACAGATGTTTCGTATGACAGAGAATTTACCGAAGGAGGAAAATAGCCGTAAATTTGCTTCCATTGCTCCCATTGCCTCCAGATTTCAAGTACTGTTTCACAGATGGCAATATTTCTCCTCGCGGCCTGTCAATAACGCTGGAAAACAATGAAGCCAACACTCCACGAAATCGCATTGGTAGTAAAATGACCTAAACCACTACAGCGACATAGAAGAAAAGGTACGCAAACCAAGCCAGGGAAGGCGTTTTTATTTGTTTTCCACAGTGAAAAATGAGCCGGCAGAAAATGTGAAATTCGAAGCGAGTGAGGCACTTTGACACAACATTGTCACTATCAATACAAATATTAACGCGAACCACATTCCGGTTATTCCTGTGTGTTATCATTTGTTGAAGAAATTACAACTGCAAAACAAAATGTTTGGATTTATTTCTACGCGGAGAGCCAGTCAAAAGTTAATGGCCTTAGTACATCAGCCAATGTATCCAGCGTGATGAAGTCACATGAAAAACCGGACTTTGAATGTTATAGAAGGTTATAGATAAACAGTCAAGGACCCAAAAAGATATCTGAATCGAGAAGACTACATAAATTATCTTTCTCGTTGTAGCAAAGACGTTTGTGAAATGAAGTGCGATCATGTTAGCGGACATTTAACCAATTTGGGGAGGAACATGTAGACCATGGCCAGAGTCGACTGAGCGGCGGAATTCGAACCTACACCAAAGAGTAAAACAACAAACCCAGAAAACAAAAAATATTACCCTCGACCCGCCACACTCGACCTTCAACATGGAACCCTCGATCGTCGACCCTCAACAAAAAGATAGACTCCACATGATCGCGTCATCTGTGTCGGTACTTTTATAACAATTGGCCAATTAGCACGTGATAGAGTTAAAAGTTATTGTAAAAAAAGGTAAAAATCCATATATATTCCATGTTGCCGTTCGTCTTTTCAGTAGTAGATTATACCAATGACATGAAAATGTTTTAACAGCAAAAGAAAAAATGGCTCACGAGGCGATTGCCGAGTGTGTCACCGATGGTTCTGACCACATTTTGATGTTATCTATAACGGAAAGTATAACCTGTTTTCTATTTCTTAAATAACTATTTTGAAATGATTGCTTTCCTACTAAAATAATAATAAAATAATAAATAATAATCTGAGCAGACATTTGCAAAAAGCAAGGCTAGCAGTTGTAATGATTGTTAAACAAAAAACAAAGATGATGGATACACTTACAGGGATGCCAAGTTCTCCAAAGAGGAGAAGATATCGTGTGGTAAATTCTGAATGTGATTTCCTGTCAGCTCTCTGCGATAGACGGAGAACAAGTTGAAAATACATAGTATTAATGAGATAAAGAACGTATTTTCATGTGGAGCAAGTTCACGGCTGTCATATCAACGGCAAAAAGCCTTGATATATCGAAAGAGGATTTTAACAACAACCACCCACACCCTCCCCCCCCCCCCCCACCACCCCCTTCCTTTTGAACAGTTATCAGGGATGAAGGGAATGGGAGAATGATTTCATTCATCTCTCGCCGATACATTTGATATGTCGGGAGTCTCCCCACATCATTTGAAATTATAGTAGCAACCACCGTGGTTTTGAGTGGCATGCAAAGCAAGATTACGCCTTCTTTACCAAAATCTTTGGCAACATTGCAGAACTAGTACCCATTTACATTCTAGTATCAGTTTTTAATACTTCACTATCGATTTAGACTATATTAATCATAGGATTTGCAAATCTACTACAGCCGAGAAAACATTTTCTCTTAAATTATATACGCGTATTAAAAAAAGTTTAGAGTTAATTTCCATCCGTTTAACCCAACCCCCCTCCCCTGAACCACCTTTGAGTCATGAGTTTGCTTACCCAATGGATTAAAACGAACTCACTTTACTGGCCTCAACACTGTTTCGTAATTTAGTAATCTATTTCAGAAACCTACAGCCACTTCGATTCAACTAAACGGAGGTGGCTATAACGGAGGGTCACAGGGCACAAATTGTGACATCATACTGTAGTAAGAGAAGATCAAGGTAAGAGAGTGAATCCATCATATATGCCTTATACCTTAAGTTATTTTGAAACATGGTACATGTACGACTGTACCCAGTTCTTCTTCGGATGTTTCTCACGCGTTGCGTGGATGTTTTCGTGGAGGATTTGGTTATGTTTCGCTTCGTTTGAAAGCCAAGGAAAACATGGAACACGCAGTGCGAGGATGGGTAACCCGAAAACACTGACCCCCGGTTCGTGGACCCCCACAACGGACCGGGTTCGCGGGCTACCCTACGGACCGAACCATGGACTACCCCTACGGATCCCCTCTACGGACCACCCTAAAATAGTGTAAAAATAAGAGATAAAGATTTCACTTATGGGTTGTCTAATAAATTCAGACTCGTGTCGGTGATTTTTCGAGTGTTGCACTACATGTGCAAATGTAACAGAATTGGGTTTTTAACAACCCACCCCACCTCCCTAAAAGCTGTTTTCAGCGTAAGGAGATGCCGATGGTAAGAAGGAAAGTTCTTACCTTCCATTCGCGGCTCAATCTGGCTATGGAAGATATATTTTTAGGCCGTTTATTCTTGTTTGTATCTGTTATTCCGCTGAGTAAATTGTGAAGCCTGGAACTAATTCACGAACCCACGGGAGGATGGGCTGAACAAAATGGCACAGGGGAAAGAACACAAATTTCGAGGCTTCCCGGAGGCTTCCCCGTACGAGTCTTTCGTATACTTTATGGCCACAGCAAAGAAAATGGCAATGTGTAATTATATAAATTGCACCCGAGCCTGAATCCAGGTCTGCCCATTTGCACAATGTAACGTTCAAAATATCGCCGTGACGAGTAATCTATTAGACAACCTGTAACTGAAATATTTATTTATCATTTTTATTATATTTTGGGGGTTGGTCCGTAGAAGGGGTCCGTAGCGGGAGTCTGTGGACCGGTCCATAGGTAGTCCGTGGACCCGGTCCGTAGTGGGGGTCCGCGGACCGGGGGTCAGTGTTTTCGGGTTACCCGTGCAAGGATGCCTTCCTTGATATTTTAATATCAAAGAACCAAAGGAGCTTCGGCCCTCGCCAAGTTTAAATACATTTCGAAACTTTAATCGGAGGACAGATTTGCCCGTCCAAACAATAAAAAAACTGAATAAACGGTAAAGAAATGAGCAACCAAACGAGTGCAAAGCAAACGAACGCCAAAAACATCGCAACCAAACAATCAGATGTTCGAAAATGCAGAGAGACGCTCCCGCCTAAACAACAAGATGGACTTAAAGCAACAAGGAGAACAACATCAAGGACAACGTCGATTGGAAACGACTTTATGTTGAACCTAGGAATTACGCAATATTTAGATTCAGTTTGTCTATCACTCTCGGAGATATCCAAAATATAATATGTAAGACAGCATCAAAAGCCTATTTTTTTTTCTAAAATTACCCGTCGTATTTCATGTTATCTAGAATGCGCAGAATGTGATCATTTCACATTGTTGTGTTAGACAGCTATTATACTCGTTGCTATCATAGTTAATGGAGGGGAATGGTTATGAAACTCGACAAAGTTCTTTGTTGTGTGATTTTGTTCTGTTTTTTAGCCTTGACCGTGCTCAAAACACAACAATTCTTTACTACTGACCAAGCAACTAACCAATAGAGACGTCTTGGTTACGTAACTCATGCAAAGTGTATGAGCTCAAGACAAAAGATTGTGCCCGGTCGTGGACATTCCAGCATAAATCTTGGTATCTTTGTTTACTTCTTTGATGTTTGCTACACTTCGTAATCAGTTCCCTATATTAACTATGTTGCTGTTCCCACTGTGATTTGCTTATGAGACTCCCTGAAACCAAATGAACGGCAAAGGAATGAACAGCCAAACGAGCACAAAAACACGGCTGAGAGCGCAAACAAAAAAGGTCGATAAATCGTCTATTGAAAATCAAAACATATAAAATGACGGATTACCTTGGGTATGAAGTCTCGATGCAGGATTGACTCTCTTATCTTGATCTTCTCTCGACCGTTGCTGCATAAACGTTTATCTAAATCATATCTTATTTTAGTCTTAATTTACACGGATTTTCTGTATAGTAGACGGACAAAAAGTGTGACATTTTACTGTAGTGAAATAAAATTGTGTTTTTATCTCGCCAATAAGTGGAAAGCAATGATCTTGATGTAATATGTTTATAAAAGGAATAGACCAAAGGCCTTGCAATTCCTTTCTTTAATGGATAAACGTATAAATTTGTCTCATCTAGCTGGATACATGTATTTCCTTCATAACACTGTGCACTGCTGTTTTCAGTCTTGATCTCTACATAATGTAAAAACAAAACTTACCGATAAACGACCGATAACGATAATCAAAAAGCAATGTTTGTAATGTTGAAATCAAGCTGGAGTTGACAGGGTCAGTGTCATAGTTCGAACAAATACTTAATTATCACTAATAATTACGTTCATAAAAATTAAAGAAAAAAGAACTGCAAACAAGCTTACAAGGACCAAAGCATTGATAGATTGGAAAATAATCCCGGGGGTAGCTCTTCAATGTTGTTCGATGCCAGATCCCTAAAATAAGGGAGAATGTTTGGTTAATAAGTAGATTTAGCCAAGCCTAAAACCGGAGCTCCTGGGCCGGATTGTTGAAAGCCGGAATACGCTAACCCAGGAAAAGCAAGAAATTTGACTTAAGTTGTGTAACTCTTGTTGTAAGGTTTTCTGTATATTGCTTTGCCTTCTGTTTTGCACTTGAATAATTTCAACATACACAAAAAAAGCAGTGAAAAACACTTCCTGCAAGAAAAATTTATACTTCAGTTAACTTTAATCCTGGGTTAGCGTTAAGCGGCTTCCGAAAAACCCAGCCCTCTTTGCAACAAGTAAAACTAACATGAGCTCGCGGTGATATCGAAAACCAGCACTTGATCAGCGGTCAACTTAAAAAGACACGTGTTTTCGATAAGCTCTAGACTTGAACCTGCAAATGGTCACGTGATCCCGGTCGGCGGATACTTTGTAATGACATTTGTCACTTGACCATAACATGAGTGTCCAATCAAAAATGTACATTGTAAACCAATCTGTATGTATAAATATAATTAGTCTTTGTGTGTGTGCTTTGCGAGCTCTTGCATGTGTTTTTCTTATTTTCTCTTCTTATTTGACCCAAATAAATAATTGCCTGAAGAAAAAGATTTTAAGGTAATTCAAGCTGTAGCTACTGTCAAGCTAATAGATGTGAAGAAAATCACGAGTTTAACACGTCTGTCAAGTTAAGAAATGAGAACAGCAATTTCATGGCATTATAGGACGAAAATAAGCTTAGCACCAAAACGAGGCTATGCCATGTGCGAGTCTAAGAAATGCCTCCCAAGAGGGAGGCAAAGCGCTTTTGACCTCTTATTTAGAGTAAGTCGCATCGAAGACGCGCCGGAGGCTCCTCGTGCGGTTGGACCGGTGAGGGTGGGACACTACAGAGACTCTACTCCCAGTAATTCTCTCCCATGAGGGGGGTAGGGGGGAGCAGAGAACGAGGAGCATTTTACTCGAATTATTTTTCAATGTTTTCTTCTTTAGATAAACATGTCAAAACGCACGTTTTAACTTGTATCCATATCAGATGAATATATCTGGCACTAATAACTTGATTTAAACAAACCGAGAAAAAAAAAACAAACATCAAGCCAAGGCATGATGTTTTTTATGTCGATAAATTGACCTATTGTATTCAAGGCACATATTTGTCGATCCGATGGTGGTCTGTCATGTGACATAACAGCCAATCATGTTAAAGAGTGTTATCTATCCGCCAGTATAAAAGACTGGTCGCATTCTCACTCATTCCCTCTTGCTTTCACCATCACAGCGAGTATATCTCTTGGCGATAACATTTTTTCAGGGAAGTTGAAGAGATATTTTGTATTGCATTAGAATGGGTCTCCCTCTAATTTTTATCCTGGGGCATTCATTCATTAGGCGTTTAGAGAACGTCGTTGCCGCAAACCCTAACCTTAACCACTAATTCGTGTTAAATAATGCTGCCACATTTAAATGGCGTGGTGTTGGGGGGAGAACTGTGGCTAAGACGTTGCAATACCACCTCCCCGTGGTCGCTTCATTCGCTCCAGACATAGTTATTTTACAGCTGGGAACCAATGATCTTTCTCGTCTTGATGCTTTAGTTGTGGGTTCTTCTTTCAAGGAGCTTGTTACCATTCTGCACGACACGTACAACGTTAAGCTTATTTGTGTCTGCCAAACCCTTCTGGGGTCCGATCCTGTATTCAACATGCGTGTTCGCGCGTTTAACAAACATGTTAAAACGTTCCTCGAAGCCCTCCCTCATGTCTTTTTCTGGGGACATAGAGGCTTTCGGAATTCATCCCAGAGATTTCTCGCGCGTGATGGTGTCCACCTCAATAGGCAGGGGCCGTTTTAAAGTCATTACGCATTCGTTCAATTGTCGACCATTAGGCCGAACTATGCTGTCTGACGCTAATTCAAGCCATTTCCTTTTGATATATGTACAGTGTACATTTTACACCAAGCCGTGTCTTGTTGCCTCGTGATTCAGCTATTTTTGCGGTTTTCATTTGCCGCATACCTTTTCATTGCTGTTTCCGTTGGCTTATCATTTGGCCACCTGTGTACACAGTACATTTGTGCCCGTGTTATACGGTATGCACAGTACATTAGTGTGCCTTTGTTTTATACGTTTTGCACAGTACATAAGTGTGCATTCTTTTTATATGATAAACACAGTAGATAGGTGTGTATTTCTTCTATACCGGCTTTGCTTATTGTTTTTTGGTTGCAGTTTACCGCATGAGTGTACAATCCATTTTGACCGCCTATTTTCATAGGTGTGTCCAATGCACTCGGTATTACTGTCAATGCATATCTATTTGTTCATGGAAATGAGCTTTTATGATTATTATTTATCTCACTTGTCGCAATTTACAGCAAAGGCGTTGTCTCGGTCTGATAACAGTCTTTTTTAATCCTTTTTCACATACCGCAACTATTTGGCGGTTACTTTAATCCGGCACCTCTGAGGTTGTCTATTTAGTTATAGATTTCTTCCCGGCCATGTAATTGTCTTAAGCTCATTTTACCTTGTATGCGGTTAACGCTGTCACCTAACATCCGTTATTATATAGATCATTTCTTCTCGCTTAATCATGCCGCCTAAGAAGCGTACTGCTGGCGCTGGAAGCCGTCCTAAGCGTCTTCGCTCGTTGCCGCCTGCCTCTGATCTGTAAGAGGCCGAGCCAGCTGCAATAGTACAAGATACCCAGTCTGCTGCAGTCCCGGGGATGGTCCAGTTAAATCTCCAGGCGCTCACCAGCACAATTACCGCTGCTGTCTCCGCGGCCGTGAAGGACGGCATGGCCACGCAGCATCAAGCGAGTGTCCCCGCCAGCACTACCACAGCACTTGGTCAGGTTGACCATCTGGTGAACGAGGAGATTTCAAACCTCACTCAAGCCACAGGTACGCAAGGCGCGGATCCACCTCTTTCTCCCTTGAGTGTTGGGGATGAACCGCGCCAGCTTTTTACCAGCATTGGCGCAGATTTAGGTGCTAGAGTTAGCTCAAAAACGAAAGCAAAAATTTGGGCTCACGAATACATAGATTTTGGTGTGTTGTTGTCAGTAGCTCCTCCCCGTGACCGGTATGCCTTATCTATGACCTTCCCTGGTGGTGTCTCGGGTCAACCCCACCTAACTCTTGAGCCTTATCACACGCCAAAGAAGGTGACAACTATTCAGCAGTGGATAACTGCCTTTAACATTTTCGTCACGATTTATTCGGAGAAAGCTGCTGATGACGCCCCAAAGTTGATGAAATATTGTGAAGTGGTGCGTGATCTTTCTCATAAATCGGCTGCCTGGCTTTTTTATGACGAGCAGTTCCGCTACTTAAGACAATCTGCACCTCACCGTTACCCTTGGGATCAAATCCACTGGGAATTATGGCTTAGGGCGATGTCCAATATTTGCGGCAAAACTCCATCATCCGCAGTTGCGGATAAGGCCCACGCATCAGTCCGTTTTCGACCTTCTACCAGCAAATTTCCCAAAGGGACATGTTGGACATTTCACGCCGGTATGCAGTGCAGGGGATGCCAATATGAGCATGTCTGCTTTAAATGCAATGCAAAACATCCGGCAAGTCAATGTCAGGTTTCCTCAACCCACCAGCGCCCCAATGTCGGAAAATCCGGATCACAACTTATTAATCCAAGTGTTGGACAGCCAGCCAGTCACCCCCGTAAAAGCGGACCGCTTTGAGAATTTATTGGCTGGTTATAGCCCAGCCCTAAAAACCTTATTGGTTGACGGTTTTCGGAACGGTTTTCGAATTTCTTACATCGGCCAATTATCTTCTTTTGAATCTCCTAATTTGCAAAGTGCCCTCCAGAATCCGGAAATTGTTTCCTCAAAATTAATGAAGAGTATCGAAGCTGGTAGGGTTGTGGGACCTTTCAAGGCTCCACCTTTTCCCATTTTTCGTACTTCGCCCATTGGCATGGTTCCCAAGAAGGCTCCTAATGAATTTAGATTAATTCACCATTTATCATACCCAAAAGGTTCGTCTGTAAGTGATTCCATCCCTGACGAATGTTCATCAGTCCATTATGCTACTATTAGTGAGGCCACTCATATTTTAAAGAAATTAGGTGCGGGTTGCTTTTTGGCTAAAACGGATATTAAGTCCGCATTTCGTATAATTCCTGTTCACCCGTTGGAGTACCCGTTACTCGGTATCAAAAGGGCAAATGAATACTATTTTGATCATTGTCTCGTTATGGGACTAAGGTCTAGCTGCGCGATTTTCGAAAAGTTCAGTTCTTCTTTAGAGTGGCTTGCCATGCAACACTTACATGTCTCTGCCGTTTTACATATTTTAGACGACTTTTTGTTTATTGCGCCAAGTAGAGTTAAATGCGGTGAAGACCTACATAAGTTTCTCGATATGCGTAACTTTCTTGGAGTCCCAATTGCCCAGGACAAAACAGTGGGACCGAATACCACTTTACAGTTTGCTGGTACAGAGCTCGATTCTGTGCGGCAGGAGGCCAGGTTGCCGTTAGACAAGCTTACCAAATGTCGTACCTTACTACATCACTTTCACAAGAAACGCTCCGTCACTGTGCGCGAACTGCAGTCTTTAATTGGCCTGTTAAACTTCTGTTGTTCTGTTGTCATCCCAGGCCGCGCTTTTTTACGCCGCTTAATTGACCTTACCAGCGGTCTAACAAGCCCTTATCACCACATCCGTTTAAACAGAGAATCTCAACATGATATCCGTATGTGGTTAACATTTCTAGATAATTTTAATGGAAGGGCATTTTTTCCGTCGGACCGCTGGGAAACTTCCTCTACACTTGAATTATATACAGATGCCGCGCCATCTAAAGGTTATAGTGCGGTATTTGGTAGGCATTGGTTTGGCGGTGCCTTTCCGGATACATGGCACAGTTTCAACATCACTTTTCTCGAGCTTTTTCCCATTGTTTTAGCTGCCCACATATGGGGGTCTAGTATGACCAATCGCTGCGTGCTATTTTTCACAGATAATGCTGCCCTAGTAGATATTATAAATAAGCAGACCTCTAAGCATACAATTTTGTGGCCTTGATACCAGTCGATACAAAGGCCAGAGCTTTCGAATTGGGGCTGCTTCGCTCGCGGCTGATAAGGGTTTCTCAGATGCGCAAATCCGCACTCTTGGCCGCTGGAAATCTGATGCTTTCAAAATATATATCCGCTCTGAACGCCTCCAAGCTAATTAAGTTAAACATGTCATTAGGTCACGCACCATTGAAACACTTTTACACCTTTTTCTATTTTTCTTCAGTCTTAGAAATGTAGGTCAGACATGGGCTGCCACTATTTCTGACGCATTATTTAGTACTATGATCAAGACTGTAGTCATTGTTGACGACCTTGTAGGTCAGACAAGGGCTGCTACATTTTTCTGTCGTCAATTATTTTAGTTTTGGTGGATTTTTTTGTTCATACGCGATGTCGGAAACTGAGGTCAGACATGGGCTGCTGTGGTTTCCGTCGTCACATTACTTTTTCTGTTGTGCGTCATTGTGTGACAGCAACGTGGGTCAGACATGGGCTGCCATAACTTCAACTTTATTGCTTCCATCACCTATTACAATATATACTATAAATCGCCTAATATTACTATTTTTTTGATACAAAACAAGTGACGAGGGAGTCTATAGAAAAGCAAAAAAAAAAAAAAAAAAAAATGCGTGAAATTATAGATCCGTAATTTGACATTTATCAACTAAGTGATAATAATTATCAAACTTGAAACAACTCGAAATATCTTATGAAATAATCAACGAAGCAATAAGTATCAAAAGTTTATTTCATAAAAGGGGTATTTTGCCACTGCTGCTATCTTTGTCTAATATAGATCTTTTTATGTTATTCTTAAATATATTGAAAGATTTGATTTTTCGTGTTTTGATGTCTATACTATTACATATTTTTGGACCTTGAAAGGCCAAGGAGTATTGGCCAAGTGTAGTTGATTTACGTGGGAGATGACTGTCATCTGCACGTCGTGTACCATAACTATGTATTTGATAATTTGCTGAAAAGATGACAAATTTTTTGGAAGTTGATTATTGTAAAACTTGAACATAAAAAAAATGAAATTTCTAGCTTATTTATCTCTTGTACTTTTAATATTTTTAGTTCCTTAAAGACATTTTCTGTAATCTCTCTATACTGAATTTTAGCTATAGCCCTGACTGCTCTTTTCTGAAGTATTACTATTCTAGATAGTCTAGTAGGATAATTGTTGGCCCATATGACATTACAGTAATGTATGTAAGGGTAAACAAGAGTGTAATATAAGGTTTTGGTCGTTTCTTTGGTTAAAAATTGCCCTACTTTAAACATAATTCCAATAGTTTTTGATATTTTACTTGTTATCAAGCTAATATGAGGTTTCCATGTTAGTTTTTCATCTATAACTGTGCCAAGACACTTACATTCCCTAACTCTGTCAATGATGTTCTCGTCTATCATTAAATTTATAGTCTCATTCATGTTTTTTCTGTTTGAAAATAACATGTAAGTTGTTTTAGAAATATTTAAAGATAATTTATTTGCTTTGAACCATAGAGAAAGTTTAGTTAACTCACCATTTGCTTTTGTAAGTAACTGGTTTAGACTTTTAGTTTTGTAAAATATGTTGGTGTCATCAGCAAATAATGTGAAGGAAAACACATTTGAGGAAGCACTTATGTCATCGATGTATATCAAGAATAGGAGTGGCCCAAGTACTGACCCCTGTGGAACCCCACATGTTATGTCTGACATTTCTGAGTCAACTCCTTTGAATTGTACATACTGTTTTCTGTTAGATAAGTAGTTCTTAAACCATAAGTGTGGTATACCTCTGATTCCATAATGTTCAAGTTTGTTCAATAGGATTGTGTGGTTAACTGTATCAAAGGCTTTTGCGAGATCTAAAAAGATACCTATACAGTATTCGCCATTGTCAATTGCAAAATGTATTTTTTCTACAAAATCTAAAATTGCCATTGCAGTAGAGTGTTTTTGCCTGAAGCCATACTGGTTTTTGTTTAAGATATTAAATTTAGTTAAATAATCTATAAGTCGATTGTATACAACTTTCTCTAAAATCTTTGAAAATGAAGGTAAGATTGGCGGCTGAAGGGGAACTCGACTGGTTGTCTGGTTAAAGTGGATTTCTTTGCCATCAATGATGCTAGACAGTTGTCGGCTGCTCGTCTTCGTTCCCGTGGTTGTAGGCTTCAACGCTTTATTCTTGTCGATGGCCATTTGTTGTTATTATTTCGGATTTTGGAACTCTCTAGGCCTTCAGCTTTCTGACCACCGTTTTCCGGACTGAGTGGTTGGATAATCTGTTTTAGGGACCCACGTTCGTAATCGATTCCGTCTTGTTTACACACGAAGGCGTAAAACCGCTCGAGTACTTCATTCAACTGCTCAGGAAGATTCATCTCCAGGTATCTCTCAAGGCTATTTTCGCCACACCATTTCTCAAAAACCCTCACCCAGGTAACTGTGCTCTATCGCGTATTTAAGTTTTCTGCCGCTTCTTTTAATTCTGTAACTTCTTCAATGGTCACCGTCCTAAATCTCAACGCCATCTTGGCAATGATCGAAATACAAGAGATGTTGCCATGGCAATTTTATAATTTCACATGTGAAATTATAAATTAATGCTAAAATTTCGCGCCAAAATTAAGGAGTAATTTGTCACCCATGATGTTCAATATGTTTTAAATTCCTCTACTTATTTCCTATCATTCATTTTGACTGGGTGTAAAATACTAGGTGGAAGATTGTATTCACCAAGTTTGAAGGATCTGAAGGGTGTAGCTTAGCTAGAAGACGCTCAGTTAATTTTCCATACATTTGTCTGTTTTTTTTTTCCCGCGAACCGCGTCCACCCAGCCAAATTTACAGACAAATGTATGGAAAATTAGAAAAATAAACCGAGCGTCTTCTAGCCAAGCTACATCCTTTAAACCTGGAAATACAATCCTGTACCTAGTAGTTTAACGTTCCGATTGACAACTTGTGTAAAATTCAATTTTGGAAAAAGTTATTTGCCATCGGATTCCTATACAAACACTGTAATTTCTGACCGCTTTGCCTACCCATCAAGATGTCGTCGAAAACCATGATATATAGTCTATTTAAGCTCGCAAATCTCACAGATATTTTTCATCGCGACCCATCGCAAAGCCCTGCAAGTTTACCGAAGGAGAGTGGTAATTCAGATGGCAAAATCTCACAGATGTTTCGTATGACAGAGAATTTACCGAAGGAGGAAAATAGCCGTAAATTTGCTTCCATTGCTCCCATTGCCTCCAGATTTCAAGTACTGTTTCACAGATGGCAATATTTCTCCTCGCGGCCTGTCAATAACGCTGGAAAACAATGCAGCCAACACTCCACGAAATCGCATTGGTAGTAAAATGACGTAAACCACTACAGCGACATAGAAGAAAAGGTACGCAAACGAAGCTGGGGAAGGCTTTTTATTTGTTTTCCACAGTGAAAAATTTGCCGGCAGAAAATGTGAAATTCGAAGCGAGTGAGGCACTTTGACACAACATTGTCACTATCAATGCAAATATTAACGCGAACCACATTCTGTTATTCCTGTGTGTTATCATTTGTTGAAGAAATTACAACTGCAAAACTAAATGTTTGGATTTATTTCTACGCGGATAGCCACTCAAAAGTTGATGGCATTAGTACATCGGCCAATGCATCCAGCGTGAGGACTAGTCACATGAAAAACCGGACTTTGAATGTTATAGAAGGTTATAGATAAATACTAATCAGGTCTGTGATATATTATTAAACCCTCAACATTGGACCCAAAAAGATGTCTGAATCGAGAAGACTACATAAATTATCTTTCTCGCTGTAGCAAAGACGTTTGTGAAATGAAGTGCGATCATGTTAGCGGACATTGAACCAATTCGGGGAGGAACATTTAGACCAGAGTCGAGTGAGCGGTGTAATTCGAACCTACAGCAAATAGAAGAGTAAAAAAACAAACCCAGAAAACAAAAAATATTACCCTCGACCCGCCACACTCGACCTTCAACATGTAACCCTCGATCGTCGACCCTCAACAAAAAGATAGACTCCACATGATCGCGTCATCTTTGTCGATACTTTTATAACAATTGACCAATTAGCACGTGATAGAGTTAAAAGTTATTGTAAAAAAGGAAAAAATCCATATATATTCCATGTTGCCGCTCGTCTTTTCAGTAGTAGATCATACCAATGACATGAAAATATTTTAACAGCAAAAGAAAAAAGTGGCACACGAGACGATTGCGGAGTGTGTCACCGATGCTCTGACCACATTTTGATGTTATGTATAACCAGGAGCCATAATCGGGGACGGAGACCGTAAGTCTTGGGATCCGCGCGCACCTATGATATGGGACAATTTTTCTATTTTAAAATAAATTGCGCCATCCTGACGTCATATATCCGCGCGGAACCACGCACATGTCGGAGGCTCTCGCGTGGATGTTGTCACGTTGCGTGATCAAATGGTGAGAGTTGAGAGATACAGAGATTATCTTGCGTATTTTTCCCAGTGATGGCAGGGAATAAGGCAGGGAATACGAACCAGGGCGCTTATATGTAGTTTTATGCGTTGAGCTAACGGAAAAGGTGGATTTTTCAGTGTCGAAAACAAGACTTCAATCTCCCGCTGGGAATGAATAATAAGATCTGCTCGCGCTAGTTGGGCCAAGCTTACGCGTGTTTTTGCGTTTGTTCTAACTTAAGAATATAGCAAGAAAACTCTCTACTCTGGTATCGAGTTACTTTGTGAGTTTCTCAGACAATGGTTGATCATAACCAAAACCTGTTTTGTTTCTGCTTGTTTGGTGAGTTTGCAAAAGTTTTTGAAAGGAAGGTCTGACGCGTACAATTAGCTCATTTGCATAGTGCAGCTCGTGCACTTTCAAGTCCGAGTCGGTGTTTTCAATTGTCAACAAATCTTGACAAAGATTTCTTTCGTTATCTTTTGTGCTGAGATGCTGCAACAAATTTCACGAACGCAAAAAAGGCTACTAACGTCGTGTGTTTCTTCAACATAAACATAGCGAAGTTTTACACTGCGAAAATGAAAATAGACAAGGAGTTTTGATAACTCGATCAACAAAATCGAAATCGTTATTCGAAGTTGATTAAAGAAAGCGTCAACGTAACTTTGCTGATTATTTCTGCTTTATTGGAATATTTTCAGCTTAGCTTTTAATATGTTCTCAAACATTTATCAATCTTAAACATATTCAAAAACTACAGAGTTACTGTTTGAGTTCGATGTACGCTTTCTCACGAAAGTGCGGCGGAAGTACAATTTGTCATGTTTACTGACTGCACAAAACAAGCATCAGCGGGCGTTCTCATTCATCGACAACAGAGAATTTACTGAATTTTTACACGGATAAAACTGAGCAGTATCTACGGACGTAAAGTTATTGGGCCTTGATGAAACATCAAGCGTTGCTTACAATTCAGGCGAAACTCAAACTAGCAATTATTTTGTTTTACTTTTCGGTCGCGATAGACTGGCAAATTTCTCGCAGGCGTGTGGCAAGAGGAGCTAGAAAACTATGTAGTCCTGAAGCTCTGCTATATCTAAATATATCCAACTAGCTTTTTGCTGCGTAATGGACAGCTGTTAATCTTCAACATATGTGAAATTTAAAGTGGAGTAATGTACAGCTCATGTAAAAGAAGCCTCCGTTGGAACACAACTTGGTCAGCGATATATATCTAAGCTTAAAGCGGAACATACCTAAATTCGACACTGTCTTACTTCACTCAAACTGCAGCAGCTTACGACGAAAATACTTAAGCAAAATCCCAACAGACGTAAACGCGCTGAGTTGTGGGCCAAAAACATGAAAAATTTCGGGAATTTCGGACGCCATTCCCCCCGCGCGACATCCGCAAAAATCCTCGCAGCATGTACGCGCGTGTGCCGCAGGGGATGGCGCAATTTGTTCTAAAAATAGAATTATTGTCCCATATCATGGGGACAACCCCAATACTAGAAATGGATCGCGCTTACGGTCTCCGTCCCCGATTATGGCTCCTGCTATAACGGAAAGTATAACCTGTTTTCTATTTCTTAAATACCTATTTTGAAATGATTGTTTTCCTACTAAAATAATAATAAAATAATAAATAACAATAATCCGATTAGACATTTGCAAAAAGCAAGGCTAGCAGTTGTAATGATTGTTAAACGAAAAACAAAGATGATGGATATACTTACAGGAATCCCAAGTTCTCCAAAGAGGAGAAGATATCCTGTGGTAAATTCTGAATGTTATTTCCTGTCAGGTTTCTGCGGTAGACGGAGAGCAAGTTGAAAATACATAGTATTAATAAAAAGATAAAAACGTATTTTCATGTGGAGCAAGTTCACGGCTGTCATATCAACGGCAAAAGGCCTTGATATATCGAAAAAGAATTTTATCAACAACCACCCAGCCCCCCCCCCCCCCCAACCCCTCTTCTTCTTGAACAGTTATCAGGGATGAAGGGAATGGGAGGCGATTTCATTCATCTCTCGCCGATACATTTGATATGTCGGGAGTCTCCCCACATCATTTGATATTACAATTAGTCCATCACTGCTGAGGTGGTTGTATGGCTCACTTAAGGGGAACAAACGAAACTTGTATATTCTTAATCTTTGACTATTGCGTATCATAAAAATGCATGATAGCGAGGATAGAACGGTAGCTTTCACTTTGTAAATCGAATTTTAAATTTACCCCCAATACCCTCCCTTTGGTCGTCATCTTGGAATTCGAAATGTTATTTTCTTATATGT
Organism: Orbicella franksi; assembly: GCF_964199315.1. NCBI lineage: Eukaryota > Metazoa > Cnidaria > Anthozoa > Scleractinia > Merulinidae > Orbicella > Orbicella franksi. The sequence continues at coordinate 32,163,091 of NC_138151.1, forward strand.
TTCTTTTCTTAAAGGTAGACGTTATTTTGCCTGGTCCTACATTTGTAATAATTAGTATCTTGGTTATTATTTCAGTATTGTCTGTAGTTGTTTAAGCTGTGATGACGTCATAAATTACAGCACAATGGCCACCGTTTTGTTTTCTAGTTTATGTATTCAACCTCTATTTCAACCATCTGAAATGACTAAATTACCAATAAGGTGCTTCACATCACAATACTAGAAAAAAACCTTTTTCTACGTTTAGTTAAGTAAGCACAATACGTCATTAACCAATATACCCTAACTCAACGTAGATACTTCAGTCTAGAGCTGGTTCGAGTACAGAAACGCCAGGCTCGTATAACGCCCTCTGTCACTGCTGTCACTTGCATTTGGATCTGTAACTTCTCAAAGTCATAAGCTTAAACACGGTAAATCAGGACCGCGACAGTGCTTGGATATCTGATTGTTTTAGCAGATATTTCTACGATTTTAGTTTTCTTTTTTTCCTTAGTTTTAGTTCCGATGGAGAAGTTATATCTCTGTTTGAGCACCCTTTCAAACACCTTAAAATTTCTCAAAAATACTCTGCTATTAGCGTCATATTTCGACTGTCTTCTCTGTGGTGACGACTCCTCTCCAGATTGCTGCTTGATAATTTGCTCTTGTAACGCGACGTCATAGAGATGACTGCCTCTGGCTAAACTTTCTCGCCTCTGGTGCAGTGAACTTCATAGCGCAGCGCATCGATAATCTGGTACTCCTTCTCGTACAGCTGTCACATGAGTGCCTCCTTCAGTACGTATACTGTTCGTTCCTTCCCAATTCTCGCCAGAGCTCGGACGTACCTTTCACTATATTGGAGAGAATTAGAAGCTGAACTGCTTACCAGAGAGTATCAGCCTGTGATGGTATGTACGCTAATTAGGACTTTCATGAAGTAGAGCTTGTCAATTCCTTGGTCAAGTTACTTCTCCAAGCTGTTAATAACTAAATAACATTCTGGTCTTTCATAGCATTCTGGTCTTTCCGCCTCTTTCATTCTTCATGTAGCACATTCCAAGGTTTTGGCTTTGAGCAAGCAGTAGGACAAAGATATCGGTGTCGGAGTGGATGACGAATCTGCCTCCCACGTACCAAGCATGGAGAACCATACTCATATCAGCCTCTTTATGATTACACCCTATCTCAGGAATTAGTTCGCATACGGCTGCGTCTTAGTCTCTAACACTGATCTTCGGTTGTCACGTACATGATCCGGTCACTGAGCTTGCCTCAGAATTCTTGTTTCTTCCACTGTGACACGAGGGAATTGGCAATGTCAGGCTTGTTTGTGGTGACACTGAAAAGCTTGTTCCCTGACTTCGTAGTATGGGCAGGAAGTATGTTCTTGTACTGTTCACCGTCAGAGGTAGACACTCTTTAAAATCTTTCGACATTCTTGATTGATACCTCGCGATACATGTCGAACACTTCGTCCACGTTCCTGTTTCCTGTTGCCGGTGTTCATTACCAACTCAAACACTCTCTTAGTGACCACATGAGACATACCTCCAGAGGGCCGGGATATTCAACTTCTGCAAGACCACCATTCCAGGTATACTGAAAATACTGGTGCGTTCTCTAGGTATTTCTCGGTGACTGTGATGCGTCATTCTAGCTGTTGGGAGAGTTTTGCCTCTGTGGCAGGCTTTGCGCTGTTGTTTTTGGCGGAAGTCCACAAGGATCGGCAAGAGACCGACAAGTGCCATCAGAGCAAATACATCACGATCCATACGAGAAGGAAGTACTACATCCTAGTCGCGAACCTTATGCACAGCCTACAGATCCTTAAAAGACTTCAGCTTGGCTTTCTTCGATGGATCTAAGTAAACTGAAGCGGGATTAGATGAGCAACGGTCGTTACAAAGTCATTCACTGCCTTCTTTACCTCGCTCTTGTTTACCAGATTAAATATTTATTGTATTCCACACGATTTTATAAACCAAACTTTTAAACGGTGCCCTGACAGTCCAAGTGTCCTCGATATTCGAAAATGCCCAAGAAGTTCCGATCCGTACCGCACACGCCGAGGATTAGAATTTAACTTATTTTTATGAACGAAAACTAATATATGAAAAATGTACGATAGCAAGTCTAACAAAAGGATTACATAATGCCTAAAGGTATTGGTAAACACTAGCGAATGCAATTGTCCCGTGTTCATTACGAATGCAACTGTCCCGTGTTCAGCTCTTGGCCTGCAATAAGTCATTACTTACTTCTATTTTCGCTTTGATACCTCGGTGATAACATCCTTGAGCTGATCCACTAGCTTTTCTACAGCTTTGATCTCTTCTTCGATGCGTGCTGGAGCCAACTACTCCTTATGGATGTAGGTCTGTGATGAAGTAATAGCCCAATACCCGTGAAGAAGCTTCCTGGGCTAAGGTAAGGTAAAGTCTGCATACGAGCCAAGTGCCCCATCAGGCCGGAGCTTATCCCGGTTTCTGTAGCATGAAGCGACTAGGAGTATTTCTTCTACCCCCTGGATGGTATGCTAGTCCATCGCAGGGTTACCCCCATCATTAAGTTCGCCGGTACCCATTTATACACCTGGGTGGAGAGAGGCACTGTGAGAGTAAAGTGTCTTGCCCAAGAACACAACACAATGTCCCCGGCCAGGGCTCGAACCCGTACCGCTCGATCCGGAGACGAGCCCACTAACCATGAGGCCACCGCACCTCCCAACCAGCCAACTACTCCTCATGGATGTAGGTCTGTGATGAAGTAATAGCCCAATACTCGTGACGAAGCTCTCCTGGGCTAACCTAGAACCCTAACAACCACATACAATGCATTCATCCACCATTGATCAGATCATGGTGCAGAGGAAGCACGTTTGCACTTTCGTTTGTGAGACCGCATGTTTGTGAACTGGGGCTGGATGAAGGAAACAGGCAATTGTTTTTGAGGGCTTTGTTTCAACAGACTTGCAATTTAAATAAATATTTTATCTACTTGCCCTCTTTTCATGAAATAATTTTGAGAACCGTACCCCACAATGTTTTTGCAATGATTATAAGTGCAAAATGATCATATTGTGACCAATAATCAGTCGTTTTGAAGTCACTTATGACGTCATGTGCTGATAATTCAAGCACTGGAACAAATGGACATCTTGTTTGTTATTCGGATACGTTTAAAATTTACATTTGACACACTATTCGCTCACATTAAAGGAATACAAATCACTTTTAAGCGTTCTACAAACATCCAAGATGGCGGCAAAAAAGGGTATGCAGGGCAAAATTTAAAATTCGATTTAAAAGTGAAAGCTACCGTTCTTTCCTTGCTATCATACATTTTTGTGATGCTTGAAAGCCGAAGATTAAGATAAGACATGTTTCGGCTGTTCCCCTCAAGTGAGCCATAAACCCAAATTTTCGGCTCTCAGCTGATGGACTAAATAGCAACCGCTGTGGTTTTGACCGGCATGCAAAGCAAGATTACGCCTTCTTTACAAAAATCTTTGGCAACATTGTAGAACTAGTACCCTTCTACATTCTAGTATCAGTTTTTAATACTTCACTATTAATTTAGACTATATCAGTTATAAGATTTGCAAATCTACCAAAGCGGAGGAAACATTTTCTCTTAAATTATATACATGTATCAAAAAAAGTTTAGAGTTTCATCCGTTTAACCCACCCCCGTCCCCTGAACCACCTTTGAGTTATGAGTTTGCTCAACCAATGGATTAAAACGAACTCACTTTACTGGCCTCAACACTGTTTTGTAATTTAGTAATTTATTTCAGAAACCTACGGCCACTTCGGTTCAACTAAACGGAGGTGGCAATAACGGAGGGTCACAGGGCACAAATTGTGACATCATACTGTAGCAAGAGAAGATCAAGGTAAGAGAGTGAATCCATCATATATGCCTTGTACCTTAAGTTATTTTGAAACATGGTACATGTACGACTGTACCCAGTTCTTCCGCGGGTGTTTCTCGCGCGTTGCGTGGATGTTTACGTGAAAGAATTGGTTATGTTTCGCTTCGTTTCAAAGCCAAGGAAAACATGGAACATGCAGTGCAAGGATGGGTAACCCGAAAACACTGACCACCGGTACGCGGACCCCCACAATAGACCGGGTTCGCGGACTACCCTACGGACCGGTCCATGGACTACCCCTACGGACCCCCTCTACGGACCACCCTAAAATAGTGTAAAAATAATAAATAAAGATTTCTCTTATCGGTTGTCTAATAGATTCAGACTCGTGTCGGTGATTTTTCGAGTGTTACACTGTGCAAATGTAACAGAATTGGGTTCTTACCACCTCACCCCCTCCCTAAAAGCTGTTTTCAGCGTAAGGAGATGCCGATGGGAAGAAGGAAAGTTGTTACCTTCCATTCGTGGCTCAATCTGGCTATGGAAGATATATTTTTAGGCCGTTTATTCTTGTTTGTGTCTGTTATTCCGCTAAGTAAATTGTGACGCCTGGAACTAATTCACGAACCCACGAGAGGATGGCTAAAAAAAATGGTATAGGGGAAAAAACACAAATCTCGAGGCTTCCCGGAGGCTTCCCCCTACGCGTCTTTCGTATACTTTATGGCCACAGCAAAGAAAATGGCAATGTGTAATTATATAAATTGCACCCGAGCCTGAATCCAGGTCTGCCCATTTGCACAATGTAACGTTCGAAATTTCGCCGTGACAAGTAATCTATTAGACAACCTGTAACTGAAATATTTATTTATCATGTTTATTATATGTTGGGGGCTGGTCCGTAAAAGGGGTCCGTAGCGGGAGTCCGTGGACCGGTCCATAGGTAGTCCGCGGACCGGGGGTCAGTGTTTTCGGGTTACCCGTGCAAAGATCAAAGAACCAAAGGAGCTTCGGTCCTCGCCAAGTTTAAATACATTTCGAAACTTTAATCGGAGGACAGATTTGCCCGTCTAAACAATAAAAAAACTGAATAAACGGTAAAGAAATGAGCAACTAAACGAGTGCAAAGCAAACGAAGGCCGAACTGAAAACATCGCAACCAAACAATCAGATGGTCGAAAATGCAGACAGACGCTCCCCGCCTAAACAACAAAAGGGACTTAAAGCAACAAGGAGAACAATATCAAGGACAACGTCGATTGGAAACGACTTTATGTTGAACCTAGGAATTACGCAATAATGTAGATTCAGTTTGTCTATCACTCTCAGAGATATGCAAAATATAATATGTAAGACAGCATCAAAAGCCTATTTTTTTTTAATTGCCCGTCGTATTTCACGTTAACTAGAGTACGCAGAATGTGCTCATTTCACATTGTACATACATACATACACGCATACATACATACATTTTATTTTGTTTTTAAATTAAAATTACAATTATAACATGCCCGCGGATAGCTGAGCTAATCTAGGCGGGTCATGTTTACACGAATTATTAATATGCAACTAGGTACAACTAAATACAACTGAAGGCATCAAGAGAACTAAAGAGACTAAAATTGACAGCAATGATTAGAGACAACTAATAAACTAACGGTATTACAAATAATAATTAACAACAGTTACGACGAGAGACTACAGATACACTAAAACGATATTATTGAATATTTATGAATACATACTAAAAGGAGATTTATTCACCCCACCGGGGAATAAATGGTTTTATGCATCTGGTTAGTGCCAGTCTCCCAGCAAAGGGTTGGGGGGACATCTGGGTCCTTGGAAAACCTATATTTAAGCAGACGAGGCTAGGCTACTGTCCTCTTTTCCCAAACACTCGTGCTTTACACACAGTTCGTAATTTCCCACCCACCCTCCGTTGGGATAGGGAAAATGGTCTTTTTTGAATATTTGTGTGGGTACTCCCCCACCTTTGCTGGGAATGATTTTGATTGTTTAATGTTTCTCAGAGTAAACGTTTGTTGTTATAAAAATAAACGACCACCTCGGTGGCCAAAACATGGCAAATGATGTTTTTGTCAGTTCTTCCCAGCAAACCACGCGCAGCCACTGCATTGTATGGTAAAGGAGTTACAAATAGATGCAATAACATAGAGCATAAAGAAAATAAATTCAGCTTTACTTTTTGAACGACATCTGAAAGATCAATATTACAGTCTTCTGAAGCTAGAATTTCAAAAAGTATTTGTTTTATTTTCCTCATAAAGAATTTTTTGTGAAAGTTTTCTTAAAGATATAGGCATTTCATTCCAAATTTTTGTTCCTATTCTAGAAAATGAGTTCACTTGAATCGAGAGCCCAGAACGTTGTGTGTAAAAGTTATTTGAGACTGAGGATCGAGTATTATAAGAATGAATATCAGAAATGTCTTGAAAGAGATCTTGAATGTTTCCAGGAGCATTTCTGTGTCTTATTTCAAACATAAGGTTAGCTAAAAGCTCATAATACAAACATTTTAACGGTAAAACACTGGCATCAATAAATAAAGGGATCGTATGTTGATTTCGCTCAGTAAAATAGATTAAGCAAAGAGCTCGCTTTTGGAGCTGGAGAAGCTTTTCAAGGTGTGATTTATATGCTTGGCCCCAAGCCATCATACCATAAGTTAAATAAGGAGTAACTAGGGATCTATAAATAGTTAAAAGAGTATGTCTTGGCAGAAAATACCGTAGTTTACAAATCAATTCTACAGTTCGGCTTATTTTAACAGCTACATGGTCAATATGACGTTTCCAAGAAAGATTATTGTCAATTATCACACCTAGATATCTCACAAATTTTTTACATTCTAGAGCCACATGCTTATTTTGATCATTATCGAATATCATAATTTTGAGATGATAAGTAAGTTTTCTCTGAGCTGGTCTAAATATAACAAAATTTGTTTTTTTAATATTTAAGGTTAATTTATTAGCCGTTAACCGATAGAACAACTTGCAGAGTTCTTGATTTACAGTCGACTCAAGGGACTTAAGATTTTTGTCAGAGGATTCTTGGATATCGTTGACATAGATTAGGAAAAGTAAAGGTACTGAGCCTTGGGGTACGCCACGAGTGGTATTTTGCCTTTTAGATATATAAGAGCCAATTTGCGTAGTTTAAGTTCGACCATCCAAGTAAGATGAGAACCATTTATTTATAACACTACGAAAACCATAGTGATCTAGCTTGTGCAAAAGAATTTTATGATCGAATGTATCAAAAGCCTTTTTCAGGTCAATGAATACACCACATGAGAACAAGCGCTTGTCCATGTTTTCCTATATGGTACTTACAATGTCAAGAATTGCACGCTGTGTTGAATGCGCTTTGCGGAAGCCGTATTGAGATGGAAAAAGTATATCATTTTGCTCAATGAAAGATTCCACACTTGGCCCCTTGGGAAAAATATGTTTTTGGAGAGCACGAGAGAAGCGTAAGAGTTGCTGAGCAACTCTAGCTTCTTGAGTGCTCTCCAAACTTACCAAGTGCATTCAAAATTCGATATACGCACAACTGAAAGCATGAACCAATTCTTTTATAACATAGCGAGAACAACCTGGGCACACGATCAGTCGAACTCTTAAATAGATTTACCGAAATACATGCCGTAACTACTAGCTATTACAAACGAAGAGCGGGGTGGAGGAAACGTTTAAAAAAGATCTTACGGTCGATTGCAACTGCCGGTCAATCAAAATTCAAAGTTTTGACAATCAAACTTCAAAGGTCACCCACCCACTTGGGAACGTTTTGGCGCCACTCCGCAAACACTTGAAGAGAAGCAAAGTCAGCAACGCGTACGGGCATTTTGTCTTTTGCAGTTTTGAAAATCAGAATGAATGATAGGAAATCAATGGAGGAATTTCTGTCGGATGTCGACTATGATCTTTTACAATATGCAGGAAAATTTTAAAGGAAGAAAGGGTTCACCTCAACATTGTTTGGGCGGTATCTAGCAGGAGAAGATCTTCATTTCTCCTGAAGGCCACAAAAGACTAGTCTTGAACATGATTACTCGGCTAACAACGCTTGGGAGAGTAAAAAGCAGCTTGAAGCGTCAAACGACGTCAACACAGCAGTTACAAAGCCCTGTATCAAATTTAAAATCTCCTGCACGAAAAAAAGATATCCACGTCGGGCTCAAACAATGATGCGGACGAGTATCGAGTACCGAAAACGAGCGACGTTTCTCTTCTGACAAGCAGGCATCAGTTACTTAGCCCATGTGAAAGGTTCATCGAGGAAAATGAGCCAAGAATTAAAGTTTAAACTTGAGGAAGCAAGCGCTAAAAGATAAGAACTTGAAGAAACCTCTGCCAAGATAAGAGACGCAGCTTCCGCGCTTGGAAATACCGGTCAACGCTATGTAACTGTCATGTAAGAAATCACACAGTTCGCACCTGCCGAGTGGCAAAATGCGAGTCAGTGTTTTTCTGTGGAACGTTGAGTTGGCATCCAGATGAAAAACAGGAGTTTCAGGAGGAAAAAAAGGGAAATAGCAGCTTTAGAAACGGCCGCCGCGAAAATAGAACTGGATTTGAACTGGCTTTCTCCCGAGTAAAAATAGTTCTTTGAATAAACACGTAGAGGAAATTTTGCTTGAAAAGTTTCCCCATATTAGTATGTGTAATCAAATGGTGACGAATGAAATTAGGAAATAATTTCACTTGCGTTTTGTCAAAATTCTGATAATTTCTCTCGTCTAAAGGCTCGATAAATTATCAGAATTTTGACAAAACGCAAGTGAAATTATTTCCTAATTCCACGAGAAAACCATTTGATTACCCTTTAATATCGTGGGTTACAAATTACGTTCACAACCGTAACTTTTTTACTGGTTTATTCTATCGAAAATCGAGAACGTTACGAAGACTATAGTTTTAGTTTCAAGCATACAGTATTGCTAAAGTTCGTAATTTTCTGAGTTTCTTCTCAAAAATACCTTTCGAATTCCTCGTGCTTGTTCATAATGTTTCAAAATTAAGGCAACTGTCAAATCTTTCTTAGATGATTGGCTCTAATTCGTCATGAACTGATGAATGAAATGACAACGGCACGCGTTGAAATGAGCTGAAACTACAATTTTGCACGAGGCCATATAAAGTTTTGACAGTTTGTTTTGAAGTGAAATTATCACTAAGAAATTACTTTATGGTCTAAGAAAACTTGCCTAAATGAAAGTCAAGCGAAAATGCACAAAGTTGAAAAACCTTCCAAGCTGGCAAGGAACACGGTTGTGGACAAATTATACATCATGGCTTGTTGTGCACGAAGCGTTAGCCTGTCCGGCATGTGGTTTATCACCACATTACAGTTGAGGAAATTGTAGACGTGGCCACTGCCCACCGCTGCAGGGGACTGGATTAACGGCTGAAGGGGAACTCGACTGGTTGTCTGGTTAAAGTGGATTTCTTTGTCATCAATGATGCTAGACAGTTGTCGGCTGCTCGTCTTCGTTCTCGTGGTTGTAGGCTTCAACGCTTTATTCTTGTCGATGGCCATTTTTTGTTATTATTTCGGATTTTGGAACTCCCTAGGCCTTCAGTTTTCTGACCACCGTTTTCCGAACTGAGTGGTTGGATAATCTGTTTTAGGGACCCACGTTCGTAATCGATTCCGTCTTGTTTACACACGAAGGCGTAAAACCGCTCGAGTACTTCATTCAACTGCTCAGGAAGAATCATCTCCAGGTATCTCTCAAGGCTATTTTCGTCACACCACTTCTCAAAAACCCTCACCCAGGTAATTGTGCTCTATCGCGTATTTAAGTTTTCAGCCGCTTCTTTTAATTCCGTAACTTCTTCAATGGTCACCGTCCTAAATCTCAACGCCATCTTGGCAATGATCGAAATACAAGAGATGTTGCCATGGCAATTTTATAATTTCTCATGTGAAATTATAAATTAATGCTAAAATTTCGCGCCAAAATTAAGGAGTAATTTGTCACCCATGATGTTCAATATGTTTAATTTTAAATTCCTCTACTGATTTCCTATCATTCATTTTGACTGGGTGTAAAATACTAGGTGGAAGATTGTATTCATCAAGTTTGAAGGATCTGAAGGATGTAGCTTAGCTAGAAGACGCTCAGTTAATTTTCCATACATTTGTCTGTTTTTTTTTTTCCCGCGAACCGCGTCCACCCAGCCAAATTTACAGACAAATGTATGGAAAATTAGAAAAATAAACCGAGCGTCTTCTAGCCAAGCTACATACTTTAAACCTGGAAATACAATCCTGTACCTAGTAGTTTAACGTTACGATTCACAACTTGTGTAAAATTCGTTTTTGGAAAAAGTTATTTGCCATCGGATTCCTATACAAACACTGTAATTTCTGACCGCTTTGCCTAGCCATCAAGATGTCGTCGAAAACCGTGATATATTGTCTATTTAAGCTCGCAAATCTCACAGATATTTTTCATCGCGACCCATCGCAAAGCCCTGCAAGTTTACCGAAGGAGAGTAGTAATTCAGATCGCAAAATCTCACAGATGTTTCGTGTGACAGAGAATTTACCGAAGGAGGAAAATAGCCGTAAATTTGCTTCCATTGCTCCCATTGCCTCCAGATTTCAAGTACTGTTTCACAGATGGCAATATTTCTCCTCGCGGCCCGTCAATAACGCTGGAAAACAATGAAGCCAACACTCCACGAAATAGCATTGGTAGTAAAATGACCTAAACCACTACAGCGACATAGAAGAAAAGGTACGCAAACGAAGCCAGGGAAGGCGTTTTTATTTGTTTTCCACAATGAAAAATTTGCCGGCTGAAAATCTGAAATTCGAAGCGAGTGAGGCACTTTGACACAACATTGTCACTATCAATAAGACTATTAACGCGAACCACATTCTGTTATTCCTGTGTGTTATCATTTGATGAAGAAATTACAACTGCAAAACTAAATGTCTGAATTTATTTCTACGCGGATAGCCACTCAAAAGTTGATGGCATTAGTACATCGGCCAATGCATCCAGCGTGAGGAAGTCGCATGAAAAACCGGACTTTGAATGTTATAGAAGGTTATAGATAAATAGTCAGGTCTGTGATATATTATTAAACCCTCGACATGGGACCCAAAAAGATATCTGAATCGAGAAGACTACATAAATTATCTTTCTCGCTGTAGCAAAGACGTTTGTGAAATGAAGTGCGATCATGTTAGCGGACATTGAACCAATTCGGGGAGGAACATGTAGACCAGAGTCGACTGAACGGCGGAATTCGAAACTACACCAAACAGTAAAACAACAAACCCAGAAAACAAAAAATATTACCCTCGACCCGCCACATTCGACCCTCAACATGGAACCCTCGATCGTCGACCCTCAACAAAAAGATGGACTCCACATGATCGCGTCATCTGTGTCGGTACTTTTATAACAATTGGCCAATTAGCACGTGATAGAGTTGAAAGTTATTGTAAAAAAAGGTAAAAATCCATATATATTCCATGTTGCCGCTCGTCTTTTCAGTAGTAGATCATACCAATGACATGCAAATGTTTTAACAGCAAAAGAAAAAATGGCACACGAGGCGATTGCCGAGTGTGTCACCGATGCCCTGACCAAATTTTGATGTTATCTATAACGGAAAGTGTAATCTGTTTTCTATTTCTTAAATACCTATTTTGAAATGATTGTTTTCCTACTAAAATAATAATAAAATAGTAACCTAGTAACCTAGTAAATCGATGTTGAAATCCCCAAGAAAATAGCATTTTTTATTTACGAGATTTATTTTTTCCGTTATTTCAGTAATTCTTTCAAGAAAACATTTCATATCTGAGTCCGTTGCTCTGTAGATTACGCCTACTGTGATGTTCTTATTCTGTCATTTTACGTTATTGTCAAAACTCGACGGTGACGTAAGTCAGGCACGGGGTGTTACTGATCCGTCCATATTATTCTAGTTTCTCTACTATAACTCGGTTTTTCAGTTCGCGAGCTCTGCAGTGGTGTCTTGGTGGGGCTGCCACATTGTTGTGGCTTTTGGCGCCTTTTTCGCCCCACCTTTGCTGAAAATGACAATTTAATTACCATGGACATTGTTAACAATTAACTTTTATTTGAGTTTCCATTAAAACCGCCACAGTATAAGTGGCCAAGAAATGCCAATTCACGAGTTGATTATTTGTTGTACACCATATCATCCTCAGCAAACTAGTGCGACACCACAGAGAGCTCCCGAACTCATTTCCGTACAATGTATCGGCATAAAAATATATTACCCTCGACCCTCGACCCTTAACAAAAAGATAGACTCCAAATGATCGCGTCATCTGTGTCGGTACTTTTATAACAATTGGCCGCTTAGCACGTGATAGAGTTAAAAGTTATTGTAAAAAAAGGTAAACATCCATATATGTTCCATGTTGCCGCTCGTCTTTTCAGTAGTAGATCATACCAATGACGTGAAAATGTTTTAACAGCAAAAGAAAAAATGGCACACGAAGCGATTGCGGAGTGTGTCTCCGATGTTCTGACCACATTTAGATGTTATCTATAACGGAAAGTATAAGCTGTTTTCTATTTCTTAATTAACTATTTTGAAATGATTGTTTTCCTACTAAAATAATAATAAAATAATAAATAATACTAATCCGAGTAGACATTTGCAAAAAAGCAAGGCTACCAGTTGTAATAATTGTTAAACAAAAAGAAAAAGATGATCGATATACTTACAGGAGTGACAAGTTCTCCAAAGCGGAGAAGATATCTTCTGATAAATTCTGAATGTGATTTCCTCTCAGGTCTCTGCGATAGAGGTAGAACAAGTTGAAAATACGTAGTATTAATAATGACATAAAAAACGTATTTTCATGTGGAGCAAGTTGACGACTGTCTTATCAACGGCAAAAAGCCTTGATATATCGAAAGAAGATTTTATCAATAACCACCCACTCTCCGTCCCTCTTGAACAGTTATCGGGGATTAAGGGAATGGGAGGATGATTTCATTCATCTCTCGCCGATACATTTGATATGTCGAGATTCTCCTCACATCATTTGACATTACAGTAGCAACCGCCTTGGTTTCAGTTGACCTGCCTTTAAAGGAAGATTTTGCCTTTTTCACAAAAGTCTTTGGCAACATTGCAGAACTAGTACCCTTTTACATTCTAGTATCAGTTTTTTATACTTCACTATTAATTTAGACTATATTAATTGTAAGATTTGCAAATCTACCAAAGCGGTCACCGATGTTCTGACCACATTTTGATGTAATCTATAACGGTAAGTATAAGCTGTTTTCTATTTCTTAAATAACTATTTTGAAATGATTGTTTTCCTACTAAAATAATAATAAAATAATAAATAATACTAATCCGAGTAGATATTTGCAAAAACCCAAGGCTAGCAGTTGTAATAATTGTTAAACAAAAAGAAAAGATGATCGATATACTTACAGGACTACCAAGTTCACCAAAGCGGAGAAGATATCCTCTGGTAAATTCTGAATGTGATTTCCTCTCAGGTCTCTACGATAGACGGAGAAGAAGTTGGAAATATATAGTATCACTAATGAGATAAAGAACGTATTTTCATGCCGAGCAAGTTCACGACTGTCTAATCAACGGCAAAAAGCCTTGAAATATCGAAAGACGATTTTATCAACCACCACCCACCCCCCGTCCCTCTTGAACAGTTATCGGGGATGAAGGGAATGGGAGGATGATTTCATTCATCTCTCGCCGATACATTTGATATGTCGTGATTCTCCCCACATCATTTGACATTACAGTAGCAACCGCCTTGGTTTCAGTTGACCTGCCTTCAAAGCAAGATTTCGCCGTTTTCACAAAAGTCTTTGGTAACATTGCAGAACTAGTACCCTTTTACATTCTAATATCAGCTTGTGATACTTCACTATCAATTTAGGCTATATTAATTGTAATATTTGCAAATCTATCAAACGGAGGATACATTTTCTCTTAAATTATATATGTGTGTTAAAAAAAGTTTAGAGTTCCATCCGTTCAACCTACCCCCCTCTCTTGAACCACCTTTGAGTTATGACTTTGCTTAACCAATGGATCAAAACGAACTCACTTTACTGGCCTCAAAACTGTTTCCTAATTTATTAATTTATTTCAGAAACCTACAGCCACTTCGATTCAACTAAACGGAGGTGGCTATAACGGAGGGTCACAGGGCACAAATTGTGACATCATACTGTAGTAAGAGAAGATCAGGGTAAGAGAGTGAATCCATCATATATGCCTTATACCTTAAGTTATTTTGAAACATGGTACATGTACGACTGTACCCAGTTCTTCTTCGGATGTTTCTCACGCGTTGCGTGGATGTTTTCGTGGAGGATTTGGTTATGTTTCGCTTCGTTTGAAAGCCGAGGAAAACATGGAACACGCAGTGCAAGGATGGGTAACCCGAAAACACTGACCCCCGGTTCGTGGACCCCCACAACGGACCGGGTTCGCGGACTACCCTACGGACCGAACCATGGACTACCCCTACGGACCCCCTCTACGGACCACCCTAAAATAGTGTAAAAATAACAGATAAAGATTTCACTTATGGGTTGTCTAATAAATTCAGACTCGTGTCGGTGATTTTTCGAGTGTTGCACTACATGTACAAATGTAACAGAATTGGGTTTTTAACACCCCACCCCACCTCCCTAAAAGCTGTTTTCAGCGTAAGGAGATGCCGATGGTAAGAAGGAAAGTTGTTACCTTCCATTCGCGGCTCAATCTGGCTATGGAAGATATATTTTTAGGCCGTTTATTCTTGTTTGTATCTGTTATTCCGCTCAGTAAATTGTGAAGCCTGGAACTAATTCACGAACCCACGGGAGGATGGGCTGAACAAAATGGCACAGGGGAAAGAACACAAATTTCGAGGCTTCCAGGACGCTTCCCTGTACGCGTCTTTCGTATACTTTATGGCCACAGCAAAGAAAATGGCAATGTGTAATTATATAAATTGCACCCGAGCCTGAATCCAGGTCTGCCCATTTGCACAATGTAACGTTCGAAATTTCGCCGTGACGAGTAATCTATTAGACAACCTGTAACTGAAATATTTATTTATTATTTCTATTATATTTTGGGGGCTGGTCCGTAGAGGGGGTCCGTAACGGGAGTCCGTGGACCGGTCCATAGGTAGTCCACGGACCCGGTCCGTAGCGGGGGTCCGCGGACCGGGGGTCAGTGTTTTCGGGTTACCCGTGCAAGGATGCCTTCCTTGATATTTTAATATCAAAGAACCAAAGGAGCTTCGGCCCTCGCCAAGTTCAAATACATTTCGAAACTTTAATCGGAGGACAGATTTGCCCGTCCAAACAATAAAAAAACTGAATAAACGGTAAAGAAATGAGCAACCAAACGAGTGCAAAGCAAGCGAAGGCCGAAAACATCGCAACCAAACAATCAGATGTTCGAAAATGCAGAGACGCTCCCGCCTAAACAACAAGATGGACTTAAAGCAACAAGGAGAACAACATCAAGGACAACGTCGATTGGAAACGACTTTATGTTGAACCTAGAAATTACGCAATATTTAGATTCAGTTTGTCTATCACTCTCGGAGATATCCAAAATATAATATGTAAGACAGCATCAAAAGCCAATTTTTTTTTTTAAATTACCCGTCGTATTTCATGTTATCTAGAATGCGCAGAATGTGATCATTTCACATTGTTTTGTTAGACAGCTATTATACTCGTTGCTATCATAGTTGATGGAGGGGAATGGTTATGAAACTCGACAAAGTTCTTTGTTGTGTGATTTTGTTCTGTTTTTTAGCCTTGACCGTGCTCAAAACACAACAATTCTTTACTACTGACCAAGCAACTAACCAATAGAGACGTCTTGGTTACGTAACTCATGCAAAGTGTATGAGCTCAAAACAAAAGATTGTGCCCGGTCGTGGACATTCCAGCATAAATCTTGGTATCTTTGTTTACTCCTTTGATGTTTGCTACGCTTCGTAATCAGTTCCCTATATTAACTATGTTGCTGTTCCCACTGTGATTTGCTTATGAGACTCCCTGAAACCAAATGAACGGCAAAGGAATGAACAGCCAAACGAGCACAAAAACACGGCTGAGAGCGCAAACAAAAAAGGTCGATGAATCGTCTATTGAAAATCAAAACATATAAAATGACGGATTACCTTGGGTATGAAGTCTCTATGCAGGATTGACTCTCTTATCTTGATCTTCTCTCGACCGTTGCTGCATAAACGTTTATCTAAATCATATCTTATTTTAGTCTTAATTTACACGGATTTCCTGTATAGTAGACGGACGAAAAGTGTGACATTTTACTGTAGTGAAATAAAATTGTGTTTTTATCTCGCCAATAAGTGGAAAGCAATGATCTTGATGTAATATGTTTATAAAAGGAATAGACCAAAGGCCTTGCAATTCCTTTCTTTAATGGATAAACGTATAAATTTGTCTCATCTAGCTGGATACATGTATTTCCTTCATAACACTGTGCACTGCTGTTTTCAGTCTTGATCTCTACATAATGTAAAAACAAAACTTACCGATAAACGACCGATAACGATAATCAAAAAGCAATGTTTGTAATGTTGAAATCAAGCTGGAGTTGACAGGGTCAGTGTCATAGTTCGAACAAATACTTAATTATCACTAATAATTACGTTCATATAAATTAAATAAAAAAGAACTGCAAACAAGCTTACAACGTAGAAAGTATTGATAGATTGGAAAATAATCCCGGGGGTAGCTCTTCAATGTTGTTGGATGCCAGATACCTAAAATAAGGGAGAATGTTTCGTTAATAAGTAGATTTAGCCAAGCCTAAAACCCGAGCTCCTGGGCCGGATTGTTGATAGCCGGTTTCGCTAACCCAGGAAAAGCAAGAAATTTGACTTAAGTTGTGTAACTCTTGCTGTAAGGTTTTCTGTATATTACTTTGCCTTCTGTTTTGGACTTGAATAATTTCAACATACGCAAAAGAAGCAGTGAAAAACACTTTCTGCAAGAAACATTTATACTTCAGTTAACTTTAATCCTGTGTTAGCTTTAAGCGGCTTCCGAAAAACCCAGCCCTCTTTGCAACAAGTGAAACTAACATGAGCTCGCGCTGCAATCGAAAACCAGCACTTGATCAGCGGTCAACTTAAAAAAACACGTGTTTTCGATAAGCTCTAAACTTGAACCTGCAATATGGTCACGTGATCCCGGTCGGCGGATACTTTGTAATGACATTTGTCACTTGACCATAACATGAATGTCCAATCAAAAATGTACATTGTAAACCAATCTGTATGTATAAACATAATTAGTCTTTGTGTGTGTGCTTTGCGAGCTCTTGCATGTGTTTTCCTTATTTTCTCTTCTTATTTGACCCAAATAAATAATTGCCTGAAGAAAAAGATTTTAAGGTAATTCAAGCTGTAGCTACTGTCAAGCTAATAGATGTGAAGAAAATCACGAGTTTAACACGTCTGTCAAGTTAAGAACTGAGAACAGCAATTTCATGGCATTATAGGACGAAAATAAGCTTAGCACCAAAACGAGGCTATGCCATGTGCGAGTCTAAGAAATGCCTCCCAAGAGGGAGGCAAAGCGCTTTTGACCTCTTATTTAAAGTAAGTCGCATCGAAGACGCGCCGGAGGCTCCTCGTGCGGTTGGACCGGTGAGGGTGGGACACTACAGAGACTCTACTCCCAGTAATTCTCTCCCATGAGGGGGGTAGGGGGGAGCAGAGAACAAGGAGCATTTTACTCGAATTATTTTTCAATGTTTTTTTCTTTAGATAAACATGTCAAAACGCACGTTTTAACTTGTATCCATATCAGATGAATATATCTGGCACTAATAACTTGATTTAAACAAACCGAGAAAAAAAAAACAAACATCAAGCCAAGGCATGATGTTTTTTATGTCGATAAATTGACCTATTGTATTCAAGGCACATATTTGTCGATCCGATGGTGGTCTGTCATGTGACATAACAGCCAATCATGTTAAAGAGTGTTATCTATCCGCCAGTATAAAAGACTGGTCGCATTCTCACTCATTCCCTCTTGCTTTGACCATCACAGCGAGTATATCTCTTGGCGATAACATTTTTTCAGGGAAGTTGAAGAGATATTTTGTATTGCATTAGAATGGGTCTCCCTCTAATTTTTATCCTGGGGCATTCATTCATTAGGCGTTTAGAGAACGTCGTTGCCGCAAACCCTAACCTTAACCACTAATTCTTGTTAAATAATGCTGCCACATTTAAATGGCGTGGTGTTGGGGGGAGAACTGTGGCTAAGACGTTGCAATACGACCTCCCCGTGGTCGCTTCATTCGCTCCAGACATAGTTATTTTACAGCTGGGAACCAGTGATCTCTCTCGTCTTGATGCTTTAGTTGTGGGTTCTTCTATCGAGGAGCTTGTTACCATTCTGCACGACACGTACAACGTTAAGCTTATTTGTGTCTGCCAAACCCTTCTGGGGTCCGATCCTGTATTCAACACGCGTGTTCGCGCGTTTAACAAACATGTTAAAACGTTCCTCGAAGCCCTCCCTCATGTCTTTTTCTGTGGACATAGAGGCTTTCGGAATTCATCCCAGAGATTTCTCGCGCGTGATGGTGTCCACCTCAATAGGCAGGGGCCGTTTTAAAGTCATTACGCATTCGTTCAATTGTCGACCATTAGGCCGAACTATGCTGTCTGACGCTAATTCAAGCCATTTCCTTTTGATATATGTACAGTGTACATTTTACACCAAGCCGTGTCTTGTTGCCTCGTGATTCAGCTATTTTTGCGGTTTTCATTTGCCGCATACCTTTTCATTGCTGTTTCCGTTGGCTTATCATTTGGCCACCTGTGTACACAGTACATTTGTGCCCGTGTTATACGGTATGCACAGTACATAAGTGTGCATTCTTTTTATATGATAAACACAGTAGATAGGTGTGTATTTGTTCTATACCGGCTTTGCTTATTGTTTTTTGGTTGCAGTTTACCGCATGAGTGTACAATCCATTTTGGCCGCCTATTTCCATAGGTGTGTCTAATGCACTTGGTATTACTGTCAATGCATATCTATTTGTTCATGGAAATGAGCTTTTATGATTGTTATTTATCTCACTTGTCGCAATTTACAGCAGAGGTGTTGTCTCGGTCTGATAACAGTCTTTTTTAATCCTTTTTCACATACCGCAACTATTTGGCGGTTACTTTAATCCGGCACCTCTGAGGTTGTCTATTTAGCTATAGATTTCTTCCCGGCCATGTAATTGTCTTAAGCTCATTTTACCTTGTATGCGGTTAACGCTGTCACCTAACATCCGTTATTATATAGATCATTTCTTCTCGCTTAATCATGCCGCCTAAGAAGCGTACTGCTGGCGCTGGAAGCCGTTCTAAGCGTCTTCGCTCGTTGCCGCCTGCCTCTGATCTGTAAGAGGCCGAGCCAGCTGCAATAGTACAAGATACCCAGTCTGCTGCAGTCCCGGGGATGGTCCAGTTAAATCTCCAGGCGCTCACCAGCACAATTACCGCTGCTGTCTCCGCGGCCGTGAAGGACGCCATGGCCACGCAGCATCAAGCGAGTGTCCCCGCCAGCACTACCACAGCACTTGGTCAGGTTGACCATCTGGTGAACGAGGAGATTTCAAACCTCACTCAACCCACAGGTACGCAAGGCGCGGATCCACCTCTTCCTCCCTTGAGTGTTGGGGATGAACCGCGCCAGCTTTTTACCAGCATTGGCGCAGATTTAGGTGCTAGAGTTAGCTCAAAAACGAAAGCAAAAATTTGGGCTCACGAATACATAGATTTTGGTGTGTTGTTGTCAGTAGCTCCTCCCCGTGAGCGGTATACCTTATCTATGACCTCCCGTGGTGGTGTCTCGGGTCAACCCCACCTAACTCTTGAGCCTTATCACACGCCAAGGAAGGTGACAACTATTCAGCAGTGGATAACTGCCTTTAACATTTTCGTCACGATTTATTCGGAGAAAGCTGCTGATGACGCCCCAAAGTTGATGAAATATTGTGAAGTGGTGCGTGATCTTTCTCATAAATCGGCCGACTGGCTTTTTCATGACGAGCAGTTCCGCTACTTAAGACAATCTGCACCTCGCCGTTACCCTTGGGATCAAATCCACTGGGAATTATGGCTTAGGGCGATGTCCAATATTTGCGGCAAAACTCCACCATCCGCAGGTGCGGATAAGGCCCACGCACCAGTCCGTTTTCGACCTTCTACCAGCAAATTTCCCAAAGGGACATTTTGGACATTTCACGCCGGTAAGCAGCGCAGGGGATGCCAATATGAGCACGTCTGCTTTAAATGCAATGCAAAACATCCGGCAAGTCAATGTTAGGTTTCCTCAACCCACCAGCGCCCCAATGTCGGAAAATCCGGATCACAACTTACTAATCCAAGTGTTGGACAGCCAGCCAGTCACGCCCGTACAAGCGGACCGGTTTGAGAATTTATTGGCTGGTTATAGTCCAGCCCTAAAAACCTTATTAGTTGACGGTTTTCGGAACGGTTTTCGAATTTCTTAACTCGGCCAATTATCTTCTTTTGAATCTCCTAATTTGCAAAGTGCCCTGTAGAATCCGGAAATTGTTCCTTCAAAATTAATGAAGGAAATCGAAGCTGGTAGGGTTGTGGGACCTTTCAAGGCTCCACCTTTTCCCATTTTTCCTACTTCGCCCATTGGCATGGTTCCCAAGAAGGCTCCTAATGAATTTAGATTAATTCCCCATTTATCACACCCAAAAGGTTCGTTTGTAAATGATTCCATTCCTGACGAATGTTCATCAGTCCATTATGCTACTATTAGTGATGTCATTCATATTTTAAAGACATTAGGTGCGGGTTGCTTTTTGGCTAAAACGGATATTAAGTCCGCATTTCGTATAATTCCTGTTCACCCGTTGGAGTACCCGTTACTCGGTATCAAATGGGCAAATGAATACTATTTTGATCGTTGTCTCGCTATGGGACTAAGGTCTAGCTGCGCGATTTTCGAAAAGTTCAGTTTTTCTTTAGAGTGGCTTGCCATGCAACACTTACATGTCTGCCGTTTTGCATATTTTAGACGAATTTTTGTTTATTGCGCTAAGTAGTGTTAAATGCGGTGAAGACCTTCATAAGTTTCTCGATATGCGCAACTTTCTTGGAGTCCCAATTGCCCAGGACAAAACAGTGGGACCGAATACCACTTTACAGTTTGCTGGTATAGAGCTCGATTCTGTGCAGGAGGAGGCCAGGTTGCCGTTAGACAAGCTTACCAAATGTCGTACCTTACTACATCACTTTCACAAGAAACGCTCCGTCACTGTGCGCGAACTGCAGTCTTTAATTGGCCTGTTCAACTTCTGTTGTTCTGTTGTCATCCCAGGCCGCGCTTTTTTACGCCGCTTAATTGACCTTACCAGCGGTCTAACAAGCCCTTATCACCACATCCGTTTAAACAGAGAATCTAAACATGATATTCGTATGTGGTTAACATTTCTAGATAATTTTAATGGAAGGGCATTTTTTCCGTCAGACCGCTGGGAAACTTCCTCTACACTTGAATTATGTACAGATGCCGCGGCATCTAAAGGTTATGGTGCGGTATTTGGTAGGCATTGGTTTGGCGGTGCCTTTCCGGACACAGTAATGTATGTAAGGGTAAACAAGAGTGTAATATAAGGTTTTGGTCGTTTCTTTGGTTAAAAATTGCCCTACTTTAAACATAATTCCAATATTTTTTGATATTTTACTTGTTATCAAGCTAATATGAGGTTTCCATGTTAGTTTTCATCTATTACTGTGCCAAGAAACTTACATTCCCTAACTCTGTCAATGATGTTCTCGTCTATCATTAAATTTATAGTCTCATTCATGTTTTTTCTGTTTGAAAATAACATGTAAGTTGTTTTAGAAATATTTAAAGATAATTTATTTGCTTTGAACCATAGAGAAAGTTTATTTAACTCACCATTTGCTTTTGTAAATAATTGGTTTAGACTTTTATTTTTGTAAAATATGTTGGTGTCATCAGCAAATAATGTGAAGGAAAACACATTTGAGGAAGCACTTATGTCATCGATGTATATCAAGAATAGGAGTGGCCCAAGTACTGACCCCTGTGGAACCTCACATATTATGTCTGACATTTCTGAGTCTACTCCTTTGAATTGTACATACTGTTTTCTGTTAGATAAGTAGTTCTTAAACCATAAGTGTGGTATACCTCTGATTCCATAATGTTCAAGTTTGTTCAATAGGGTTGTGTGGTTAACTGTATCAAAGGCTTTTGCGAGATCTAAAAAGATACCTATACAGTATTCGCCATTGTCAATTGCAAAATGTATTTTTTCTACAAAATCTAAAATTGCCATTGCAGTAGAGTGTTTTTGCCTGAAGCCATACTGGTTTTTATTTAAGATGTTAAATTTAGTTAAATAATCTATAAGTCGATTGTATACAACTTTCTCTAAAATCTTTGAAAATGAAGGTAAGATTAGCGGCTGAAGGGGAACTCGACTGGTTGTCTGGTTAAAGTGGATTTCTTTGCCATCAATGATGCTAGATAGTTGTCGGCTGCTCGTCTTCGTTCCCGTGGTTGTAGGCTTCAACGCTTTATTCTTGTCGATGGCCATTTGTTGTTATTATTTCGGATTTTGGAACTCCCTAGGCCTTCAGCTTTCTGACCACCGTTTTCCGGACTGAGTGGTTGGATAATCTGTTTTAGGGACCCACGTTCGTAATCGATTCCGTCTTGTGTACACGCGAAGGCGTAAAACCGCTCGAGTACTTCATTCAACTGCTCAGGAAGAATCATCTCCAGGTATCTCTCAAGGCTATTTTCGCCACACCACTTCTCAAAAACTCTCACCCAGGTAATTGTGCTCTATCGCGTATTTAAGTTTTCTGCCGCTTCTTTTAATTCCGTAACTTCTTCAATGGTCACCGTCTTAAATCTCAACGCCATCTTGGCAATAATCGAAATACAAGAGATGTTGCCACGGCAATTTTATAATTTCACATGTGAAATTATAAATTACTGCTAAAATTTCGCGCCAAAATTAAGGAGTACTTTGTCACCCATGATGTTCAATATGTTTAATTTTAAATTCCTCTACTGATACTAGGTGGAAGATTGTATTCACCAAGTTTGAAGGATCTGAAGGGTGTAGCTTAGCTAGAAGACGCTCAGTTAATTTTCCATACATTTGTCTGTTTTTTTTTTTTTCCCGCGAACCGCGTCCACCCAGCCAAATTTACAGACAAATGTATGGAAAATTAGCAAAATAAACCGAGCTTCTTCTAGCCAAGCTACATCCTTTAAACCTGGAAATACAATCCTGTACCTAGTAGTTTAACGTTCCGATTCACAACTTGTGTAAAATTCAATTTTGGAAAAAGTTATTTGCCATCGGATTCCTATACAAACACTGTAATTTCTGACCGCTTTGCCTAGCCATCAAGATGTCGTCGAAATCCGTGATATATAGTCTATTTAAGCTCGCTAATCTCACAGATATTTTTCATCGCGGCCCATCGCAAAGCCCTGCAAGTTTACCGAAGGAGAGTAGTAATTCAGGTCGCAAAATCTCACAGATGTTTCGTATGACAGAGAATTTACCGAAGGAGGAAAATAGCCGTAAATTTGCTTCCATTGCTCCCATTGCCTCCAGATTTCAAGTACTGTTTCACAGATGGCAATATTTTTCCTCGCGGCCTGTCAATAACGCTGGAAAACAATGAAGCCAACACTCCACGAGATCGCATTGGTAGTAAAATGACCTAAACCACTACAGCGACATAGAAGAAAAGGTACGCAAACCAAGCCAGGGAAGGCGTTTTTATTTGTTTTCCACAGTGAAAAATGAGCCGGCAGAAAATGTGAAATTCGAAGCGAGTGAGGCACTTTGACACGACATTGTCACTATCAATACAAATATTAACGCGAACCACATTCCGGTAATTCCTGTGTGTTACCATTTGTTGAAGAAATTACAACTGCAAAACTAAATGTTTGGATTTATTTCTACGCGGAGAGCCAGTCAAAAGTTAATGGCCTTAGTACATCAGCCAATGTATCCAGCGTGATGAAGTCACATGAAAAACCGGACTTTGAATGTTATAGAAGGTTATAGATAAATAGTCAAGGACCCAAAAAGATATCTGAATCGAGAAGACTACATAAATTATCTTTCTCGTTGTAGCAAAGACGTTTGTGAAATGAAGTGCGATCATGTTAGCAGACATTTAACCAATTTGGGGAGGAACATGTAGACCATGGCCAGAGTCGACTGAGCGGCAGAATTCAAACCTACACCAACGAGCAAAACAACAAACCCAGAAAACAAAAATTATTACCCTCGACCCGCCACACTCGACCTTCAACATGGAACCCTCGATCGTCGACCCTCAACAAAAAGATAGACTCCAAATGATCGCGTCATCTGTGTCGGTACTTTTATAACAATTGGCCAATTAGCACGTGATAGAGTTAAAAGTTATTGTAAAAAAAGGTAAAAATCCATATATATTCCATGTTGCCGCTCGTCTTTTCAGTAGTAGATTATACCAATGACATGAAAATGTTTTAACAGCAAAAGAAAAAATGGCTCACGAGGCGATTGCCGAGTGTGTCACCGATGTTCTGACCACATTTTGATGTTATCTATAACGGAAAGTATAACCTGTTTTCTATTTCTTAAATAACTATTTTGAAATGATTGTTTTCCTACTAAAATAATAATAAAATAATAAATAATAATAATCCGAGTAGACATTTGCAAAAAGCAAGGCTAGCAGTTGTAATGATTGTTAAACAAAAAACAAAGATGATGGATATACTTACAGGTATCGCAAGTTCTCCAAAGAGGAGAAGATATCCTGTGGTAAATTCTGAATGTGATTTCCTCTCAGGTCTCTGCGATAGACGGAGAACAAGTTGAAAATACATAGTATTAATGAGATAAAGAACGTATTTTCATGTGGAGCAAGTTCACGGCTGTCATATCAACGGCAAAAAGCCTTGATATATCGAAAGAGGATTTTAACAACAACCACCCACACACTCCCCCCCCCCCCCCCACCACTCCCCTTCCTCTTGAACAGTTATCGGGGATGAAGGGAATGGGACGATGATTTCATTCATCTCTCGCCGATACATTTGATATGTCGGGAGTCTCCCCACATCATTTGAAATTATAGTAGCAACCACCGTGGTTTTGAGTGGCATGCAAAGCAAGATTACGCCTTCTTTACAAAAATCTTTGGCAACATTGCAGAACTAGTACTCATTTACATTCTAGTATCAGTTTTTAATACTTCATTATCGATTTAGACTATATTAATTATAGGATTTGCAAATCTACCACAGCCGAGAAAACATTTTCTCTTAAATTATATACGCGTATTAAAAAAAGTTTAGAGTTCCATCCGTTTAACCCAACCCCCCTCCCCTGAACCACCTTTGAGTCATGAGTTTGCTTACCCAATGGATTAAAACGAACTCACTTTACTGGCCTCAACACTGTTTCGTAATTTAGTAATTTATTTCAGAAACCTACAGCCACTTCGATTCAACTAAACGGAGGTGGCTATAACGAAGGGTCACAGGGCACAAATTGTGACATCATACTGTAGCAAGAGAAGATCAAGGTAAGAGAGTGAATCTATCATATATGCCTTATACCTTAAGTTATATTGAAACATGGTACATGTACGACTGTACCCAGTTCTTCTTCGGATGTTTCTCGCGCGTTGCGTGGATGTTTTCGTGGAGGATTTGGTTATGTTTCGCTTTGTTTGAAAGCCAAGGAAAACATGGAACACGCAGTGCAAGGATGGGTAACCCGAAAACACTGACCCCCGGTTCGTGGACCCCCACAACGGACCGGGTTCGCGGGCTACCCTACGGACCGAACCATGGACTACCCCTACGGACCCCCTCTACGGACCACCCTAAAATAGTGTAAAAATAAGAGATAAAGATTTCACTTATGGGTTGTCTAATAAATTCAGACTCTTGTCGGTGATTTTTCGAGTGTTGCACTGCATGTGCAAATGTAACAGAATTGGGTTTTTAACACCCCACCCCACCTTCCTAAAAGCTGTTTTCAGCGTAAGGAGATGCCGATGGTAAGAAGGAAAGTTGTTACCTTCCATTCGTGGCTCAATCTGGCTATGGAAGATATATTTTTAGGCCGTTTATTCTTGTTTGTATCTGTTATTCCGCTGAGCAAATTGTGAAGCCTGGAACTAATTCACGAACCCACGGGAGGATGGGTTGAACAAAATGGCAGAGGAGAAAGAACGCAAATGTCGAGGCTTCCCGGAGGCTTCCCCGTACGCGTCTTTTGTATACTTTATGGCCACAGGAAAGAAAATGGCAATGTGTAATTATATAAATTGCACCCGTGCCTGAATCCAGGTCTGCCCATTTGCACAATGTAACGTTCGAAATTTAGCCGTGACGAGTAATCTATTAGACAACCTGTAACTGAAATATTTATTTATTATTTCTATTATATTTTGGGGGCTGGTCCGTAGAGGGGGTCCGTAACGGGAGTCCGTGGACCGGTCCATAGGTAGTCCGCGGACCCGGGCCGTAGCGGGGGTTCGCGGACCGGGGGTCAGTGTTTTCGGGTTACCCGTGCAAGGATGCCTTCCTTGATATTTTAATATCAAAGAACCAAAGGAGCTTCGGCCCTCGCCAAGTTTAATAAATTTCGAAACTTTAATCGGAGGACAGATTTGCCCGTCCAAACAATAAAAAAACTGAATAAACGGTAAAGAAATGAGCAACCAAACGAGTGCAAAGCAAACGAAGGCCGAAAACAACGCAACCAAACAATCAGATGTTCGAAAATGCAGACAGACGCTCTCGCCTAAACAACAAGATGGACTTAAAGCAACAAGGAGAACAACATCAAGGACAACGTCGATTGGAAACGACTTTATGTTGAACCTAGGAATTACGCAATATTTAGATTCAGTTTGTCTATCACTCTCGGAGATATCCAAAATATAATATGTAAGACAGCATCAAAAGCCAATTTTTTTTCTAAAATTACCCGTCGTATTTCATGTTATCTAGAATGCGCAGAATGTGGTCATTTCACATTGTTGTGTTAGACAGCTATTATACTCGTTGCTATCATAGTTAATGGAGGGGAATGGTTATGAAACTCGACAAAGTTCTTTGTTGTGTGATTTTGTTCTGTTTTTTAGCCTTGACCGTGCTCAAAACACAACAATTCTTTACTACTGACCAAGCAACTAACCAATAGAGACGTCTTGGTTACGTAACTCATGCAAAGTGTATGAGCTCAAAACAAAAGATTGTGCCCGGTCGTGGACATTCCAGCATAAATCTTGGTATCTTTGTTTACTCCTTTGATGTTTGCTACACTTCGTAATCAGTTCCCTATATTAACTATGTTGCTGTTCCCACTGTGATTTGCTTATGAGACTCCCTGAAACCAAATGAACGGCAAAGGAATGAACAGCCAAACGAGCACAAAAACACGGCTGAGAGCACAAACAAAAAAGGTCGATGAATCGTCTATTGAAAATCAAAACATATAAAATGACGGATTACCTTGGGTATGAAGTCTCTATGCAGGATTGACTCTCTTATCTTGATCTTCTCTCGACCGTTGCTGCATAAACGTTTATCTAAATCATATCTTATTTTAGTCTTAATTTACACGGATTTTCTGTATAGTAAACGGACAAAAAGTGTGACATTTTACTGTAGTGAAATAAAATTGTGTTTTTATCTCGCCAATAAGTGGAAAGCAATGATCTTGATGTAATATGTTTATAAAAGGAATAGACCAAAGGCCTTGCAATTCCTTTCTTTAATGGATAAACGTATAAATTTGTCTCATCTAGCTGGATACATGTATTTCCTTCATAACACTGTGCACTGCTGTTTTCAGTCTTGATCTCTACATAATGTAAAAACAAAACTTACCGATAAACGACCGATAACGATAATCAAAAAGCAATGTTTGTAATGTTGAAATCAAGCTGGAGTTGACAGGGTCAGTGTCATAGTTCGAACAAATACTTAATTATCACTAATAATTACGTTCAGAAAAATTAACGAAAAAAGAACTGCAAACAAGCTTACAAGGACCAAAGCATTGATAGATTGGAAAATAATCCCGGGGGTAGCTCTTCAATGTTGTTGGATGCCAGATACCTAAAATAAGGGAGAATGTTTGGTTAATAAGTAGATTTAGCCAAGCCTAAAACCGGAGCTCCTGGGCCGGATTGTTGATAGCCGGAATACGCTAACCCAGGAAAAGCAAGAAATTTGACTTAAGTTGTGTAACTCTTGCTGTAAGGTTTTCTGTATATTGCTTTGCCTTCTGTTTTGAACTTGAATAATTTCAACATACACAAAAGAAGCAGTGAAAAACACTTTCTGCAAGAAAAATTTATACTTCAGTGAACTTTAATCCTGGGTTAGCGTTAAGCGGCTTCCGAAAAACCCAGCCCTCTTTGCAACAAGTGAAACTAACATGAGCTCGCGCTGCAATCGAAAACCAGCACTTGATCAGCGGTCAACTTAAAAAAACACGTGTTTTCGATAAGCTCTAAACTTGAACCTGCAATATGGTCACGTGATTCCGGTCGGCGGATACTTTGTAATGACATTTGTTACTTGACCATAACATGAATGTCCAATCAAAAATGTACATTGTCAACCAATCTGTATGTATAAATATAATTAGTCTTTGTGTGTGTGCTTTGCGAGCTCTTGCATGTGTTTTTCTTATTTTCCCTTCTTATTTGACCCAAATAAATAATTGCCTGAAGAAAAAGATTTTAAGGTAATTCAAGCTGTAGCTACTGTCAAGCTAATAGATGTGAAGAAAATCACGAGTTTAACACGTCTGTCAAGTTAAGAAATGAGAACACCAATTTCATGACATTATAGGACGAAAATAAGCTTAGCACCAAAACGAGGCTATGCCATGTGCGAGTCTAAGAAATGCCTCCCAAGAGGGAGGCAAAGGGCTTTTGACCTCTTATTTAAAGTAAGTCGCATCGAAGACGCGCCGGAGGCTCCTCGTGCGGTTGGACCGGTGAGAGTGGGACACTACAGAGACTCTACTCCCAGTAATTCTCTCCCATGAGGGGGGTAGGGGGGAGCAGAGAACGAGGAGCATTTTACTCGAATTATTTTTCAATGTTTTTTTCTTTAGATAAACATGTCAAAACGCACGTTTTAACTTGTATCCATATCAGGTGAATATATCTGGCACTAATAACTTGATTTAAACAAACCCAGAAAAAAAACAAACAAACATCAAGCCAAGGCATGATGTTTTTTATGTCGATAAATTGACCTATTGTATTCAAGGCACATATTTGTCAATCCGATGGTGGTCTGTCATGTGACATTACAGCCAATCATGTTAAAGAGTGTTATCTATCCGCCAGTATAAAAGACTGGTCGCATTCTCACTCATTCCCTCTTGCTTTGACCATCACAGCGAGTATATCTCTTGGCGATAACATTTTTTCAGGGAAGTTGAAGAGATATTTTGTATTGCATTAGAATGGGTCTCCCTCTAATTTTTATCCTGGGGCATTCATTCATTAGGCGTTTAGAGAACGTCGTTGCCGCAAACCCTAACCTTAACCACTAATTCTTGTTAAATAATGCTGCCACATTTAAATGGCGTGGTGTTGGGGGGAGAACTGTGGCTAAGACGTTGCAATACCACCTCCCCGTGGTCGCTTCATTCGCTCCAGACATAGTTATTTTACAGTTGGGAACCAATGATCTTTCTCGTCTTGTTCCTTTAGTTGTGGGTTCTTCTATCGAGGAGCTTGTTACCATTCTGCACGACACGTACAACGTTAAGCTTATTTGTGTCTGCCAAACCCTTCTGGGGTCCGATCCTGTATTCAACACGCGTGTTCGCGCGTTTAACAAACATGTTAAAACGTTCCTCGAAGCCCTCCCTCATGTCTTTTTCTGGGGACATAAAGGCTTTCGGAATTCATCCCAGAGATTTCTCGCGCGTGATGGTGTCCACCTCAATAGGCAGGGGCCGTTTTAAAGTCATTACGCATTCGTTCAATTGTCGACCATTAGGCCGAACTATGCTGTCTGACGCTAATTCAAGCCATTTCCTTTTGATATATGTACAGTGTACATTTTACACCAAGCCGTGTCTTGTTGCCTCGTGATTCAGCTATTTTTGCGGTTTTCATTTGCCGCATACCTTTTCATTGCTGTTTCCGTTGGCTTATCATTTGGCCATCTGTGTACACAGTACATTTGTGCCCGTGTTATACGGTGTGCACAGTACATTAGTGTGCCTTTGTTTTATACGTTGTGCACAGTACATAGGTGTGCATTCTTTTTATATGATAAACACAGTAGATAGGTGTGTATTTGTTCTATACCGGCTTTGCTTATTGTTTTTTGGTTGCAGTTTACCGCATGAGTGTACAATCCATTTTGACCGCCTATTTCCATAGGTGTGTCCAATGCACTCGGTATCACTGTCAATGCATATCTATTTGTTCATGGAAATGAGCTTTTATGATTATTATTTCTCACTTGTCGCAATTTACAGCAAAGGCGTTGTCTCGGTCTGATAACAGTCTTTTTTAATCCTTTTTCACATACCGCAACTATTTGGCGGTTACTTTAATCCGGCACCTCTGAGGTTGTCTATTTAGTTATAGATTTCTTCCCGGCCATGTAATTGTCTTAAGCTCATTTTACCTTGTATGCGGTTAACGCTGTCACCTAACATCCGTTATTATATAGATCATTTCTTCTCGCTTAATCATGCCGCCTAAGAAGCGTACTGCTGGCGCTGGAAGCCGTTCTAAGCGTCTTCGCTCGTTGCCGCCTGCCTCTGATCTGTAAGAGGCCGAGCCAGCTGCAATAGTACAAGATACCCAGTCTGCTGCAGTCCCGGGGATGGTCCAGTTAAATCTCCAGGCGCTCACCAGCACAATTACCGCTGCTGTCTCCGCGGCCGTGAAGGACGCCATGGCCACGCAGCATCAAGCGAGTGTCCCCGCCAGCACTACCACAGCACTTGGTCAGGTTGACCATCTGGTGAACGAGGAGATTTCAAACCTCACTCAACCCACAGGTACGCAAGGCGCGGATCCACCTCTTTCTCCCTTGAGTGTTGGGGATGAACCGCGCCAGCTTTTTACCAGCATTGGCGCAGATTTAGGTGCTAGAGTTAGCTCAAAAACGAAAGCAAAAATTTGGGCTCACGAATACATAGATTTTGGTGTGTTGTTGTCAGTAGCTCCTCCCCGTGAGCGGTATGCCTTATCTATGACCTTCCCTGGTGGTGTCTCGGGTCAACCCCACCTAACTCTTGAGCCTTATCACACGCCAAAGAAGGTGACAACTATTCAGCAGTGGATAACTGCCTTTAACATTTTCGTCACGATTTATTCGGAGAAAGCTGCTGATGACGCCCCAAAGTTGATGAAATATTGTGAAGTGGTGCGTGATCTTTCTCATAAATCGGCCGACTGGCTTTTTTATGACGAGCAGTTCCGCTACTTAAGACAATCTGCACCTCACCGTTACCCTTGGGATCAAATCCACTGGGAATTATGGCTTAGGGCGATGTCCAATATTTGCGGCAAAACTCCATCATCCGCAGGTGCGGATAAGGCCCACGCACCAGTCCGTTTTCGACCTTCTACCAGCAAATTTCCCAAAGGGACATGTTGGACATTTCACGCCGGTATGCAGTGCAGGGGATGCCAATATGAGCATGTCTGCTTTAAATGCAATGCAAAACATCCGGCAAGTCAATGTCAGGTTTCCTCAACCCACCAGCGCCCCAATATCGGAAAATCCGGATCACAACTTATTAATCCAAGTGTTGGACAGCCAGCCAGTCACCCCCGTAAAAGCGGACCGGTTTGAGAATTTATTGGCTGGTTATAGCCCAGCCCTAAAAACCTTATTAGTTGACGGTTTTCGGAACGGTTTTCGAATTTCTTACATCGGCCAATTATCTTCTTTTGAATCTCCTAATTTGCAAAGTGCCCTCCAGAATCCGGAAATTGTTTCCTCAAAATTAATGAAGAGTATCGAAGCTGGTAGGGTTGTGGGACCTTTCAAGGCTCCACCTTTTCCCATTTTTCGTACTTCGCCCATTGGCATGGTTCCCAAGAAGGCTCCTAATGAATTTAGATTAATTCACCATTTATCATACCCAAAAGGTTCGTCTGTAAGTGATTCCATCCCTGACGAATGTTCATCAGTCCATTATGCTACTATTACTAATAGGGGGAGGCCACTCATATTTTAAAGAAATTAGGTGCGGGTTGCTTTTTGGCTAAAACGGATATTAAGTCCGCATTTCGTATAATTCCTGTTCACCCGTTGGAGTACCCGTTACTCGGTATCAAAAGGGCAAATGAATACTATTTTGATCGTTGTCTCGTTATGGGACTAAGGTCTAGCTGCGCGATTTTCGAAAAGTTCAGTTCTTCTTTAGAGTGGCTTGCCATGCAACACTTACATGTCTCTGCCGTTTTACATATTTTAGACGACTTTTTGTTTATTGCACCAAGTAGAGTTAAATGCGGTGAAGACCTACATAAGTTTCTCGATATGCGTAACTTTCTTGGAGTCCCAATTGCCCAGGACAAAACAGTGGGACCGAATACCACTTTACAGTTTGCTGGTACAGAGCTCGATTCTGTGCGGCAGGAGGCCAGGTTGCCGTTAGACAAGCTTACTAAATGTCGTACCTTACTACATCACTTTCACAAGAAACGCTCCGTCACTGTGCGCGAACTGCAGTCTTTAATTGGCCTGTTCAACTTCTGTTGTTCTGTTGTCATCCCAGGCCGCGCTTTTTTACGCCGCTTAATTGACCTTACCAGCGGTCTAACAAGCCCTTATCACCACATCCGTTTAAACAGAGAATCTAAACATGATATCCGTATGTGGTTAACATTTCTAGATAATTTTAATGGAAGGGCATTTTTTCCGTCGGACCGCTGGGAAACTTCCTCTACACTTGAATTATATACAGATGCCGCGCCATCTAAAGGTTATAGTGCGGTATTTGGTAGGCATTGGTTTGGCGGTGCCTTTCCGGATGCATGGCACAGTTTCAACATCACTTTCCTCGAGCTTTTTCCCATTGTTTTAGCTGCCCACATATGGGGGTCTAGTATGACCAATCGCTGCGTGCTATTTTTCACAGATAATGCTGCCCTAGTAGATATTATTAATAAGCAGACCTCTAAGCATAAGTTAGTCATGGTTCTACTACGTGACTTGGTTCTTAGTTGTCTACGCTATAATATTTTATTTCGTCGTCGGCATGTTCCCGGCCTGCAGAACAGCCAAGCCGATTACATCTCTCGCTTTCAGGTCGAGAGCTTCAAGGTAATAGCGCCACAGGCAGACGAATTACAAACACCAGTGCCAGCGAACCTTCTACCGGAGAGTTGGTCACTCATTTGAGAGATTTATAAGGCTTCGCTCTAACGTTGACAATTTTGTGGCCTTGATACCAGTCGATACAAAGGCCAGAGCTTTCGAATTGGGGCTGCTTCGCTCGCGGCTGATAAGGGTTTCTCAGATGCGCAAATCCGCACTCTTGGCCGCTGGAAATCTGATGCTTTCAAAATATATATCCGCTCTGAACGCCTCCAAGCTAATTAAGTTAAACATGTCATTAGGTCACGCACCATTGAAACACTTTTACACCTTTTTCTATTTTTCTTCAGTCTTAGAAATGTAGGTCAGACATGGGCTGCCACTATTTCTGACGCATTATTTAGTACTATGATCAAGACTGTAGTCATTGTTGACGACCTTGTAGGTCAGACAAGGGCTGCTACATTTTTCTGTCGTCAATTATTTTAGTTTTGGTGGATTTTTTTGTTCATACGCGATGTCGGAAACTGAGGTCAGACATGGGCTGCTGCGGTTTCCGTCGTCACATTACTTTTTCTGTTGTGCGTCATTGTGTGACAGCAACGTGGGTCAGACATGGGCTGCCATAACTTCAACTTTATTGCTTCCATCACCTATTACAATATATACTATAAATCGCCTAATATTACTATTTTTTTGATACAAAACAAGTGACGAGGGAGTCTATAGAAAAGCAAAAAAAAAAAAAAAAAATGCGTGAAATTATAGATCCGTAATTTGACATTTATCAACTAAGTGATAATAATTATCAAACTTGAAACAACTCGAAATATCTTATGAAATAATCAACGAAGCAATAAGTATCAAAAGTTTATTTCATAAAAGGGGTATTTTGCCACTGCTGCTATCTTTGTCTAATATAGATCTTTTTATGTTATTCTTAAATATATTGAAAGATTCGATTTTTCGTGTTTTGATGTCTATACTATTACATATTTTTGGACCTTGAAAGGCCAAGGAGTATTGGCCAAGTGTAGTTGATTTACGTGGGAGATGACTGTCATCTGCACGTCGTGTACCATAACTATGTATTTGATAATTTGCTGAAAAGATGTCTGACAAATTTTTTGGAAGTTGATTATTGTAAAACTTGAACATAAAAAAAAAATGAAATTTCTAGCTTATTTATCTCTTGTACTTTTAATATTTTTAGTTCCTTAAAGACATTTTCTGTAATCTCTCTAAACTGAATTTTAGCTATAGCCCTGACTGCTCTTTTCTGAAGTATTACTATTCTAGATAGTCTAGTAGGATAATTGTTGGCCCATATGACATTACAGTAATGTATGTAAGGGTAAACAAGAGTGTAATATAAGGTTTTGGTCGTTTCTTTGGTTAAAAATTGCCCTACTTTAAACATAATTCCAATAGTTTTTGATATTTTACTTGTTATCAAGCTAATATGAGGTTTCCATGTTAGTTTTTCATCTATAACTGTGCCAAGACACTTACATTCCCTAACTCTGTCAATGATGTTCTCGTCTATCATTAAATTTATAGTCTCATTCATGTTTTTTCTGTTTGAAAATAACATGTAAGTTGTTTTAGAAATATTTAAAGATAATTTATTTGCTTTGAACCATAGAGAAAGTTTAGTTAACTCACCATTTGCTTTTGTAAGTAACTGGTTTAGACTTTTAGTTTTGTAAAATATGTTGGTGTCATCAGCAAATAATGTGAAGGAAAACACATTTGAGGAAGCACTTATGTCATCGATGTATATCAAGAATAGGAGTGGCCCAAGTACTGACCCCTGTGGAACCCCACATATTATGTCTGACATTTCTGAGTCTACTCCTTTGAATTGTACATACTGTTTTCTGTTAGATAAGTAGTTCTTAAACCATAAGTGTGGTATACCTCTGATTCCATAATGTTCAAGTTTGTTCAATAGGATTGTGTGGTTAACTGTATCAAAGGCTTTTGCGAGATCTAAAAAGATACCTATACAGTATTCGCCATTGTCAATTGCAAAATGTATTTTTTCTACAAAATCTAAAATTGCCATTGCAGTAGAGTGTTTTTGCCTGAAGCCATACTGGTTTTTGTTTAAGATGTTAAATTTAGTTAAATAATCTATAAGTCGATTGTATACAACTTTCTCTAAAATCTTTGAAAATGAAGGTAAGATTAGCGGCTGAAGGGGAACTCGACTGGTTGTCTGGTTAAAGTGGATTTCTTTGCCATCAATGATGCTAGACAGTTGTCGGCTGCTCGTCTTCGTTCCCGTGGTTGTAGGCTTCAACGCTTTATTCTTGTCGATGGCCATTTGTTGTTATTATTTCGGATTTTGGAACTCTCTAGGCCTTCAGCTTTCTGACCACCGTTTTCCGGACTGAGTGGTTGGATAATCTGTTTTAGGGACCCACGTTCGTAATCGATTCCGTCTTGTTTACACACGAAGGCGTAAAACCGCTCGAGTACTTCATTCAACTGCTCAGGAAGAATCATCTCCAGGTATCTCTCAAGGCTATTTTCGCCACACCATTTCTCAAAAACCCTCACCCAGGTAATTGTGCTCTATCGCGTATTTAAGTTTTCTGCCGGTTCTTTTAATTCCGTAACTTCTTCAATGGTCACCGTCCTAAATCTCAACGCCATCTTGGCAATGATCGAAATACAAGAGATGTTGCCATGGCAATTTTATAATTTCACATGTGAAATTATAAATTAATGCTAAAATTTCGCGCCAAAATTAAGGAGTAATTTGTCACCCATGATGTTCAATATGTTTTAAATTCCTCTACTGATTTCCTATCATTCATTTTGACTGGGTGTAAAATACTAGG
The DNA here is from genome assembly GCF_964199315.1 of Orbicella franksi. NCBI lineage: Eukaryota > Metazoa > Cnidaria > Anthozoa > Scleractinia > Merulinidae > Orbicella > Orbicella franksi. The sequence goes on from NC_138151.1 coordinate 32,199,236, forward strand.
TGGAAGATTGTATTCACCAAGTTTGAAGGATCTGAAGGGTGTAGCTTAGCTAGAAGACGCTCAGTTAATTTTCCATACATTTGTCTGTTTTTTTTTTTCCCGCGAACCGCGTCCACCCAGCCAAATTTACAGACAAATGTATGGAAAATTAGAAAAATAAACCGAGCGTCTTCTAGCCAAGCTACATCCTTTAAACCTGGAAATACAATCCTGTACCTAGTAGTTTAACGTTCCGATTGACAACTTGTGTAAAATTCAATTTTGGAAAAAGTTATTTGCCATCGGATTCCTATACAAACACTGTAATTTCTGACCGCTTTGCCTAGCCATCAAGATGTCGTCGAAAACCATGATATATAGTCTATTTAAGCTCGCAAATCTCACAGATATTTTTCATCGCGACCCATCGCAAAGCCCTGCAAGTTTACCGAAGGAGAGTGGTAATTCAGATGGCAAAATCTCACAGATGTTTCGTATGACGGAGAATTTACCGAAGGAGGAAAATAGCCGTAAATTTGCTTCCATTGCTCCCATTGCCTCCAGATTTCAAGTACTGTTTCACAGATGGCAATATTTCTCCTCGCGGCCTGTCAATAACGCTGGAAAACAATGAAGCCAACACTCCACGAAATCGCATTGGTAGTAAAATGACGTAAACCACTACAGCGACATAGAAGAAAAGGTACGCAAACGAAGCTAGGGAAGGCTTTTTATTTGTTTTCCACAGTGAAAAATTTGCCGGCAGAAAATGTGAAATTCGAAGCGAGTGAGGCACTTTGACACAACATTGTCACTATCAATGCAAATATTAACGCGAACCACATTCTGTTATTCCTGTGTGTTATCATTTGTTGAAGAAATTACAACTGCAAAACTAAATGTTTGGATTTATTTCTACGCGGATAGCCACTCAAAAGTTGATGGCATTAGTACATCGGCCAATGCATCCAGCGTGAGGACTAGTCACATGAAAAACCGGACTTTGAATGTTATAGAAGGTTATAGATAAATACTAATCAGGTCTGTGATATATTATTAAACCCTCAACATTGGACCCAAAAAGATGTCTGAATCGAGAAGACTACATAAATTATCTTTCTCGCTGTAGCAAAGACGTTTGTGAAATGAAGTGCGATCATGTTAGCGGACATTTAACCAATTCGGGGAGGAACATTTAGACCAGAGTCGAGTGAGCGGTGTAATTCGAACCTACAGCAAATAGAAGAGTAAAAAAACAAACCGAGAAAACAAAAAATATTACCCTCGACCCGCCACACTCGACCTTCAACATGTAACCCTCGATCGTCGACCCTCAACAAAAAGATAGACTCCACATGATCGCGTCATCTTTGTCGATACTTTTATAACAATTGACCAATTAGCACGTGATAGAGTTAAAAGTTATTGTAAAAAAGGAAAAAATCCATATATATTCCATGTTGCCGCTCGTCTTTTCAGTAGTTGATCATACCAATGACATGAAAATATTTTAACAGCAAAAGAAAAAAGTGGCACACGAGACGATTGCGGAGTGTGTCACCGATGCTCTGACCACATTTTGATGTTATGTATAACCAGGAGACATAATCGGGGACGGAGACCGTAAGTCTTGGGATCCGCGCGCACCTATGATATGGGACAATTTTTCTATTTTTAGAATAAATTGCGCCATCCTGACGTCATATATCCGCGCGGACCCACGCACATGTCGGAGGCTCTCGCGTGGATGTTGTCACGTTGCGTGATCAAATGGTGAGAGTTGAGAGATACAGAGATTATCTTGCGTAGTTTTCCCAATGATGGCAGGGAATAAGGCAGGGAATACGAACCAGGGCGCTTATATGTAGTTTTATGCGTTGAGCTAACGGAAAAGCTGGATTTTCAGTGTCGAAAACAAGACTTCAATCTCCCGCTGGGAATGAATAATAAGATCTGCTCGCGCTAGTTGGGCCAAGCTTACGCGTGTTTTTGCGTTTGTTCTAACTTAAGAATATAGCAAGAAAACTCTCTACTCTGGTATCGAGTTACTTTGTGAGTTTCTCAGACAATGGTTGATCATAACCAAAACCTGTTTTGTTTCTGCTTGTTTGGTGAGTTTGCAAAAGTTTTTGAAAGGAAGGTCTGACGCGTACAATTAGCTCATTTGCATAGTGCAGCTCGTGCACTTTCAAGTCCGAGTCGGTGTTTTCAATTGTCAACAAATCTTGACAAAGATTTCTTTCGTTATCTTTTGTGCTGAGATGCTGCAACAAATTTCACGAACGCAAAAAAGGCTACTAACGTCGTGTGTTTCTTCGACATAAACATAGCGAAGTTTTACACTGCGAAAATGAAAATAGACAAGGAGTTTTGATAACTCGATCAACAAAATCGAAATCGTTATTCGAAGTTGATTAAAGAAAGCGTCAACGTAACTTTGCTGATTATTTCTGCTTTATTGGAATATTTTCAGCTTAGCTTTTAATATGTTCTCAAACATTTATCAATCTTAAACATATTCAAAAACTACAGAGTTACTGTTTGAGTTCGATGTACGCTTTCTCACGAAAGTGCGGCGGAAGTACAATTTGTCATGTTTACTGACTGCACAAAACAAGCATCAGCGGGCGCTCTCATTCATCGACAACAGAGAATTTACTGAATTTTTACACGAATAAAACTGAGCAGTATCTACGTACGTAAAGTTATTGGGCCTTGATGAAACATCAAGCGTTGCTTACAATTCAGGCGAAACTCAAACTAGCAATTATTTTGTTTTACTTTTCGGTCGCGATAGACTGGCAAATTTCTCGCAGGCGTGTGGCAAGAGGAGCTAGAAAACTATGTAGTCCTGAAGCTCTGCTATATCTAAATATATCCAACTAGTTTTTTGCTGCGTAATGGACAGCTGTTAATCTTCAACATATGTGAAATTTAAAGTGGAGTAATATACAGCTCATGTAAAAGAAGCCTCCGTTGGAACACAACTTGGTCAGCGATATATATCTAAGCTTAAAGCGGAACATACCTAAATTCGACACTGTCTTACTTCACTCAAACTGCAGCAGCTTACGACGAAAATACTTAAGCAAAATCCCAACAGACGTAAACGCGCTGAGTTGTGGGCCAAAAACATGAAAAATTTCGGGAATTTCGGACGCCATTCCCCCCGCGCGACATCCGCAAAAATCCTCGCAGCATGTACGCGCGTGTGCCGCAGGGGATGGCGCAATTTGTTCTAGAAATAGAATTATTGTCCCATACCATGGGGACAACCCCAATACTAGAAATGGATCGCGCTTACGGTCTCCGTCCCCGATTATGGCTCCTGCTATAACGGAAAGTATAACCTGTTTTCTATTTCTTAAATACCTATTTTGAAATGATTGTTTTCCTACTAAAATAATAATAAAATAATAAATAACAATAATCCGATTAGACATTTGCAAAAAGCAAGGCTAGCAGTTGTAATGATTGTTAAACGAAAAACAAAGATGATGGATATACTTACAGGAATCCCAAGTTCTCCAAAGAGGAGAAGATATCCTGTGGTAAATTCTGAATGTTATTTCCTGTCAGGTCTCTGCGGTAGACGGAGAGCAAGTTGAAAATACATAGTATTAATAAAAAGATAAAAACGTATTTTCATGTGGAGCAAGTTCACGGCTGTCATATCAACGGCAAAAGACCTTGATATATCGAAAAAGGATTTTATCAACAACCACCCAGCCCCTCCCCCCCCCCCCGAACCCCTCTTCCCCTTGAACAGTTATCGGGGATGAAGGGAATGGGAGGATGATTTCATTCATCTCTCGCCGATACATTTGATATGTCGGGAGTCTTCCCACATCATTTGATATTACAATTAGTCCATCACTGCTGAGGTGGTTGTATGGCTCACTTAAGGGGAACAAACGAAACTTGTATATTCTTAATCTTTGACTATTGCGCATCATAAAAATGCATGATAGCGAGGATAGAACGGTAGCTTTCACTTTGTAAATCGAATTTTAAATTTACCCCCAATACCCTCCCTTTGGTCGTCATCTTGGAATTCGAAATGTTATTTTCTTATATGTTTCTTTTCTTAAAGGTAGACGTTATTTTGCCTGGTCCTACATTTGTAATAATTAGTATCTTGGTTATTATTTCAGTATTGTCTGTAGTTGTTTAAGCTGTGATGACGTAATAAATTACAGCACAATGGCCACCGTTTTGTTTTCTAGTTTATGTATTCAACCTCTATTTCAACCATCTGAAATGACTAAATTACCAATAAGGTGCTTCACATCACAGTACTAGAAAAAAACCTTTTTCTACGTTTAGTTAAGTAAGCACAATACGTCATTAACCAATATACCCTAACTCAACGTAGATACTTCAGTCTAGAGCTGGTTCGAGTACAGAAACGTCAAGCTCGTATAACGCCCTTTGTCACTGCTGTCACTTGCATTTGGATCTGTAACTTCTCAAAGTCATAAGCTTAAACACGGTAAATCATGACCGCGATAGTGATTGAATGTCTGATTGTTTTAGCAGATATTTCTACGATTTTAGTTTTCTTTTTTTCCTTAGTTTTAGTTCCGATGAAGAAGTTATATTTCTGTTTGAGCACCCTTTTAAACATCTTAAAATTTCTCAAAAATACTCTGCTATTAGCGTCATATTTCGACTGTCTTCTCTGTGATGACGACTCCTCTCCAGATTGCTGCTTGATAATTTGCTCTTGTAACGCGACGTCATAGAGATGACTGCCTCTGGCTAAACTTTCTCGCCTCTGGTGCAGTGAACTTCATAGCGCAGCGCATCGATAATCTGGTACTCCTTCTCGTACAGCTGTCACATGCGTGCCTCCTTCAATACGTATACTGTTCGTTCGTTCCCAATTCTCGCCAGAGCTCGGACGTACCTTTCACTATATTGGAGAATTAGAGGCTGAACTGCTTACCAGAGAGTATCAGCGTGTGATGGTGTGTACGCTAATTAGGACTTTCATGAAGTAGAGCTTGTCAATTCCTTGGTCAAGTTACTTCTCCAAGCTGTTAATAACTAAATAACATTCTGGTCTTTCATAGCATTCTGGTCTTTCCGCCTCTTCCATTCTTCATGTAGCACATTCCAAGGTTTTGGCTTTCAGCAAGCAGTAGGACAAAGATATCGGTGTCGGAGTGGATGACGCATCTGCCTCCCACTTACCAAGCGTGGAGAACCATACTCATATCAGCCTCTTCATGATTACACCCTATCTCAGGAATTAGTTCGCATACGGCTGCGTCTTAGTCTCTAACACTGATCTTCGGTTGTCACGTACATGATCCGGTCACTGAGCTTGCCTCAGAATTCTTCTTTCTTCCACTGTGACACGAGGGAATTGGCAATGTCAGGCTTGTTTGTGGTGACACTGAAAAGCTTGTTCCCTGACTTCGCAGTATGGGCAGGGATTATGTTCTTGTACTGTTCACTGTCAGAGGTAGACACTCTTTAAAATCTTTCGACATTCTTGATTGATACCTCGCGATACATGTCCAACACTTCGTCCACGTTCCTGTTTCCTGTTGCCGGTGTTCATTACCAACTCAAACACTGTCTTAGTGACCACATGAGACATACCTCCAGAGGGTCGGGATATTCAACTTCTGCAAGACCACCATTCCAGGTATACTGAAAATACTGGTGCGTTCTCTAGGTATTTCTCGGTGACTGTGATGCGTCATTCTAGCTGTTGGGAGAGTTTGGCCTCTGTCGGGAAGCTTTGCGCTGTTGTTTTTCGCGGAAGTCCACAAGGATCGACAAGGGACCGACAAGTGCCATCAGAGCAAATACATCACGATCCATACGAGAAGGAAGTACTACATCCTAGTCGCGAACCTTATGCACAGCCTACAGATCCTTAAAAGACTTCATCTTGGCTTTCTTCGATGGATCTAAGTAAACTGAAGCGGGATTAGATGAGCAACGGTAGTTACAAAGTCATTCACTGCCTTCTTTACCTCGCTCTTGTTTACCAGATTAAACATTTATTCTATTCCACACGATTTTATAAACCAAACTTTTAAACGGTGCCCTGACAGTCCAAGTGTCCTCGATATTCGAAAATGCCCAAGAAGTTCCGATCCGTACCGCACACGCCGAGGATTAGAATTTAACTTATTTTTATGAACGAAAACTAATATATGAAAAATGTACGATGGCAAGTCTAACAAAAGGATTACGTAATGCCTAAAGGTATTGGTAAACACTAACGAATGCAATTGTCCCGTGTTCAGCTCTTGGCCTGCAATAAGCCATTACTTACTTCTGTTTTCGCTTTGATACCTCGGTGATAACATCCTTGAGCTGATCCACTAGCTTACCTACAGCTTTGATCTCTTCTTCGATGCGTGCTGGAGCCAACTTCTCCTTATGTACGTAGGTCTGTGATGAAGTAATGGCCCAATACTCGTGAGGAAGCTTCCTGGGCTAAGGTAAGGTAAAGTCTGCATACGAGCCAAGTGGCCCATCAGGCCGGAGCTTATCCCGGTTTCTGTAGCATGAAGTGACTAGGAGTATTTCTTCTACCCCCTGGATGGGATGCTAGTCCATCGCAGGGTTACCCCCATCATTAAGTTCGCCGGTACCCATTTATACACCTGGGTGGAGAGAGGCACTGTGAGAGTAAAGTGTCTTGCCCAAGAACACAACACAATGTCCCCGGCCAGGGCTCGAACCCGGACCGCTCGATCCGGAGACGAGCCCACTAACCATGAGGCCACCGCACCTCCCAACCAGCCAACTACTCCTCATGGATGTAGGTCTGTGATGAAGTAATAGCCCAATACTCGTGACGAAGCTCTCCTGGGCTAACCTAGAACCCTAACAACCACATACAATGCATTCATCCACCATTGATCAGATCATGGTGTAGCGGAAACACGTTTGCACTTTCGTTTGTGAGACCGCATGTTTGTGAACTGGGGCTGGATGAAGGAAACAGGCTATTGTTTTTGAGGGCTTTGTTTCAACAGACTTGCAATTTATATAAATACTTTATCTACTTGCCCTCTTTTCATGAAATAATTTTGAGAACCGTACCCCACAATGTTTTTGCAATGATTATAAGTGCAAAATGATCATATTGTGACCAATAATCAGGCGTTTTGAAGTCACTTATGACGTCATGTGCTGATAATTCAAGCACTAGAACAAATGGACATCTTGTTTGTTATTCGGATACGTTTAAAATTTACATTTGAAACACTATTCGCTCACATTAAAGGAATACAAACCACTTTTAAGCGTTCCCCAAACATCCAAGATGGCGGCAAAAAAAGGTATGCAGGGCAAAATTTAAATTCGATTTAAAAGTGAAAGCTACCGTTCTTTCCTTGCTATCATACATTTTTGTGATGCTTGAAAGCCGAAGATTAAGATAAGACATGTTTCGGCTGTTCCCCTCAAGTGAGCCATAAACCCAAATTTTCGGCTCTCAGCTGATGGACTAAATAGCAACCGCCGTGGTTTTGACCGGCATGCAAAGCAAGATTACGCCTTCTTTACAAAAATCTTTGGCAACATTGCAGAACTAGTACCCTTTTACATTCTAGTATCAGTTTTTAATACTTCACTATCAATTTAGACTATATCTGAGTTATAAGATTTGCAAATCTACTACAGCGGAGAAAACATTTTCTCTTAAATTATATACATGTATCAAAAAAAGTTTAGAGTTCCATCCGTTTAACCCAACCCCGTCCCCTGAACCACCTTTGAGTTATGAGTTTGCTTAACCAATGGATTAAAACGAACTCACTTTACTAGCCTCAACACTGTTAATAAATAATAAATATAAATAAATATTTATATAGCGCCTATCCATGCCTGCTCTAGGCGCTGTACAATTCGCCAAAATGATCTGTACTAATCTTAATAATTAAAAATGTGCATTAAGGAAAGTAATAGAAAGTAAAAGTCGCTAAGAATAATAAGTTTTCTTAAAAAGATGAGTTTTGAGTTTAGATTTAAAAGAACTTAGATTGTCACATGAGCGGATAGAAACAGGTAGACTGTTCCAGAGTTCAGGAGCGGAAACAACTCGAGAACCATATGTCTTCAGGTGAAAATTCGTGGGGTTAAGAAGTAATAAGTGTGATGATCGGAGGATTCTGGAAGGTTGGTAGTACGCTACTAGATCTTGAATGTAGACAGGAGATTGTTGATGAAGAGCCTTAAAGGTAAGTAACATAATCTTGAATTTAATGCGTTCAGAAATAGGAAGCCAGTGTAATTCTTTCAGTATTGGAGTGATGCGGTCGTACTTTCGGGAACAGGTGATAAGTCGGGCAGCGGCGTTCTGAACAGACTGGAGCTTTTTTAAAGCACACTTCGGTACATTGTACAAAAGAGAGTTGCAGTGGTCGAGTTTGGAAGACACAAAAGCATGACCAGGATCTCGGTGGTTTTCGTAGATAAGAATTTCCTTATCCGGGAGATGTTGCGCAGATGATAAGAGGCTGATTTACAAATAGAACTGATATGCGGAAGCATAGTCATGGTACTGTCAAATATCACACCGATGTTTCTAGCAAATTGAGATGGCTGAATTATGTCTTGACCAAAACGGATTGGTGGTAGAGACTGCTGCGGGTTGTGTTTCGAGTATAGATGAAGAAGTTCCGTCTTGTCCTTATTCAGTTTTAGCTTGTTAAGAGACATCCACTTGTCAAGATCAGACAAACAGTCCTCAATTTTTCCAACTGCATTAGTTAATTCGACGTCGTTGTTTGTTGAAAAAGAGATATATAACTGAGTATCGTCAGCGTAGAAGTGAAATTGCATTTCGTGGTACCGTAGAATGTCAGCCAGTGCTGTAGTATAAAGTAAGTACAGGATGGGCCCTAGGACCGAACCTTGGGAGACTCCACATTTAAGCTCACGAGACTGTGATTTTTTTCCATCGATTAAGGTAAATTGTGTGCGGTTTGTAAGATAGGAACGAAACCATTCAAGGGCAGTGCCACAGATTGAAAACTTGGATTTCAGTCTTGTTAGAAGAATGTCGTGATCAACAGTGTCAAAAGCAGCAGATAGATCAAGCAGCAGGAGTATAACACAGTGACGATCGTCAATGGCACGCAAAATATCATTGTGTACACGTACAAGAGCGGTTTCACAGCTATGAAATCGCTTGTAGGCTGATTGTAGCGGTTCATTAAGTTGGTTGGATTCCAAGTAGTCCTGACGACGTACTGCAACAACTTTTTCGATGATTTTTGAAATGACCTTGAGATTTGAGATAGGCCTATAATTACTAAGGATTTCGTGGTCCAAGGATGGTTTCTTGAGTAGTGGCAGTAAGACGGCGGTTTTTAGTGAAGGAGGCACATATCCAGATTCCAGGGACAAGTTTACAATCCTGCAAAGCGTGGGTAGAAGCATGTCAAAATTTTCTTTTAACAAGACGGCAGGCAGAGGGTCCAGGCTACAAGACTTAGACACAACAGTGCGTGCAACTTCCGAAAGTTCAACGATTGAAGTAGGTGAGAAGGCATTTAACTGACAGTCGAGCGTTAATTTGTCCAAAGTACAGAAGAGATCAGGCATTTCGGCAGCTTCGAGTTTACATCTTATATTGATAATTTTATTTTCGAAGAAAGTGATAAAATTATTTGCAAGTTCCGTAGCCGAGGAACAAGACGGAAGACACTTCTCGGGCTTCCTGTGGAGAAGGCGGTCGATGGTGCGAAAAAGAGACTTGTTATCGCTTCCAGCCTCGTCGATAAGATGGAGTAATAATCCATTTTTGATTTTAAAATAGTGTTTTTCACAACAAGGCACTGGTCGACGTAAGATTGGTAATCAGACGCAAGACCGGAACGACGCCAGCACCGTTCACGTTTACGACAAATGGTTTTCTGCTTCCTAATCTCATTATTATACCAAGGAGCATGAGGTCTTAGGGTGATAATCCTTGTGCGCAGAGGTGCATGTTCATCCAAAATAGAGGATAAAACAGCATCATACTGATCGCAAAGTTCCGTAATATCTGACGAAGGTGATTTGACTAAAGTAGATGAGTTTATATCTTGTCGTAGCTTATGTAAATTGACATTGCACAGCTTTCGTGACTTTAGGACTTGTTTCGGGTTAGGTGGCCTTGAAACAGCCAAGTTACAATGGACAGCAAAGTGATCGGAGATAGCAGGGTCATCGATTGAGAAATTTGATGTCGTTGTTTCATCTAACCTGGTAATAATAAGATCCAAGACATTATCACTTTTATGAGTTGGAATATTGACATTCATGGCATTCAGATTGAAGCAGTTTAACAGATCCAAAAATTGACAAGCTGGGCCATTCGATCGATCGTTGACATGAAAATTAAAGTCACCAGCCAGGAGAAGTTTACCAGAAGAAGATACCAAGAGTTCCAGTAGATAGGAGAATTCATCGAAGAATTGAGTATGTGTAAGGCCATTCTTAGATGATAATGGTGGTCGATAAACAATAACAATACGAATAACAGATGAGCTAGAGTGAAATAATAGTTCCATAAATTCAAATGAATTACAAGTATCAGTTTTCACTTGTTGAATTTTGAGATCCTTTCTGTAAAGCAGGCCGATGCCACCACCAATTCAGAAACCTACAGCCACTTCGGTTCAACTAAACGGAGGTGGCTATAACGGAGGGTCACGGGGCACAAATTGTGACATCATACTGTAGCAAGAGAAGATCAAGGTAAGAGAGTGAATCTATCATATATGCCTTGTACCTTAAGTTATTTTGAAACATGGTACATGTACGACTGTACCCAGTTCTTCTTCGGATGTTTCTCGCGCGTTACGTGGATGTTTTCGTGGAAGAATTGGTTATGTTTCGCTTCGTTTCAAGGCCAAGGAAAACATGGAACATGCAGTGCAAGGATGGGTAACCCGAAAACACTGACCCCCGGTACGCGGACCACCACAATGGACCGGGTTCGCGGACTACACTACGGACCGGTCCATAGACTACCCCTACGGACCCCCTCTATGCACCACCCTAAAACAGTGTAAAAATAATAAACAAAGATTTCTCTTATCGGTTGTCTAATAGATTCAGACTCGTGTCGGTGATTTTTCGAGTGTTACACTGTGCAAATGTAACAGACTTGGGTTTTTACCATCCCACCCCCCTCCCTAAAAGCTGTTTTCAGCTTGAGGAGATGTCGATGGTAAGAAGGAAAGTTGTTACCTTCCATTCGTGGCTCAATCTGGCTATGGAAGATATATTTCTAGGCCGTTTATTCTTGTTTGTATCTGTTTTTCCGCTAAGTAAATTGTGAGGCCTGGAACGAGTTCACGAACCCACGGGAGGATGGCTAAAAAAAATGGCATAGGGGAAAGAACATAAATTTCGAGGCTTCCCGGAGGCTTCCCTGTACGCGTCTTTCGTATACTTTATGGCCACAGCAAAGAAAATGGCAATGTGTAATTATATAAATTGCACCCGAGCCTGAATCCAGGTCTGCCCATTTGCACAATGTAACGTTCGAAATTTCGCCGTGACGAGTAATCTATTAGACAACCTGTAACTGAAATATTTATTTATCATGTTTATTATATGTTGGGGGCTGGTCCGTAGAGGGGGTCCGTAACGGGAGTCCGTGGACCGGTCCATAGGTAGTCCGCGGACCGGGGGTCAGTGTTTTCGGGTTACCCGTGCAAGGATGCCTTCCTTGATATTTTAATATCACAGAACCAAAGGAGCTTTAGCCATCGCAAAGTTTAATAAATTTCGAAACTTTAATCGGAGGACAGATTTGCCCGGCCAAAAAATAAAAAAAACTGAATAAACCGTAAAGAAATGAGCAACCAAACGAGTGCAAAGCAAACGAACGCCGAAAACAACGCAACCAAACAATCAGATGGTCGAAAATGCAGAGACGCTCCCTGCCTAAACAACAAGATGGACTTAAAGCAACAAGGAGAACAACATCAAGGACAACGTCGATTGGAAACGACTTTATGTTGAACCTAGGATTTACGCAATATTTAGATTCAGTTTGTCTATCACTCTCGGAGATATCCAAAATATAATATGTAAGAAAGCATCAAAAGCCAATTTTTTTTTTTAATTACCCGTCGTATTTCATGTTATCTAGAATGCGCAGAATGTGATTATTTCACATTGTTGTTGTAGACAGCTATTATACTCGTTGCTATCATAGTTAATGGAGGGGAATGGTTATGAAACTCGACAAAGTTCTTTGTTGTGTGATTTTGTTCTGTTTTTTAGCCTTGACCGTGCTCAAAACACAACAATTCTTTACTACTGACCAAGCAACTAACCAATAGAGACGTCTTGGTTACGTAACTCATGCAAAGTGTATGAGCTCAAGACAAAAGATTGTGCCCGGTCGTGGACATTCCAGCATAAATCTTGGTATCTTTGTTTACTTCTTTGATGTTTGCTACACTTCGTAATCAGTTCCCTATATTAACTATGTTGCTGTTCCCACTGTGATTTGCTTATGAGACTCCCTGAAACCAAATGAACGGCAAAGGAATGAACAGCCAAACGAGCACAAAAACACGGCTGAGAGCGCAAACAAAAAAGGTCGATAAATCGTCTATTGAAAATCAAAACATATAAAATGACGGATTACCTTGGGTATGAAGTCTCTATGCAGGATTGACTCTCTTATCTTGATCTTCTCTCGACCGTTGCTGCATAAACGTTTATCTAAATCATATCTTATTTTAGTCTTAATTTACACGGATTTTCTGTATAGTAGACGGACAAAAAGTGTGACATTTTACTGTAGTGAAATAAAATTGTGTTTTTATCTCGCCAATAAGTGGAAAGCAATGATCTTGATGTAATATGTTTATAAAAGGAATAGACCAAAGGCCTTGCAATTCCTTTCTTTAATGGATAAACGTATAAATTTGTCTCATCTAGCTGGATACATGTATTTCCTTCATAACACTGTGCACTGCTGTTTTCAGTCTTGATCTCTACATAATGTAAAAACAAAACTTACCGATAAACGACCGATAACGATAATCAAAAAGCAATGTTTGTAATGTTGAAATCAAGCTGGAGTTGACAGGGTCAGTGTCATAGTTCGAACAAATACTTAATTATCACTAATAATTACGTTCATAAAAATTAAAGAAAAAAGAACTGCAAACAAGCTTACAAGGACCAAAGCATTGATACATTGGAAAATAATCCCGGGGGTAGCTCTTCAATGTTGTTCGATGCCAGATCCCTAAAATAAGGGAGAATGTTTGGTTAATAAGTAGATTTAGCCAAGCCTAAAACCGGAGCTCCTGGGCCGGATTGTTGATAGCCGGAATACGCTAACCCAGGAAAAGCAAGAAATTTGACTTAAGTTGTGTAACTCTTGTTGTAAGGTTTTCTGTATATTGCTTTGCCTTCTGTTTTGCACTTGAATAATTTCAACATACACAAAAAAAGCAGTGAAAAACACTTCCTGCAAGAAAAATTTATACTTCAGTTAACTTTAATCCTGGGTTAGCGTTAAGCGGCTTCCGAAAAACCCAGCCCTCTTTGCAACAAGTAAAACTAACATGAGCTCGCGGTGATATCGAAAACCAGCACTTGATCAGCGGTCAACTTAAAAAGACACGTGTTTTCGATAAGCTCTAGACTTGAACCTGCAAATGGTCACGTGATCCCGGTCGGCGGATACTTTGTAATGACATTTGTCACTTGACCATAACATGAGTGTCCAATCAAAAATGTACATTGTAAACCAATCTGTATGTATAAATATAATTAGTCTTTGTGTGTGTGCTTTGCGAGCTCTTGCATGTGTTTTTCTTATTTTCTCTTCTTATTTGACCCAAATAAATAATTGCCTGAAGAAAAAGATTTTAAGGTAATTCAAGCTGTAGCTACTGTCAAGCTAATAGATGTGAAGAAAATCACGAGTTTAACACGTCTGTCAAGTTAAGAAATGAGAACAGCAATTTCATGGCATTATAGGACGAAAATAAGCTTAGCACCAAAACGAGGCTATGCCATGTGCGAGTCTAAGAAATGCCTCCCAAGAGGGAGGCAAAGCGCTTTTGACCTCTTATTTAGAGTAAGTCGCATCGAAGACGCGCCGGAGGCTCCTCGTGCGGTTGGACCGGTGAGGGTGGGACACTACAGAGACTCTACTCCCAGTAATTCTCTCCCATGAGGGGGGTAGGGGGGAGCAGAGAACGAGGAGCATTTTACTCGAATTATTTTTCAATGTTTTTTTCTTTAGATAAACATGTCAAAACGCACGTTTTAACTTGTATCCATATCAGATGAATATATCTGGCACTAATAACTTGATTTAAACAAACCCAGAAAAAAAAAACAAACATCAAGCCAAGGCATGATGTTTTTTATGTCGATAAATTGACCTATTGTATTCAAGGCACATATTTGTCGATCCGATGGTGGTCTGTCATGTGACATAACAGCCAATCATGTTAAAGAGTGTTATCTATCCGCCAGTATAAAAGACTGGTCGCATTCTCACTCATTCCCTCTTGCTTTGACCATCACAGCGAGTATATCTCTTGGCGATAACATTTTTTCAGGGAAGTTGAAGAGATATTTTGTATTGCATTAGAATGGGTCTCCCTCTAATTTTTATCCTGGGGCATTCATTCATTAGGCGTTTAGAGAACGTCGTTGCCGCAAACCCTAACCTTAACCACTAATTCGTGTTAAATAATGCTGCCACATTTAAATGGCGTGGTGTTGGGGGGAGAACTGTGGCTAAGACGTTGCAATACCACCTCCCCGTGGTCGCTTCATTCGCTCCAGACATAGTTATTTTACAGCTGGGAACCAATGATCTCTCTCGTCTTGATGCTTTAGTTGTGGGTTCTTCTTTCAAGGAGCTTGTTACCATTCTGCACGACACGTACAACGTTAAGCTTATTTGTGTCTGCCAAACCCTTCTGGGGTCCGATCCTGTATTCAACATGCGTGTTCGCGCGTTTAACAAACATGTTAAAACGTTCCTCGAAGCCCTCCCTCATGTCTTTTTCTGGGGACATAGAGGCTTTCGGAATTCATCCCAGAGATTTCTCGCGTGTGATGGTGTCCACCTCAATAGGCAGGGGCCGTTTTAAAGTCATTACGCATTCGTTCAATTGTCGACCATTAGGCCGAACTATGCTGTCTGACGCTAATTCAAGCCATTTCCTTTTGATATATGTACAGTGTACATTTTACACCAAGCCGTGTCTTGTTGCCTCGTGATTCAGCTATTTTTGCGGTTTTCATTTGCCGCATACCTTTTCATTGCTGTTTCCGTTGGCTTATCATTTGGCCACCTGTGTACACAGTACATTTGTGCCCGTGTTATACGGTATGCACAGTACATAAGTGTGCATTCTTTTTATATGATAAACACAGTAGATAGGTGTGTATTTGTTCTATACCGGCTTTGCTTATTGTTTTTTGGTTGCAGTTTACCGCATGAGTGTACAATCCATTTTGGCCGCCTATTTCCATAGGTGTGTCTAATGCACTTGGTATTACTGTCAATGCATATCTATTTGTTCATGGAAATGAGCTTTTATGATTGTTATTTATCTCACTTGTCGCAATTTACAGCAGAGGTGTTGTCTCGGTCTGATAACAGTCTTTTTTAATCCTTTTTCACATACCGCAACTATTTGGCGGTTACTTTAATCCGGCACCTCTGAGGTTGTCTATTTAGTTATAGATTTCTTCCCGGCCATGTAATTGTCTTAAGCTCATTTTACCTTGTATGCGGTTAACGCTGTCACCTAACATCCGTTATTATATAGATCATTTCTTCTCGCTTAATCATGCCGCCTAAGAAGCGTACTGCTGGCGCTGGAAGCCGTCCTAAGCGTCTTCGCTCGTTGCCGCCTGCCTCTGATCTGTAAGAGGCCGAGCCAGCTGCAATAGTACAAGATACCCAGTCTGCTGCAGTCCCGGGGATGGTCCAGTTAAATCTCCAGGCGCTCACCAGCACAATTACCGCTGCTGTCTCCGCGGCCGTGAAGGACGGCATGGCCACGCAGCATCAAGCGAGTGTCCCCGCCAGCACTACCACAGCACTTGGTCAGGTTGACCATCTGGTGAACGAGGAGATTTCAAACCTCACTCAAGCCACAGGTACGCAAGGCGCGGATCCACCTCTTTCTCCCTTGAGTGTTGGGGATGAACCGCGCCAGCTTTTTACCAGCATTGGCGCAGATTTAGGTGCTAGAGTTAGCTCAAAAACGAAAGCAAAAATTTGGGCTCACGAATACATAGATTTTGGTGTGTTGTTGTCAGTAGCTCCTCCCCGTGAGCGGTATGCCTTATCTATGACCTTCCCTGGTGGTGTCTCGGGTCAACCCCACCTAACTCTTGAGCCTTATCACACGCCAAAGAAGGTGACAACTATTCAGCAGTGGATAACTGCCTTTAACATTTTCGTCACGATTTATTCGGAGAAAGCTGCTGATGACGCCCCAAAGTTGATGAAATATTGTGAAGTGGTGCGTGATCTTTCTCATAAATCGGCTGCCTGGCTTTTTTATGACGAGCAGTTCCGCTACCTAAGACAATCTGCACCTCACCGTTACCCTTGGGATCAAATCCACTGGGAATTATGGCTTAGGGCGATGTCCAATATTTGCGGCAAAACTCCATCATCCGCAGTTGCGGATAAGGCCCACGCATCAGTCCGTTTTCGACCTTCTACCAGCAAATTTCCCAAAGGGACATGTTGGACATTTCACGCCGGTATGCAGTGCAGGGGATGCCAATATGAGCATGTCTGCTTTAAATGCAATGCAAAACATCCGGCAAGTCAATGTCAGGTTTCCTCAACCCACCAGCGCCCCAATGTCGGAAAATCCGGATCACAACTTATTAATCCAAGTGTTGGACAGCCAGCCAGTCACCCCCGTAAAAGCGGACCGCTTTGAGAATTTATTGGCTGGTTATAGCCCAGCCCTAAAAACCTTATTGGTTGACGGTTTTCGGAACGGTTTTCGAATTTCTTACATCGGCCAATTATCTTCTTTTGAATCTCCTAATTTGCAAAGTGCCCTCCAGAATCCGGAAATTGTTTCCTCAAAATTAATGAAGAGTATCGAAGCTGGTAGGGTTGTGGGACCTTTCAAGGCTCCACCTTTTCCCATTTTTCGTACTTCGCCCATTGGCATGGTTCCCAAGAAGGCTCCTAATGAATTTAGATTAATTCACCATTTATCATACCCAAAAGGTTCGTCTGTAAGTGATTCCATCCCTGACGAATGTTCATCAGTCCATTATGCTACTATTAGTGAGGCCACTCATATTTTAAAGGAATTAGGTGCGGGTTGCTTTTTGGCTAAAACGGATATTAAGTCCGCATTTCGTATAATTCCTGTTCACCCGTTGGAGTACCCGTTACTCGGTATCAAAAGGGCAAATGAATACTATTTTGATCATTGTCTCGTTATGGGACTAAGGTCTAGCTGCGCGATTTTCGAAAAGTTCAGTTCTTCTTTAGAGTGGCTTGCCATGCAACACTTACATGTCTCTGCCGTTTTACATATTTTAGACGACTTTTTGTTTATTGCGCCAAGTAGAGTTAAATGCGGTGAAGACCTACATAAGTTTCTCGATATGCGTAACTTTCTTGGAGTCCCAATTGCCCAGGACAAAACAGTGGGACCGAATACCACTTTACAGTTTGCTGGTACAGAGCTCGATTCTGTGCGGCAGGAGGCCAGGTTGCCGTTAGACAAGCTTACCAAATGTCGTACCTTACTACATCACTTTCACAAGAAACGCTCCGTCACTGTGCGCGAACTGCAGTCTTTAATTGGCCTGTTAAACTTCTGTTGTTCTGTTGTCATCCCAGGCCGCGCTTTTTTACGCCGCTTAATTGACCTTACCAGCGGTCTAACAAGCCCTTATCACCACATCCGTTTAAACAGAGAATCTCAACATGATATCCGTATGTGGTTAACATTTCTAGATAATTTTAATGGAAGGGCATTTTTTCCGTCGGACCGCTGGGAAACTTCCTCTACACTTGAATTATACACAGATGCCGCGCCATCTAAAGGTTATAGTGCGGTATTTGGTAGGCATTGGTTTGGCGGTGCCTTTCCGGATACATGGCACAGTTTCAACATCACTTTTCTCGAGCTTTTTCCCATTGTTTTAGCTGCCCACATATGGGGGTCTAGTATGACCAATCGCTGCGTGCTATTTTTCACAGATAATGCTGCCCTAGTAGATATTATAAATAAGCAGACCTCTAAGCATACAATTTTGTGGCCTTGATACCAGTCGATACAAAGGCCAGAGCTTTCGAATTGGGGCTGCTTCGCTCGCGGCTGATAAGGGTTTCTCAGATGCGCAAATCCGCACTCTTGGCCGCTGGAAATCTGATGCTTTCAAAATATATATCCGCTCTGAACGCCTCCAAGCTAATTAAGTTAAACATGTCATTAGGTCACGCACCATTGAAACACTTTTACACCTTTTTCTATTTTTCTTCAGTCTTAGAAATGTAGGTCAGACATGGGCTGCCACTATTTCTGACGCATTATTTAGTACTATGATCAAGACTGTAGTCATTGTTGACGACCTTGTAGGTCAGACAAGGGCTGCTACATTTTTCTGTCGTCAATTATTTTAGTTTTGGTGGATTTTTTTGTTCATACGCGATGTCGGAAACTGAGGTCAGACATGGGCTGCTGCGGTTTCCGTCGTCACATTACTTTTTCTGTTGTGCGTCATTGTGTGACAGCAACGTGGGTCAGACATGGGCTGCCATAACTTCAACTTTATTGCTTCCATCACCTATTACAATATATACTATAAATCGCCTAATATTACTATTTTTTTGATACAAAACAAGTGACGAGGGAGTCTATAGAAAAGCAAAAAAAAAAAAAAAAAATGCGTGAAATTATAGATCCGTAATTTGACATTTATCAACTAAGTGATAATAATTATCAAACTTGAAACAACTCGAAATATCTTATGAAATAATCAACGAAGCAATAAGTATCAAAAGTTTATTTCATAAAAGGGGTATTTTGCCACTGCTGCTATCTTTGTCTAATATAGATCTTTTTATGTTATTCTTAAATATATTGAAAGATTTGATTTTTCGTGTTTTGATGTCTATACTATTACATATTTTTGGACCTTGAAAGGCCAAGGAGTATTGGCCAAGTGTAGTTGATTTACGTGGGAGATGACTGTCATCTGCACGTCGTGTACCATAACTATGTATTTGATAATTTGCTGAAAAGATGACAAATTTTTTGGAAGTTGATTATTGTAAAACTTGAACATAAAAAAAATGAAATTTCTAGCTTATTTATCTCTTGTACTTTTAATATTTTTAGTTCCTTAAAGACATTTTCTGTAATCTCTCTATACTGAATTTTAGCTATAGCCCTGACTGCTCTTTTCTGAAGTATTACTATTCTAGATAGTCTAGTAGGATAATTGTTGGCCCATATGACATTACAGTAATGTATGTAAGGGTAAACAAGAGTGTAATATAAGGTTTTGGTCGTTTCTTTGGTTAAAAATTGCCCTACTTTAAACATAATTCCAATAGTTTTTGATATTTTACTTGTTATCAAGCTAATATGAGGTTTACATGTTAGTTTTTCATCTATAACTGTGCCAAGACACTTACATTCCCTAACTCTGTCAATGATGTTCTCGTCTATCATTAAATTTATAGTCTCATTCATGTTTTTTCTGTTTGAAAATAACATGTAAGTTGTTTTAGAAATATTTAAAGATAATTTATTTGCTTTGAACCATAGAGAAAGTTTAGTTAACTCACCATTTGCTTTTGTAAGTAACTGGTTTAGACTTTTAGTTTTGTAAAATATGTTGGTGTCATCAGCAAATAATGTGAAGGAAAACACATTTGAGGAAGCACTTATGTCATCGATGTATATCAAGAATAGGAGTGGCCCAAGTACTGACCCCTCTGGAACCCCACATGTTATGTCTGACATTTCTGAGTCAACTCCTTTGAATTGTACATACTGTTTTCTGTTAGATAAGTAGTTCTTAAACCATAAGTGTGGTATACCTCTGATTCCATAATGTTCAAGTTTGTTCAATAGGATTGTGTGGTTAACTGTATCAAAGGCTTTTGCGAGATCTAAAAAGATACCTATACAGTATTCGCCATTGTCAATTGCAAAATGTATTTTTTCTACAAAATCTAAAATTGCCATTGCAGTAGAGTGTTTTTGCCTGAAGCCATACTGGTTTTTGTTTAAGATATTAAATTTAGTTAAATAATCTATAAGTCGATTGTATACAACTTTCTCTAAAATCTTTGAAAATGAAGGTAAGATTAGCGGCTGAAGGGGAACTCGACTGGTTGTCTGGTTAAAGTGGATTTCTTTGCCATCAATGATGCTAGCCAGTTGTCGGCTGCTCGTCTTCGTTCCCGTGGTTGTAGGCTTCAACGCTTTATTCTTGTCGATGGCCATTTGTTGTTATTATTTCGGATTTTGGAACTCCCTAGGCCTTCAGCTTTCTGACCACCGTTTTCCGGACTGAGTGGTTGGATAATCTGTTTTAGGGACCCACGTTCGTAATCGATTCCGTCTTGTTTACACACGAAGGCGTAAAACCGCTCGAGTACTTCATTCAACTGCTCAGGAAGAATCATCTCCAGGTATCTCTCAAGGCTATTTTCGCCACACCACTTCTCAAAAACCCTCACCCAGGTAATTGTGCTCTATCACGTATTTAAGTTTTCTGCCGCTTCTTTTAATTCCGTAACTTCTTCAATGGTCACCGTCTTAAATCTCAACGCCATCTTGGCAATGATCGAAATACAAGAGATGTTGCCATGGCAATTTTATAATTTCACATGTGAAATTATAAATTAATGCTAAAATTTCGCGCCAAAATTAAGGAGTAATTTGTCACCCATGATGTTCAATATGTTTTAAATTCCTCTACTGATACTAGGTGGAAGATTGTATTCACCAAGTTTGAAGGATCTGAAGGGTGTAGCTTAGCTAGAAGACGCTCAGTTAATTTTCCATACATTTGTCTGTTTTTTTTTTCCCGCGAACCGCGTCCACCCAGCCAAATTTACAGACAAATGTATGGAAAATTAGAAAAATAAACCGAGCGTCTTCTAGCCAAGCTACATCCTTTAAACCTGGAAATACAATCCTGTACCTAGTAGTTTAACGTTCCGATTCACAACTTGTGTAAAATTCAATTTTGGAAAAAGTTATTTGCCATCGGATTCCTATACAAACACTGTAATTTCTGACCGCTTTGCCTAGCCATCAAGATGTCGTCGAAAACCGTAATATATAGTCTATTTAAGCTCGCAAATCTCACAGATATTTTTCATCGCGACCCATCGCAAAGCCCTGCAAGTTTACCGAAGGAGAGTAGTAATTCAGGTCGCAAAATCTCACAGATGTTTCGTATGACAGAGAATTTACCGAAGGAGGAAGATAGCCGTAAATTTGCTTCCATTGCTCCGATTGCCTCCAGATTTCAAGTACTGTTTCACAGATGGCAATATTTCTCCTCGCGGCCTGTCAATAACACTGGAAAACAATGAAGCCAACACTCCACGAAATCGCATTGGTAGTAAAATGACCTAAACCACTACAGCGACATAGAAGAAAAGGTACGCAAACCAAGCTAGGGAAGGCTTTTTATTTGTTTTCCACAGTGAAAAATTTGCCGGCAGAAAATGTGAAATTCGAAGCGAGTGAGGCACTTTGACACAACATTGTCACTATCAATGCAAATATTAACGCGAACCACATTCCGGTTATTCCTGTGTGTTATCATTTGTTGAAGAAATTACAACTGCAAAACTAAATGTTTGGATTTATTTCTACGCGGATAGCCACTCAAAAGTTGATGGCATTAGTACATCGGCCAATGCATCCAGCGTGAGGACTAATCACATGAAAAACCGGACTTTCAATGTTATAGAAGGTTATAGATAAATACTAATCAGGTCTGTGATATATTATTAAACCCTCGACATTGGACCCAAAAAGATGTCTGAATCGAGAAGACTACATAAATTATCTTTCTCGCTGTAGCAAAGACGTTTGTGAAATGAAGTGCGATCATGTTAGCGGACATTTAACCAATTCGGGGAGGAACATGTAGACCAGAGTCGAGTGAGCGGTGTAATTCGAACCTACAGCAAATAGAAGAGTAAAAAAACAAACCCAGAAAACAAAAAATATTACCCTCGACCCGCCACACTCGACCTTCAACATGTAACCCTCGATCGTCGACCCTCAACAAAAAGATAGACTCCACATGATCGCGTCATCTGTGTCGATACTTTTATAACAATTGGCCAATTAGCACGTGATAGAGTTAAAAGTTATTGTCAAAAAGGAAAAAATTCATATATATTCCATGTTGCCGCTCGTCTTTTCAGTAGTAGATCATACCAATGACATGAAAATGTTTTAACAGCAAAAGAAAAAAGTGGCACACGAGACGATTGCGGGGTGTGTCACCGATGCTCTGACCACATTTTGAGTTTCTCAGACAATGGTTAATCATAACCAAAACCTGTTTTGTTTCTGCTTGTTTGGTGAGTTTGCAAAAGTTTTTGAAAAGAAGGTCTGACGCGTACAATTAGCTTATTTGCATAGTGCAGCTCGTGGACTTTCAAGTCCGAGTCGGTGTTTTCAATTGTCAACAAATCTTGACAAAGATTTCTTTCGTTATCTTTTGTGCTGAGATGCTGCAACAAATTTCACGAACGCAAAAAAGGCTACTAACGTTGTGTGTTTCTTCAACATAAACATAGCGAAGTTTTACACTGCGAAAATGAAAATAGACAAGGAGTTTTGATAACTCGATCAACAAAATCGAAATCGTTATTCGAAGTTGATTAAAGAAAGCGTCAACGTAACTTTGCTGATTATTTCTGCTTTATTGGCATATTTTCAGCTTAGCTTTTAATATGTTCTCAAACATTTATCAATCTTAAACATATTCAAAAACTACAGAGTTACTGTTTGAGTTCGATGTACTCTTTCTCACGAAAGTGCGGCGGAAGTACAATTTGTCATGTTTACTGACTGTACAAAACAAGCATCAGCGGGCGCTCTCATTCATCGACAACAGAGAATTTACTGAATTTTTACACGAATAAAACTGAGCAGTATCTACGTACGTAAAGTTATTGGGCCTTGATGAAACATCAAGCGTTGCTTACAATTCAGGCGAAACTCAAACTAGCAATTATTTTGTTTTACTTTTCGGTCGCGATAGACTGGCAAATTTCTCGCAGGCGTGTGGCAAGAGGAGCTAGGAAACTATGTAGTCCTGAAGCTCCGCTATATCTAAATATATCCAACTAGTTTTTTGCTGCGTAATGGACAGCTGTTAATCTTCAACATCTGTGAAATTTAAAGTAGAGTAATGTACAGCTCGTGTAAAAGAAACATCCGTTGGAACACAACTTGGTCAGCGATATATATCTAAGCTTAAAGCGGAACATACCTAAATTCGACACTGTCTTACTGCACTCAAACTGCAGCAGCTTACGACGAAAATACTTAAGCAAAATCCCAACAGACGTAAACGCGCTGAGTTGTGGGCCAAAAACATGAAAAATTTCGGGAATTTCGGACGCCATTCCCCCCCGCGCGACATCCGCAAAAATCCTCGCAGCATGTACGCGCGTGTGCCGCAGGGGATGGCGCAATTTGTTCTAAAAATAGAATTATTGTCCCATATCATGGGGACAACCCCAATACTAGAAATGGATCGCGCTTACGGTCTCCGTCCCCGATTAACCTGTTTTCTATTTCTTAAATACCTATTTTGAAATGATTGTTTTCCTACTAAAATAATAATAAAATAATAAATAACAATAATCCGATTAGACATTTGCAAAAAGCAAGGCTAGCAGTTGTAATGATTGTTAAACGAAAAACAAAGATGATGGATATACTTACAGGTATTCCAAGTTCTCCAAAGAGGAGAAGATATCCTGTGGTAAATTCTGAATGTTATTTCTTCTCAGCTCTCTGTGGTAGACGGAGAACAAGTTGAAAATACATAGTATTAATGAAAAGATAAAAACGTATTTTCATGTGGAGCAAGTTCACGGCTGTCATATCAACGGGAAAAGGCCTTGATATATCGAAAGAGGATTTTATCAACAACCACCCAGCCCCTCCCTCCCCCCCCCCCCCCCCCCAAGCCCTCTTCCTCTTGAACAGTTATCGGGGATGAAGGGAATGGGAGGATGATTTCATTCATCTCTCGCCGATACATTTGATATGTCGGGAGTCTCCCCACATCATTTGATATTACAATTAGTCCATCACTGCTGAGGTGGTTGTATGGCTCACTTAAGGGGAACAAACGAAACTTGTATATTCTTAATCTTTGACTATTGCGCATCATAAAAATGCATGATAGCGAGGATAGAACGGTAGCTTTCACTTTGTAAATCGAATTTTAAATTTACCCCCAATACCCTCCCTTTGGTCGTCATCTTGGAATTCGAAATGTTATTTTCTTATATGTTTCTTTTCTTAAAGGTAGACGTTATTTTGCTTGGTCCTACATTTGTAATAATTACTATCTTGGTTATTATTTCAGTATTGTCTGTAGTTGTTTAAGCTGTGATGACGTCATAAATTACAGCACAATAGCCACCGTTTTGTTTTCTAGTTTATGTATTCAACCTCTATTTCAACCATCTGAAATGACTAAATTACCAATAAGGTGCTTCACATCACAGTACTAGAAAAAAACCTTTTTCTACGTTTAGTTAAGTAAGCACAATACGTCATTAACCAATATACCCTAACTCAACGTAGATACTTCAGTCTAGAGCTGGTTCGAGTACAGAAACGCCAGGCTCGTATAACGCCCTTTGTCAATGCTGTCACTTGCATTTGGATCTGTAACTTCTCAAAGTCATAAGCTTAAACACGGTAAATCAGGACCGCGACAGTGCTTGAATATCTGATTGGTTTAGCAGATATTTCTACGATTTTAGTTTTCTTTTTTTCCTTAGTTTTAGTTCCGATGGAGAAGTTATATTTCTGTTTAAGCACCCTTTCAAACACCTTAAAATTTCTCAAAAATACTCTGCTATTAGCGTCATATTTCGACTGTCTTCGCTGTGGTGACGACTCCTGTCCAGATTGCTGCTTGATAATTTGCTCTTGTAACGCGACGTCATAGAGATGACTGCCTCTGGCTAAACTTTCTCGCCTTTGGTGCAGTGAACTTCATAGCGCAGCGCATCGATAATCTGGTACCCCTTCTCGTATAGCTGTCACATGAGTGCCTCCTTCAGTACGTATACTGTTCGTTCCTTCCCAATTCTCGCCAGAGCTCGGACGTACCTTTCACTATATTGGAGAGAATTAGAAGCTGAACTGCTTACCAGAGAGTATCAGCCTGTGATGGTGTGTACGCTAATTAGGACTTTCATGAAGTAGAGCTTGTCAACTCCTTGGTCAAGTTACTTCTCCAAGCTGTTAATAACTAAATAACATTCTGGTCTTTCATAGCATTCTGGTCTTTCCACCTCTTTCATTCTTCATGTAGCACATTCCAAGGTTTTGGCTTTGAGCAAGCAGTAGGACAAAGATATCGGTGTCGGAGTGGATGACGAATCTGCCTCCCACATACCAAGCATGGAGAACCATACTCATATCAGCCTCTTTATGATTACACCCTATCTCAGGAATTAGTTCGCATATGGCTGCGTCTTAGTCTCTAACACTGATCTTCGGTTGTCACGTACATGATCCGGTCACTGAGCTTGCCTCAGAATTCTTGTTTCTTCCACTGTGACACGAGGGAATTGGCAATGTCAGGCTTGTTTGTGGTGACACTGAAAAGCTTGTTCATTGACTTCGCAGTATGGGCAGGAAGTATGTTCTTGTACTGTTCACCGTCAGAGGTAGACACTCTTTAAAATCTTTCGACATTCTTGATTGATACCTCGCGATACATGTCCAACACTTCGTCCACGTTCCTGTTTCCTGTTGCCGGTGTTCATTACCAACTCAAACACTCTCTTAGTCACCACATGAGACATACCTCCAGAGGGCCGGGATATTCAACTTCTGCAAGACCACCATTCCAGGTATACTGAAAATACTGGTGCGTTCTCTAGGTATTTCTCGGTGACTGTGATGCGTCATTCTAGCTGTTGGGAGAGTTTTGCCTCTGTCGGGAGGCTTTGCGCTGTTGTTTTTCGCGGAAGTCCACAAGGATCGGCAAGAGACCGACAAGTGCCATCAGAGCAAATACATCACGATCCATACGAGAAGGAAGTACTACATCCTAGTCGCGAACCTCATGCACAGCCTACAGATCCTTAAAAGACTTCAGCTTGGCTTTCTTCGATGGATCTAAGTAAACTGAAGCGGGATTAGATGAGCAACGGTCGTTACAAAGTCATTCACTGCCTTCTTTACCTCGCTCTTGTTTACCAGATTAAACATTTATTCTATTCCACACGATTTTATAAACCAAACTTTTAAACGGTGCCCTGACAGTCCAAGTGTCCTCGATATTCGAAAATGCCCAAGAAGTTCCGATCCGTACCGCACACGCCGAGGATTAGAATTTAACTTATTTTTATGAACGAAAACTAATATATGAAAAATGTACGATGGCAAGTCTAACAAAAGGATTACGTAATGCCTAAAGGTATTGGTAAACACTAACGAATGCAATTGTCCCGTGTTCATTACGTAATGCCCAAAGGTATTGGTAAACACTAACGAATGCAACTGTCCCGTGTTCAGCTCTTGGCCTGCAATAAGTCATTACTTACTTCTGTTTTCGCTTTGATACCTCGGTGATAACATCCTTGAGCTGATCCACTAGCTTTCCTACAGCTTTGATCTCTTCTTCGATGCGTGCTGGAGCCAACTACTCCTTATGGATGTAGGTCTGTGATGAAGTAATAGCCCAATACCCGTAAAGTCTGCATACGAGCCAAGTGGCCCATCAGGCCGGAGCTTATCCCGGTTTCTGTAGCATGAAGCGACTAGGAGTATTTCTTCTACCCCCTGGATGGGATGCTAGTCCATCGCAGGGTTACCCCCATTTATACACCTGGGTGGAGAGAGGCACTGTGAGAGTAAAGTGTCTTGCCCAAGAACACAACACAATGTCCCCGGCCAGGGCTCGAACCCGGACCGCTCGATCCGGAGACGAGCGCACTAACCATGAGGCCACCGCACCTCCCAACCAGCCAACTACTCCTCATGGATGTAGGTCTGTGATGAAGTAATAGCCCAATACTCGTGACGAAGCTCTCCTGGGCTAACCTAGAACCCTAACAACCACATACAATGTATTCATCCACCATTGATCAGATCATGGTGCAGAGGAAATACGTTTGCACTTTCGTTTGTGAGACCGCATGTTTGTGAACTGGGGCTGGATGAAGGAAACAGGCTAATATTTTTAAGGGCTTTGTTTCAACAGACTTGCAATTTATATAAATATTTTATCTACTTGCCCTCTTTTCATGAAATAATTTTGAGAACCGTACCCCACAATGTTTTTGCAATGATTATAAGTGTAAAATGATCATATTGTGACCAATAATCAGGCGTTTTGAAGTCATTAATGACGTCATGTGCTGATAATTCAAGCACTAGAACAAATGGACATCTTGTTTGTTATTCGGATACGTTTAAAATTTACATTCGAAACACTATTCGCTCACATTAAAGGAATACAAACCACTTTTAAGCGCTCCCCAAACATCCAAGATGGCGGCAAAAAAAGGTATGCATAGCAAAATTTAAAATTCGATTTAAATGTGAAAGCTACCGTTCTTTCCTTGCTATCATACATTTTTGTGATGCTTGAAAGCCGAAGATTAAGATAAGACATGTTTCGGCTGTTCCCCTCAAGTGAGCCATAAACCCAAATTTTCGGCTCTCAGCTGATGGACTAAATAGCAACCGCGGTGGTTTTGACCGGCATGCAAAGCAAGATTAGGCCTTCTTTACAAAAATCTTTGGCAACATTGCAGAACTAGTACCCATTTACATTCTAGTATCAGTTTTTAATACTTCACTATCAATTTAGACTATATCAGTTATAAGATTTGCAAATCTACTACAGCGGAGAAAACATTTTCTCTTAAATTATATACATGTATCAAAAAAAGTTTAGAGTTTCATCCGTTTAACCCACCCCCGTCCTCTGAACCACCTTTGAGTTATGAGTTTGCTCAACCAATGGATTAAAACGAACTCACTTTACTGGCCTCAACACTGTTTCGTAATTTAGTAATTTATTTCAGAAACCTACAGCCACTTCGGTTCAACTAAACGGAGGTGGCTATAACGGAGGGTCACGGGGCACAAATTGTGACATCATACTGTAGCAAGAGAAGATCAAGCTAAGAGAGTGAACCGATCATATATGCCTTGTACCTTAAGTTATTTTGAAACATGGTACATGTACGACTGTACCCAGTTCTTCCGCGGATGTTTCTCGCGCGTTGCGTGGATGTTTTCGTGGAAGAATTGGTTATGTTTCGCTTCGTTTCAAAGCCAAGGAAAACATGGAACATGCAGTGCAAGGATGGGTAACCCGAAAACACTGACCCCCGGTTCGCGGACCCCCACAATAGACCGGGTTCGCGGACTACCCTACGGACCGAACCATGGACTACCCCTACGGACCCCCTCTACGGACCACCCTAAAATAGTGTAAAAATAATAAATAAAGATTTCTCTTATCGGTTGTCTAATAGATTCAGACTCGTGTCGGTGATTTTTCGAGTGTTACACTGTGCAAATGTAACAGAATTGGGTTTTTAACACCCCACCCCCTCCCTAAAAGCTGTTTTCAGCTTGAGGAGATGCCGATGGTAAGAAGGAAAGTTGTTACCTTCCATTCGTGGCTCAATCTGGCTATGGAAGATATATTTTTAGGCCGTTTATTCTTGTCTGTATCTGTTATTCCGCTAAGTAAATTGTGAGGCCTGGAACTAATTCACGAACCCACGGGAGGATGGGCTGAACAAAATGGCAGAGGGGAAAGAACACAAATTTCGAGGCTTCGCGGAGGCTTCCCCGTACGCGTCTTTCGTATACTTTATGGCCACAGCAAAGAAAATGGCAATGTGTAATTATATAAATTGCACCCGAGGCTGAATCCAGGTCTGCCCATTTGCACAATGTAACGTTCGAAATTTCGCCGATATGAGTAATCTAGTAGACAACCTGTAGCTGAAATATTTATTTATTATTTCTATTATATTTTGGGGGCTGGTCTGTAGAGGGGGTCCGTAGCGGGAGTCCGTGGACCGGTCCATAGGTAGTCCACGGACCCGGTCCGTAGCGGGGGTCCGCGGACCGGGGGTCAGTGTTTTCGGGTTACCCGTGCAAGGATGCCTTCCTTGATATTTTAATATCAAAGAACCAAAGAAGCTTCGGTCCTCGCCAAGTTTAATAAATTTCGAAACTTTAATCGGAGGACAGATTTGCCCGTCCAAACAATAAAAAAACTGAATAAACGGTGAAGAAATGAGCAACCAAACGAGTGCAAAGCAAACGAAGGCCGAAAACAACGCAACCAAACAATCAGATGGTCGAAAATGCAGACAGACGCTCCTGCCTAAACAACAAGATGGACTTAAAGCAACAAGGAGAACAACATCAAGGACAACGTCGATTGGAAACGACTTCATGTTGAACCTAGGAATTACGCAATAATTTAGATTCAGTTTGTCTATCACTCTCGGAGATATCCAAAATATATTAGGGTATCTAAAAGACAGTAATGCTGCGGCACATTCTGTTGATAGTGACATATTTTACGGAATGATTCATGTATCTGCGCGTTTTAAGACTTACATTAACCTTTATTTCTTAAAGTAGTGTCAATTCGTGGTGTGTAACTTAAAATCTGTCCTTGTATGCATAAAATTCATGCACGATGACGCATCGATGGCGAGGTCTGATCAGGGATCGAGACAAAAAAGCGTGTAGTGATCTGAAATACCAGAGCGCGAAAATCGAGAGATGCGGAAATTGTAGTAGCAGAAATCTAACTTATAAATTCTATACTGGGACGCACTAAATGTCTCTAGAATGTTGACAGACTGTGTCGAGGACGCGTCCGTTGCGATGCGTGAAAATGCTAAAGCTTTAGCTTGAATTCACGTTGGGATGAAAAGGAATAGATCGCAGCACATATGAAATTAGCGTGTTCTACGGTTTTCGTTTGTTTTGATTATTCTACAAGCTTTAGTAACGACGATTTCTCTTCATTTAAGAATTCGACCAAGGAGGCGAGACTACACTAGTACACTGGACAAAACTGTTCTGGATCGACGTTTTACAACGAAACAGTGACACGACTAATTTTGTGATTTTCTTAAACTTTACTAAATACCACACATCGAAACTTAATTTAATGTGAATCACGCAAGAAAGGCTTTCGTTACACCTTGTCCGAATTTGGTAGCTGAGTCACAAAAGTATGCTAAATCACGCGATTTCAGAGAAAAAAAGAGTCACATGTGGAGTGTTGTTTTGCGAAGAAACTCTTTACGAGCTGGTGGATCTATTTGTCAAGATTTTGACAAGAAAGCATCAGAAAGACCTACAACTTACTTGGCCACTGAAATACGATCTGATATTCTTTGAATTCCTTAAACTGTTGTTGCCTCTAGGTCGGTTGTCCACCTGTTTTAAAGATGGCTGCCTCTAACTCGCGCTTCCTAGAAGCCACAATTACACAAAATACTGCTGTGTTAAAGCGTTATCGGTCAAGAACTTCAGACACTGCTATTTTTACTTATAGGAAAGTTTCCGGACCTCTTTCTGGGATCATCCGCCAGGAGCTTGCCATTTTCTCGCATTTTCTTGCATAACAGCTTGAAATTTTGTTTGGTTTGCCTTGTGGCCCTTCAGTGGTAGCACTACAACATGAATCTTCGATTCTGTAAACCGCTGATGTTTTACAGGATCATGACCGCTGTTTAGATGGATCATCGCTCCTTCCTCTTGCCATTTCGTCGGCGAATTCATGAAAAAAATATACACAAACACGTAACGATGTTCTTCGCACAACAAAACTAGTCTAACTCTGCGATGTTGATGTAAACCATGACTATTCGCGCAATTTTCTGTACTTTTGTGATTCACTCCGCCAATTTAGATACACTATAACGCCAGTCTTCATCGCGTGATCCCATGTGTGGAATTGAATAAGGTTTAAGACAATCAAAAAAATGATTTGCATCGCTTTTTTTGTTTTAATTTTTTGTGATAAAACGTTGATCCAGAATAGTTTTGTCCAGCGTACTAAGTTTAAAATTAAGATGTCACAATTCATCGGCCATACTACATTAAGAACAAAAACAAGAGTTGTGAAAGTCAAGCACGATCTCCTTCAAAGCGTTTTACAGGTAAATCAGAGGAAAACATTACCACTAATCTTTCTCACTGAAATCCACGCGGAAAAAAGACAGCGGCACGACGGTGTTGCATGCTTGTGTTGTTCGTGGCGCAATGCACTCTGGTTAAATGCAATGCATTCTGGTAAAACGTGATGAATTCGAGAATTCGTACCCCCTTCTATATATTCTTCTTAAATCCTGATTATGTGGCTGCTCGCTCGCTCCGCTCGCTCCGCAGCAAATATGTAAGACAGCATCCAAAGCCAATTTCTTTTTTAAATTACCCGTCGTATTTCATGTTATCTAGAATACGCAGAATGTGGTCATTTAACATTGTTGTTGTAGACAGCTATTTTACTCGTTGCTATCATAGTTAATAGAGGGGAACGGTTATGAAACTAGACAAAGTTCTTTGTTGTATGATTTTGTTGTGTTTTTTAGCCTTGACCGTGCTCAAAACACAACAATTGTTTACTACTGACCAAGCAACTAACCAATAGAAACGTCTTGGTTACGTAACTCATGCAAAGTGTATGAGCGCAAAACAAAAGTTTGTGCCCGGTCGTGGACTTTCCAGCATAAATCTTGGCATGTTTGTTTACTCCTTTGATGTTCGCTACGCTTCGTAATCAGTTCCCTATATTAACTATGTTGCTGTTCCCACTGTGATTTGCTTATGAGACTCCCTGAAACCAAATGAACGGCAAAAGAATGAACAGCCAAACGAGCACACAAAGACGGCTGAGAGTGCAAACAAAAAAGGTCGATGAATCGTCTATTGAAAATCAAAACATATAAAATGAGGGATTACCTTGGGTATGAGGTCTCTATGCAGGATTGACTCTCTTATCTCGATCTTCTCTCGACCGTTGCTGCATAAACGTTTATCTAAATCATATCTTATTTTAGTCTTAATTTACACGGATTTTCTGTATAGTCGACGGACAAAAAGTGTGAAATTTTACTGTAGTGAAATAAAACTGTGTTTTTATCTCGCCAATAAGTGGAAAGCAATGATCTTGATGTAATATGTTTATAAAAGGAATAGACCAAAGGCCTTGCAATTACTTTCTTTAATGGATAAACGTATAAATTGGTCTCATCTATCCGGATACATGTATTTCCTTCATAACACTGTGCACTGCTGTTTTCAGTCTTGATCTCTACATAATGTAAAAAAAAAACTTACCGATAAACGACCGATAACGATAATCAAAAAGCAATGTTTGTAATGTTAAAATCAACTTCGGCATGTTTGTTCTCAAATGTGTGTTTCTCTTTGCTCTATAACTAAAGAGCTGGAGTTGACAGGGTCTGTGTCATAGTTCGAACAAATACTTAATTATCACTAATAATTACGTTCACATAAATTAAAGAAAAAAGAACTGCAAACAAGCTTACAAGGACCAAAGCATTGATAGATTGGAAAATAATCCCGGGGGTAGCTCTTCAATGTTGTTCGATGCCAGATACATAAAATAAGGGAGAATGTTTGGTTAATAAGTAGATTTAGCCAACACTAAAAACGAAGTTGCTGAGCCGGATTGTTGATAGCCCGATGAAGCTAACCCAGGATAAGCAAGAAATTTGACTTAAGTTGTGTAACTCTTGCTGTAAGGTTTTCTGTACATTGTTTTGCCTTCTGTTTGAACTTGAATAATTTCAACATACACAAAAAAAGCAGTGAAAAACACTTTCTACCAGAAAAATTTATACTTCAGTTAACTTTTAATCCTGGGTTAGCGTTAAGCGGCTTCCGACAAACCCAGCCCTCTTTGCAACAAGTAAAACTAACATGAGCTCGCGGTGCAATCGAAAACCAGCACTTGATCAGCGGTCAACTAAAAAAAACACGTGCTTTCGATAAGCTCTAAACATGAACCTGCAATATGGTCACGTGATCCCGGTCAGCGGATACTTTGTTTTGACATTTGTCACTTGACCATAACATGATTGTCCAATCAAAAATGTACATTGTAAACCAATCTGTATGTATAAATATAATCAGTCTTTGTGTGTGTGCTTTGGGGGCTCTTGCATGTGTTTTTCTTATTTTCTCTTCTTATTTGACCCAAATAAATAATTGCCTGAAGAGAAAGGTTTTAAGGTAATTCAAGTTGTAGCTACTGTCAAGCTAGTAGATGTTAAGAAAATCACGAGTTTAACACGTCTGTCAAGTTAAGAGAAGAAAACAGCAATTTCATGGCATTATAGGACGAAAATAAGCTTAGCACCAAAACGAGGCTACGCCATGTGCGAGTCTAAGAAATGCCTCCCAAGAGGGAGGCAAAGGGCTTTTGAGCTCTTATTTAAAGTAAATCGCATCCAAGACGCGCCGGAGGCTCCTGGTGCGGTTGGACCGGTGAGGGTGAGACACTGCAGAGACTCTGCTCCCATTAATTCTACCCCATGAGTCGGGTAGGGGGAGCAGAGAACGAGGAGCATTTTACTCGAATTATTTTTCAATTTGTTTTTCTTTAGATAAACATATTAAAACGCACGTTTTAACTTGTATCCATATCAGATGAATATATCTGGCACTAAAAACTTGATTTAAACAAACCCAGAAAAAAAAATATATTACCCTCGACCCTTGACAAAAAGATAGACTCCAAATGATCGCGTCATCTGTGTCGGTACTTTTATAACAATTGGCCGCTTAGCACGTGATAGAGTTAAAAATTATTGTAAAAAAAAAAAGGTAAAAATCCATATATCATGTCCATGTTGCCGCTCGTCTTTTCAGTAGTAGATCATACCAATGACGTGAAAATGTTTTAACAGCAAAAGAAAAAATTGCACACGAGGCGATTGCCGAATGTGTCACCAATGTTCTGACCACATTTTGATGTTATCTATAACGGAAAGTATAAACTGCTTTCTTTTTCTTAAATAACTATTTTGAAATGATTGTTTTCATACTAAAATAATAATAAAATAATAAATAATACTAATCCGAGTAGATATTTGCAAAAAAGCAAGGCTAGCAGTTGTAATGATTGTTATACAAAAAAGAAAAGATGATCGATATACTTACAGGCCTCTTAAATTCTCCAAAGCGGAGAAGATATCCTCTGGTAAATTCTGAATGTGATTTCCTCTCAGTCTTCTGGGATAGACGGAGAACAAGTTGGAAATACATAGTATTACTAATGAGATAAAGAACGTATTTTCATGCCGAGCAAGTATACGACTGTCTAATCAACGGCAAAAAGCCTTGAAATATCAAAAGAAGATTTTATTAACCACCACCCATCCCCCGTCTCCCTTGAACAGTTATCGGGGATGAAGGGAATGGGAGGATGATTTCATTCATCTCTCGCCGATACATTTGATATGTCGTGATTCTTCTCACATCATTTGACATTACAGTAGCAACCGCCTTGGTTTCAGTTGACCTGCATGCAAAGCAAGATTTCGCCTTTTTCACAAAAGTCTTCGGCAACATTGCAGAACTAGTACCCTTTTACATTCTAGTATCAGTTTGGGATACTTCACTATCAATTTAGACTATATTAATTGTAAGATTTGCAAATCTACCAAAGCGGAGGAAACATTTTCTCTTAAATTATATATATGTATTCAAAAAAGTTTAGAGTTCAATCCGTTTAACCTACCCCCCTCTCTTGAACCACCTTTGAGTTATGAGTTTGCTCAACCAATGGATTAAAACGAACTCACTTTACTGGCCTCAACACTGTTTCGTAATTTAGTAATTTATTTGAGAAGCCTACAGCCACTTCGGTTCAACTAAAGGGAGGTGGCTATAACAGAAGGTCACGGGGCACAAATTGTGACATCATACTGTAGCAAGAGAAGATCAAGGTAAGAGAGTGTATCTATTATATATGCCTTATACCTAAAGTTATTTTGAAACATGGCACATATACGACTGTACCCAGTTCTTCCGCAGATGTTTCTCGCGCGTTGCGTGGATGTTTTCATGGAGGCTTTGGTTATGTTTCGCTTCCTTTCAAAGCTAAGGAAAACATGGAACAGTGCAAGGATGCCTTGTTTGATATTTTAATATCAAAGAACCAAAGGAGCTTCGGTCCTCGCCAAGTTTAAATACATTTCGAAACTTTAATCGGAAGACGGATTTCCCTGTCCAAAAAATAAAAAAACTGAATAAACGGTAAAGAATTGAGCAACCAAACGAGTGCAAAGCGAACGAAAGGCCGAAAACAACGCAACCAAACAATCAGATGTGTCGAAAGTGCAGACAGACCCTCCCCGCCTAAACAGCAAAAGGGACTTTGAGCAACAACGAGAACAATGTCAAGAACAACGTCGATTGAAAACGACCTCATGTTCAACCTAGGAATTACGCAATATTTAGATTCAGTTTCTCTATATCACTCTCAGAGATATCCAAAATATAATATGTAAGACAGCGTCAAATGCCTATTGTTTTTTTTAATTGCCCGTCGTATTTCACGTTCTCTAGAATACGCAGAATGTTGTCATTTCACTTTGTTGTTGTAGACAGCTATTGTACTCGTTGCTATCCTAGTTAATGGAGGGGAATGGTTATGAAACTCGACAAAGTTCTTTGTTGTATGATTTTATGTTCTTTTTTGGCCTTGACCGTGCTCAAACCACAACAGTTGTTTATTACTGACCGAGGAACTAACCAATAGAAACGTTTTAGTAACGTAACTCATGTGAAGTGTATGAGCGCAAAACAAACGATTGTACCCGGTCGTGGACATTCCAGCATAAATCTTGGCATCTTTGTTTACTCCTTTGATGTTTGCCGGGTTTCGTAACCAGTTTCCTGTATTAACTATGTTGCCATTGCCACTGCGGTTTTCTTATGAAACTCCCTGAAACCAAATGAACGGCAAAGGAATAAACAGCCAAACGAGCACAAAAAGACGGCTGAGAGCGCAAACAAAAAATGTGCATGAATCGTGTATTGAAAATTAAAACATATAAAATGAGAGATTTCCTTGGGTATGAGGTCTCTATGCAAGATTGACTCTCTTATCTTGATCTTCTCTGGACTGTTGCTGCATAAACGTTTATCTAACTCATATGTTATTTCAATCTTAATTTACACGGATTTTCTGTATAGTCGACGGATAAAAAGTGTGAGATTTTACTGTAGTGAATAAGGTCGCATTTTTATCTCGCCAATAAGTGGAAAGCAATGATCTTGATATAATATGTTTATAAAAGGAATAGATCAAAGTCCTTGAAATTCTTTTCTTTAATGGATAAACATATATTGGTCTCATCTATCCAGATACATGAATCTCCCTCATAACACTGTGCACTGCTGTTTTCAGTCTTGATCTCTACATAATGTAAAAACAAAACTTACCGATAAACGACCGATAACGATAATTAAAAAGCAATATTTGTAATGTTGAAATCAATTTCGGTATCTTTTTCTCAAATGTGTGTTTGTTTGTTTTTTTTTGCTCGACAACCGGAGAGTTGGAGTTGAGAGGGTCATTGTCATAGTTCGGACAAATACTTAATTATTACTAATAACTTCGTTCATATAAATTAAAGAAAAAAGAACTGTTAACAAGCTTACAAGGACAAAAGCATTGATAGATTGGAAAATAATCCAAAAAATTTGACTTAAGTTGTGTAACTCTTGCTGTGACGTTTTCTGTATATCGTTTTACCTTCTGTTTTGAATTTGAATAATCTCAACATACACAAAAGAAGCAGGGAAAAACACTGTCTACAAGAAAAATTTATACTTTAGTTCACTTTTAATCCTAGGTTAGCGTTAACCGGCTTCCGAACAACCCAGCCCTCTTGACAACAAGTAAAACGAACATGAGCCCGCAGGGCAATCGAAAACCAGCACTTGATCAGTGGTGAAGTTAAAAAAGCCCGCGTGTTTTCGATAAGCTCTAAACTTGAGCCTGCGATATGGTCACGTTATAACGGTCAGCGGATACTTTTTTTTGACGTGTGTCAATTGACCATAACATGAATGTTCAATCAAAAATGTACACTGTAAACCAATCTGTATGTATAAATATAATTAGTCTTTGCGTTTGTGCTTTGTGTGCTCTTGCGTGTCTTTTTCTGATTTTCTCTTCTTATTTGATCTAATTAAATAATTGCTTTAAATCACTAAGGGTGGCTGCCAAGTCTTATTAGTCCATTAAGGTTATTTTGGGTAGCCATGTACTCTTTTTATTTTAACTTATTTTTGTTCATTTAATCAATAGCTAGCTGAGTACAAATAAAGTTGTTGTTAGTTCCCATAGTGTCATCGTCCGGGTGAGGGTAGTTCTTAAAAGAACTGTTGTTGGTGACTGACTTTCGACAACCTGAGTGGAAGTCATCTTCAGAGTCAAGTGAATAGTGTTTGTCAGTCGATGATGTTACGAGTCTGGTCCGTTGAACGTGAACGTTGAACCAGACTTCTAACTCTAACTAACTCTTCTAACTCTGTGAAGATGACACCCGCTCAGGTTGTCGAAACGTCAGTCACCAACAACAGTTCTTTTAAGAACTACTCTCACCCGGACGACCACGCTATCTAAACAACTCATACTCCTGGGTTCAAACCATTTACAAAGTTGTTGCTGTTAAACCAAGGCTGCATGTATCGGTCGTCTTATTAACGGAGACCCGGAGGCCCGGGAGGCAGCCAAGCGGAGCCTCATAGTCATAGAAACCCGTGAACCGCTTTTCTCATAGTGAAAATTGCTAGCGGTATTGCTCGTGGGCGCGTACGTACGACGACGACATCGTGCAACCATGTTGACATTTCACGGATCGACAATAAGGGCCGTCACCAACCTCTTTTAATTCTGACGTCATCCATAGGCTAATTAGAACTAACTGCAGTTAACTGCGTGGTGTGACCGCAAATTCGACCGAAAGCACTAACTACAGTTAGGTATGACGTCACGTAACTTGAGACTTACTTAAGTTAAACTTTAGTTACGTCGTAGATGTGACCGCAGCCATTGATAAAGTCAGTAATCGCTTTTTGTTCCAATGCACTTTTTTTTTCCCCTTTAAAAAAGTAGAAAATCATATTGACTGGGTAACTGAGTATCATTAAAAGTACATTTTGTTAGTTTTGTGTTCAGCTAACTTATTTCCTAAGGGTAATCTTTGTTTGCCATATTTGCAATAAGCAGAGGCCAATAACTTCATATTGAGTATACGAACATCGATTCTGAACAAAGTACCAAAAGAAAAGGTAGCATTAAAACCCCGAAAAAAATGGAAACTGAAGTACTAACTTGTGAGACAATCTCAGATAGTGCAGAGTGTAATTTACGGCTCTGATACAGTAATCACATAGGTCCTCAACCATGCCGTTCTCTCCCTTGGTAGTCAACTAAACCTTTTCTCCTTTGCAAAATATGAGCGGACAAAAACTTGATAAGTCATAATCTTGGCAGTGTGTGTGTTTCATGTTTGTGCTTTCTTTCAAGGCCCAAAGATAACTTACAATTATCGCTTGTGAAGACGGTTTTAAATTTATCGTGGTATTTTATGTTGAGTTTCGTTCATTTTGTAGCAAATGTGACAATTTTACTTTTCACGCCAACGTTTGTAATTTGATACTTTTGTTTTCCTCGCCAATGTATGTAACAAGATACCTTTGTGAAAGTGAAGAATGATCATCGCAGTAAATTTTCCAATTTAAGCAATGAAAAAAATTAGCGCTTCAACAGGATTCGAATCCGTGACCTCCGCGATACCGGTGCGATGCTCTACCAACTGAGCTATGAAGCCACACATTGGGAGCGAGGTCAATTAATTGAGTTCATATCTTCCCGTGAGGAGTGACATGATGTGAAGTATATATATGAAATAATTCATATTGGAACTGCAGTTGTAGATGAAAGTGAAGAATGATCATCGCAGTAAATTTTCCAATTTAATTAAATTGGAAAATTTACCGCGATGATCATTCTTCAATTTCATCTACAACTGCAGTTCAAATATGAATTATTTCATATATATACTTCACAAGATACCTTTGTTTTCACGAAAATATAAGAAAGATGTCTATTTTTTTAACTCATTGCTGGAGATAAATGGAATATAAAAGTTAAATATCTGCTGACAAGTCGAAGAGGAACGATTTTGTTTTATTGAAAACGCAAATTTTCATTTCACCGATAAACAACAAGAACTAATCTAATCATCAAATAGTCACGTCCAGTCACAGAATACTGCGTTCTTATTCTGTTGCCAGCTTTGGTGTTAACAATTAAACCACGTGAAACTAATACACAATGCCATTGAGTAATACAACTGAGACAACTGAGGAGCGTTTCAACAAGTATTGAGGGAAGAGATCTTTACTTGATCGAAATTATATCGCACATCAGTGAGCGAGTCACCTCATCGACTGATAAAATTAATTGGCGGTTTCAGTAAGTGCCGCGGAGTCTGCCGCAATGATAACAAGTTTCGTTTGTCACAAATTTACTAGTTTTACATATAACTAACGCGGGAAAGTTTCGGCTGAATATGAGCTTTTGGCTCTCTTTCATAGAAGAGGAAACAAACAAGCTGCTAAGAAGAAGCAATATGTTTCCATTCTTTATTTGAACCCTGGTAAACACACAACAGACGACATTTCTTAAATCGAGCTATGGAAGATTCCAGAACGAAGTCAGAGTAGCGTTCTTTGCAACAAAAAAGGAGAACTGACGTTACCTGAAATATAGCTGCTATTCCTGGTCAAAACGGGAGTGTGGTATCACTCATTACAAAAAATAAAATAAGCGTGCATCTGAACTTGATAACGGAGTTTATCACACAAGCAATGCTAGAACGCATGCGCCTTACATGTTATGTTCTACCAAAAGGAAAAGAACTCAACGTTCGTGGGTAGTCCCGTGTGAAATGTATCTTTCACCTTACATATAGTCGACTTTGACGCTAACTAATCTGCGCATGCGTTTAGAGCAAATTCCTTTTTTTGTTAAGAGAATAACACCACGAGGATAGCATGAGATTTGCAAAACCATATATATATTTTTGTCATGTTATCAAAGGAAGTAACGTATGCATGACACGTTTTACGTAATACACACGGGCACCTATAGCTACCCCACCCAGCCTTCCTTCCCACAAGGCCAATTAATTAATTGAAATTAATTAATTAAACAAACATTAAAGTCTACACCTTATTGTGTTAGTGCATTAGGGAACAGCAGCCCCCTAAACCATCCCAATAGTGCACTCTGCACTAAAAATGGGGCAATTGCAGAGAATGAATGAGCTTACTAGTGCTTTTTAGAAAGCCATTATCTCCCTAAAATTCTACACCAAAATTCTTTTGGAGGTTTCACCAATTACCAAGTTCCATAAGTTCTGTAAATTCCTCAAGTCAATATTACATAGCATGATGCTTTCTCTACGCAAAGTAGTAAACTTCATCGGTTCTCGTAGCGCCACGGGACGCATAAGGCCTTAAGCAGCTTACTAGCAAAGCCAAATGTAAGCAATGACGCGTCAGCATTGATTCTGCTGCCTCTTATACATAGTATCAATCTATAAATGTTGGTTTCTTAATAACACTGGTTCCCTACAGCAGGAAATAGAGACTTTTTATAGCAGATAATAAATTTGATAAGAGGAAAATGAAGAGAAACGTACAAGCTAAGTAATTGAGATGGTCCGGCGAATGCCTTTGCAGGAAGACGACGAATAGCGTTGTGAGATAAATCTCCGCAAACCAAGAAGGAAAAAAGATCTAGTTTAGATGTATGTTTTTTCGAAAAACCCTAAAAACTTCATTTTATATATTTAGAAAAATATTATTAATACTGTCAAATGGATTAAAAATACCCTTGTTTAACGACGCTTGAATACATGTTAACCCTAGCCGCCTCGTGATCCCTCGTTTATCCTCCTCTTCCCAAACTACCAACCCCCTTTCCGACATTTTTGGCAACGTTTTGTTTAAAACATAAATGGATATACTTACAAGCCTTGCAAGCTCACCAAAGTAGAGAAAACATTTTCCGTTAAACTCGTAATATTATTTTCGGATAAGAATCTGCGAAAAACAAGGGTGGAAAACAACAAAAATACATGTTGCAGCAGCCATATTAATTGTTCAACGTCGAGATCACGGGAACCTTAACTTCTCTAGGAATTCGTCGCCTGCAAGTTCAACAGTAAGTGCATGTAGATAAATAAACCTTTTTAGCTTGGGCAGTTTGTTTTCCCATTACAGACTACGTGATATTCTCTAGGCAAATTGTTTTTTTTTTTATCCATCTAAAAATTTTTATTCGTATACACGTGACCATTATCAGAGTATCGTCACATGGTCTGAAATGGGGCAATAAAACCGCGCGACCTAAAAGGCTCTCTAAGGGGATGGCACAAAAAGAGGCTTAGAAATCATGGAGGCAACGTTAATCAAAAACTGAAAGTAGTGACTATTGCCCAACCATTAAAGAACACCAAATGTACAATGTAGAGTTCTGAGTGTCCATTGCGTAAACTGGTTTAGATTATTACTCTACTCTGGTTGGTAATAAGTAAATCTGGCTAAATAATACATCTAAGCAAGAGAACAAAGGATGCGAATTTGTTAAGTGTAATAACTTTAATCTATATCTAAAAGCGTCTTAAAAGGTAATCGTATGTTATTGAGTTGCAAACTTACAGTTCTTGCAGGCTGAATAAGTCTGAAAATAGTACTTCTGGTAGCACTTCTATTTCATTATCTCTGATATCACTAGACACAACAAAGAAAATTGTTTACTATAAGGGTACATGTAGTAAAAAGAAAAGAATGCTTTTTTGCACACTCCTAATACTGGTGGAAGAGGGCTGGGCAGGAAAAATCTACCCTGGTAACCTGATAATTAGTCTAGTAGTCAAGGAAAAGGAAAAGGATAGAAGAGCAAGGTAAAAAAAAAAGAAAAATAAAGGTAGAAATAAAAGTAAGGCAAATTGGGTACGTAGAAAACTAGGCGAAAAGCACCTTTTTTTCTTTTTGTGTACATTCAAACTTTCTAAGGACCAGCAACAAATAAAAACATTGGTACAGTACAAACCCAAAAAGTTACCTTGGTTTTGTTTAAACTTTAGGTAAAAAATGAAGTTTCTGTATCTTCGACAATAGGCAGAAAAACATTAATAGCAAAGATTTAAATGCCACTTCATGTCAAAAATCACATTTCAACAGGCTCCTCAATAAAATGTTTTTTTTTTAACTTTACTCGAGACGCCCATTTCTCCGCTGTTTTTGTCATTTCGCCCAAAGACCTCTGGACAGCAGCCTGTTGACAGACTTTGACAAAAGCAGCCTTGCTATTTGCCACTTACAGGTATTTAAGCGCAGTCATGTGACGGAAGGCTTCTTCAGGCAAATATCTCATCTTCATCCCCTTTATAGTGCTAATTCAGTGAGACATACACAATATTGCTATATGAACATCAATGACACTTGGAATAGTTTAAGGATGCAGTGTGTATCAATTGGGTCTCTTAGGGTATTTCTCTCATGAGCAGAATGTTATTGGCAGCAAAACACGTTTAGACGGTACTACGCATGCGCAGACCATTCTTTGTAGGCAGTTATTTGCAGGTCACGTGGTGGGCTTCCGACAAATGAAAAGTAGGAAACAATGCATCGAATGATAATTATTATCATAGGTAGTAAAATTATTATTGACTAATAAAATATAATTTAGATAATTTCATCCAATTAAAGTTGCCTGAAAATTAAGGCTTATTTAAGAGAGTGTTTCTTTGTTCAGAACTCGTTTGCCTCAGGGTTTGAGTTTCTTGAGGCTAAAACTTTTTAATATGTTTTATCCGTCTCTTGATGCCCTGACATCCACAGAGTGTATTTACCAGTAATTATAAGAAATCTATAACTTTTATCTGTCCTCAAAAAGTCAAAAGAAAATTATAAGAAAAGTAGATGAGCCTATTGAGAAAAAAAATCCAAATGGGTCGTAAAATCACGGTTGGTGTACAATGTACTTACAGAGTTGTAGCCGTCGATGGAAGACACTTTAAGATATCAACTGATGAATCTGACCCATCACACCAAAATTCATTTTCAACTTGATTGTCCATTGTTTTACCATGGCTAGAACACAGGTTTCCGCAATCTAAATGTAAATGAAGGAATTAATCACTATTACATTATTTATTTCATGAAGGGGCAAAGAGTTTCATAACAAAACCAGGGGTTATCATTGCAGCTACTACAGCAAACTACATCTTACCCACAATAGTAACTGATAGGTCTCTGGAGTCGGTACCAGCTTCATTACTTGCCACACACGAGTAGATTCCAGTTTCATTTAATGCAGTCATTACCAAGCCAGTCCCATTAGCCAAGGACGTGGAGTTCTTAAAGATGGATATGTTGATAGGTGGGGATCCTTCCGCAAAACACCAAACTAAGTGACCTGGCGCTGCTCGCACAACTGAGTCTGCGATCAATATTTTCGGTTTATCTGCATATGCAACAGTAATGTGTAAAGAGAGCAAACTCAGGTTTATTAGACTATTTAAGACATTCTTGATGTAAAAAAATAACACTGCCACATAATAATAGTAGCTTTTATTTATTTCTTGATGCTTAGCTCGCACTTAAGGTTACCGTATGCTTGGTGTCTCACGTCCAAGCGATGTAGTGCGTCTGGTCTAGACATAAATACCTAAAGCCTATATCAAATTAAAGCTAAATTAAATTAAATAGTTATCAAATTACCAAAAACTTACCTTTAGCTGTGTCAAACGTGTAAACACCCTTAAAGTTGCTAAGGGTAGACCGGTATTGTTTTATTAGCCTCACCAACATAAAACGGCCACTTGACTGTATGATGAAAGGTCGCCTTACTCCGGTAAATACCCCTAATAAGGTGTTGTTTGTGTAGAGCCCATCATAGATGTGGATCCAATTCTGTCTAAACCGTTTTGAATCAGATAACTGAAACGTCGCAAATTTTAATCTGATGTTGTGGTACAGAGGTGCTGTGATGACCCAGCTGGCAGTCGTACAG
Organism: Orbicella franksi; assembly: GCF_964199315.1. Classification (NCBI taxonomy): domain Eukaryota; kingdom Metazoa; phylum Cnidaria; class Anthozoa; order Scleractinia; family Merulinidae; genus Orbicella; species Orbicella franksi. The sequence goes on from NC_138151.1 coordinate 32,243,594, forward strand.
TGCTCAGATGATTCGGAACTGATGAACTCGCCAGAGCCTTGTACGTCAAAGTCACATGTCATAGAAAAGACATCTATAAGAGTAGATGCCTCAATGTTAAATAATTATAAACAAGGGCACGCAAGATGAAGAACAGATTTTTGTAAAGAAAAAAGCCCTTAAAGGTAGTAGCATTCAGTGAACTCTTACAGTTTTGATCAGGTTATATAAATGCTCAACTCAAGTATGCAATAATGCTCATACATTAGCCATTGATAACGAACCAACAAAGATGCCTTGAAAGAAAAACACTTAGAACCATTTTATCTCACTGAGTGTGTAGATACCAAAACTGCATAATTGGCTAATCAACTGCAAAATATTTTGATTGCAAAAAGAAAGAAGGAAAGATATATACCATTCGGTTTCCACACCAATATTGCAAATAAAGCGGGAACTGTATAAAGCCAACTTTGCATCCTTAATTCGGTGGAACAACTGCAATGATAATTGTAATAATAATAGCGATTTTAATAATAATGGTATCTATGACAAAATTCTCGATCGTGATTGGTTCTCCGCGCGCCTTTTTTTCACGTAATCGGCGCGCGATCACGTGTGTGTAGGTATCCAATTAAAGCTTTTTGTAATTGGATACCTGCAATTGGATACCCACGTGATTCGCATGTCAATTACGCGCGCTTTAATAGCTTTCTTCGCAATGTTTCCTCGAGTTTTCAAAACTTACTGACTTTTTCGCTCAAAAGAATATATCAAAAGATATTTTTAATTCCGAAGTTTGTACTAAATACGACTAATTAGTGATTGGAACTCGTGTCGTACAATTTAGGGAGTAATGGTGGTCGTAATGTGCTGAAGGTACCATCAATAGCTGTGTGAATTTTCAATAATAATAATAATAATAATAATAATAACCCAAACCCTTTCACCTAGCATTTCCAGAAATTATCCAAGTGTAGAAATCTTGAAATAGAAATCAAAAGAGAGAGGCAGATAAAAGCGCAACAATCCTAGTGCTCCTAGGCGCTATAGGGGAAATTAACAAAGGTTCATAGAAGTTCATCAGTGAAATATATGTATCAGGAAACGTAAATCTCTACGAAATTCAAAACCCAGCACCGTTGGGAGCTGCGCACGTTCTCCGGAAAGTTCTAGCCATCAAGTGATAACAAGGACAGGTTTACGGTCTGAGCCCCACCCTTGAGGAAGAAATACCCATCATGAAGTAAACACCTCTGGTAATACTAATAATCAAACTATACATAGCGCAACTTTCCATGTAATGATTTCGTGATCGTTACATTATAATAAGACTAATCAAAATTAGAAGGCATAAACTTTCAATGGTTTCTAAAAACAGTAAAACAGAAAAGTAAAGGGGCTCAAGAAGGCTGTAATAAAACGTGAGCTGCGACACGACCAGAACAAGGAATGTCTCTTTGGGAAAAATGAGCTACTGCCGTAACGAAAAGATTAAATAACCTTGAATTTAAATTGAATTCAATTTACCACTTGCCAAATATTCCCTGTTTACAGTATAACACAATTCATATATTTGAAAACAACTTTATATTTTGTTATTATTAAAAGAGTTAGCATCAAATATCGCGACAGTTGAGATTTTTCTGCCGTAGTAAATTATCTGCTCTGACAAATTAAATTGAAGACCACTTGGCTGATTGAAGTATCACTGAATTCATATATTTGAAGTCAAAGTTATATGTAATTATTATTGATAATTATTAACAAAAGATAATTAGCTGCGAGCCAGTTTTTCCTACAAATTGAAATGAGACCACCCCACAGTTTGCCTTATAGCCATATTCATATATTTGACGGTAATTATGTTTTAAAACACAGCGCATACGCCGGTTCTACCTAATTCCTATTGAGCAATCATGGTAAAAATCTTTATTTTTCAAGGCCAAGCGTAAATCCATGACGTGTGCAGTTTCATTTTAGCCGCAGAGTTTCGCTGCGAGTTTGTTTTGTTGAAATTTCGGCAATGTGAACAACATTCTGAAAGATCCAAACCTTATCGTACTAGCCTTTGACTATTACGAAGCTAAGATGCTTACTAAAACTGAAGCATACTGACTTTGTTTGTCTACATATCCATTGAGCATTTTGACTTTGTTTGCCTACATTTTCATTAATTCAAGAATGCGAATTTATTATTGACAATTTTAGAAATTAAAACAGATGAAGCGTTTTCGTTCAACTGGTGCTCAACTGATTGTGGCGTGTTTTTAACCATGCAATGTGGTTCTTTGTTTTCCTTCACCGTGCATTATAAAAACTTTGTATTCATTCACAAAAAAGTATGTTTTAGAGCCCAAGTAGTTATCGCTATGTTGTAAAATAATTAATTCATACTCTCAGCTGTGCAATATCGATTTATGGATGCAGAGCGCTCAAGAAACTAAATTTGTTCTCTTATGCCTCTCGTGCCCTCCAAAATCCCCGCGTGCATCCATAACTCGACATACACACGCTAAGCATGACCCAATTCTTTAGTTTCAATTAAGATTATTCCCAAAAATTAAACTGAAGATTATCCATTCCCCGATTATAAATTTTTGGTAAATTTTTATTTTCAATCCATTGACTTGCAACGGTTGCCTAAAATGTTCATAGCAAAGATGTCATTTTTGTTTTTTAATTATCAACGGGAAAAGACACTCATCAAGTTATTTTACTTCTGTTCCTTGTACAAAGCTCGTGCTTTCTAGAAGAACGTCAAACAGAAAAATCTGGTAATAGCATAGCGCGTCAAATAAGAATAAGCTTGTATACAAAAAAAAAATAGTCCGCTGCCAAACGTTCCTTTGATTTTTCAATGTTTAATTGACTTGGAATATTAAACCAAAATTGCCAGTCAAGAAGTAACCATCCGAGCACTGGGCAAAATGGAAGGTTAAAAGGGGCTAAGCGGCAAACAATAATTGATTTTAAGGAGAGGATAAGTTAAGTTAAGTCAGATAATAATAATAATATAAACTGAATCAGTAAAGAAGTATAGTTTGTCACTCAACCTACCTAGTCTACAGAAGAGTTAGTTCCTAGTGAGTGGTCTTTGTGTATATGGAGAACAACCACACTGCAGAATTATTTTCATTTTGTTCAAGTAGAAGAATGAAATATAATTCTCAAACTCATTAATAATTCATCAAGGTTAAACAAAGGAAATCATGACCATGACAGTGTTTGGATATCTGATCTTAATTAGCATAGATTTTTACGATTTTATTTCTCCTTTTTCTCCTTAGTTTTAGTTTCGATTGAGGAGATATGAAACACTCCAGACAGTGGCACTGAAGGCTCGTATTTTGTAACAAAAGACAAAATGTCTTTGCTAGTTTTATTTTCTTGCTTAAGCACTAGAGACTTTTTCGTGAATTTAATTTCGGATAGCACTTTTTCTATCTATCTTTGCTTTTCTTTCACATAAGAGTACACGTTAGACCTCAATCCGAAAATTCCACAATTAATATTCCAGCGCATTGATCTTTCAAATGACATTTACTGTTTTTTCGTTTCCTCCAAAGTAGAATTTAGAATTTCTGTCATAATCTGAGTTATCTCGTAGTTTCTTATTGTTAATTGCGAAACTTCATAAACATCATGAGTTTCAAAATTACCTACTTATTAACCGAGAGTGAGGTCTTTGCGGGAAAATCTCAAACCGAGACCGTAAAGACCGAACGTTCGAGATTAATAATTAGTTTATTATATGACTTTTTGCTTGGTTTTTGCAGGCCCGTAATCGGCCCGTGGGCATTACGGGAGAATAATGCCCTTGTATGAGCTAATCAGATCGCGCGTTATATCGGCTACAAACACAAGTCATATAATAAGTTTCAATTCTTTCATTTTGTTTATAACAACCATATCATTAAATAGATTTGAAGATTTAATAGTAGGTTTTGCAGTCTCTTTAAAGTTAGGTTCTTGTTAGTAACTAATTTTATAGAGCAACGTTTATACAAATTTTCAATAGTTTTTGTTCAAATATTTATCATTACTTAAAAAAACCTTTCTCAAATGGATTTTTTTTGCATTAGTCTTTAAGATCAGTATTTCTTTTTAACCCAGCTGACTGTAAAAAAAAAATATTTATTCCATGCCAACAATGACGCTTATGTCAGTTCCATTCAAATAAACTAAACTGTCTTCATCGTCTGTAAAATGAAATGTAACTGCATTTATATTTTTATTATTTAGTTTGTGCCAAATTCATAAAACGCGCGATTGCTTCCCGGTGATTTTCCGAAGCATGCTGAAATATCCCGAGCTAGCACTACAATAACAATAAAATACACGTCTTAAACATAAACAAGACTTACAGCATAGTGATTTTCAACCTGCGCTCACCCCTTACCATTGGCGTGTCTGCGTTAACGCGAGATGAGTGAAAGTGTGACATATATTTTGTTGTTATTGTAGTGCTAGCTCGACAAATTTTAGCACGCCTCGGGAAAGTCGCCGGAAGGCAATCGCGCGTTTTATGAATTCATGATATACAGAAATGTACAAAAGCATGGTGATTTGAGACAAAAGAAAGTTTTAATGAAGACAACAAACAATATGAGTGAAAATCAACGCAACATTTTGTTGAGTTGACGCTGAAAGTTAGCAGCCTTAAAATGCTTCAATTTACCTGAAACTCCGGTGCTACGTTGAATATGGATTAATCTCATTGAGGGCCAGGTCTAAAAAAAATTCATCGGGTAGTTTTTAATTTCCGCCCAATTTAAGAGGCGCCCTCTGCAAAAATTCCAGAAACTTTCTCAGATGAATGGTCTAGACAAGTGATTTACAAAAATATAACTTTCAGTTCAATTCGATTCGTATTTTAGCGCTGGGGCCACCATCTTGGTTTTGCCCCTCTGAGAAGGCTTTCAGCGGCCATTTTAGGGCACATTTTTAATAATTTGCCATACAAAGAAAACGATATAAATCCGGATAAAAACCCTTTAATCGAGACAAGCAAATGTTTGTTGTTACGTTGAGAGGCTGTTTTGGCAATTTGATCATCATCTGTTTTTTTTACAGAATTTTAAATTTCTTCCCTTTCGGACTACTCATTCGTGCGTGAATCCTCTTCACAAATTTAAGGAGACTGTCCATTGAGATAAGTCTATATGCTTCGACAGGCGCCAGATCATCTTCAACACTTTCATTCGAGGAACTTTCATCGTCGTTTGGCTGTATTTTCCGTTTGGAAGCAGATTCTGCGGGGGGCGGAATTTGCTCGCTGACAACATCGTCTTCACCAACAAAGGTGACTTCTACAGCTCGCGTTTCTTTCCTCCTCTTCTGCGCTACCTCCTGTTTCTGGGTTCCCCTAAAACCTTTCTTTCTCTTTCACGCACTATTCCTTAAAACAGACTGTTTTTTCCCAACGTTTGGTATGATTTACGGACAAGAACACCTGTCAACAAGATGGACGCTCACGCTCGATCTGTGAAGACTGAGTGCTTTGTAACCGGGCTTCGTATTAGTGGAAATTTAAAATCCAGGGATGTGGGGCTGGACTCAAGGTCTGAGGATCAAGTAGAATGAGTTGTTGTACAATTTTGGAGAAATGAAACGTGCCAAAACGATTGGATTACCTGTGGTTGCCATGGCAACCAAAAACAAATAATGTACTAGCCTTCAAAAGCGGCTGTTTTTTTAGCGGCGCATGAATAATTAAGCGTAAAATACATATATAATCTGAAACTAGATGGGTTCTAGTAATATTAAAGAGGGGGAAAAGGGTGAAATTTTCAATTTTTCTTTAAAATGCAAGCGTAATGCCCCCTTAAAGGCTGATTTTTTTAAAGTCATTTTCATTATTTTCATTTTTAAAACATTTTATTATTACTTTTTTGTGAATAGGGCCAAAATCCTTAGGCCCCTATCATCACTGTGGTAACAAGATATCAGGATACTATCTAGAGACTCTTTAATTAACCTATAATGCTAATAAAAACTCGAATATTGTCGCAGGCTAGCGAAAGCTCGGTCAGTCAAAAATAATCATTTTGACATGATCAAACTTTGAAACGGAATAAGGAAACGAAAGCCAAAAAAAAAAGGAAACGAAGTGCATTAAAAAGGTTAATATAACTTCGATATACGTGTTATTTAAACTTTCGAACGCAAAGAAAAATTTGCAAACGGTGCTTAAAGAACGTAACGGTACGAATAAATGTTTTTGCAGCGAGCCAGAATGTATGTCCACTAACATCGAGCCAGTGGTGGCACCTGCTGAATAGCATACTTTTTTTTTCATATTTCGTCCAGAGATGGCCTACTCTACTCTTAGAGAAGTAGTGGGATTTACGTTATGGCCTACATGTAGTGTAAAAACACGCAAAATGTGAGTGACTCATACCTTCGCTTCCATAAACTTCGATCTGTTCAATCCGCGTCACAGAAGTCTCCGTGTCTGGAAAGCCAAGACCTACAAAGCAAGGACCTAGCATGCGCCATCGATATTATTTCGTATAAATTATTCAATTTGACAATGTCTAGTGACGGTAATAATAGAATTAACCTGCAGCGAATTGAACAATGCAACCAAGTCATCAAATGTTAAGAAAACTATCTTAAATGCCAGTCGCCAAAAGCTGTTACGGGTTTAAACCTTATCACAGCTTAGGAAGTCATGGTGACGGGTAAGCAACACGCGCCAGAATTACAATTTGTTTTTAGGACAACCTTCAACCAGTGTTCTTTGTGCGTCTCTGTTGTGAGGGGGACAATGGGGGGTTCTAAATACCGCAATACCACAAAAAAATTCGGCGAGTACCGCAATACCGCAAAAAGATCCCTAACTACTGCAGTACTTCAATACCGAATGGAAACGTGATGTTATACTGAAAGCATGTTAACGTTTAGAGCAAACAAAACGGAAATAACAGTTAAGAATTTGCTAATTATCGTTAGGACAGGTAATTTTCGATTTAGACAAAATAAGTAACATCCATTGACATGGTTGGTTAATAATTAACAAAAAATAACAAACCCTTCTACGATTGCGACACAAGGAATTGCAGTTTACCGTTACCATGAGTCGGGAATGTCCAATCGGAAACTGGAAAAGGCTCGGAAAACTTTGGAGGACTAGAAGGATCATTTTTAATACCGTCCAAAATGCTAAAAAACCGCATCCCGCAGGTTCGGAGAATACCGTAATACCACAGTTCGAAATTAAAATTACCGAAATACCGCAAGAAAAATTGTCCAATACCGCAATACCGCAAACCCCAATGCCCCCCTCTGTTGTTGATATCATTTGAGAAATCGCCGCATGGGTTGATATGTCTCAGTTACACAATGATTAATACATGCGTCTGGGAGCCTGCATCGAAATATTTAAAAGAAAGCAACGAGTCTTCGTCATTAAATGAGTGAGAGCTTTTAGAGAACGTACGTTGCTCTGATGGGTCAAACACGTTACTAAATAAAATTCATGTACAACGTGATCACGGTCGGACACGGCAGTATTAAAGTTTGCTCACTGTTTGCCGCTTTTATTCTCGTGCAGTTTTAGACTTCGACTTGGGATAATTCCAAACTTCCGGCCGGGTGCTGCTCTGCAGGATGTCCTGCAGACATCTAGTAAATGATAGATGCATCTCCTTCTCTTGATGCTTTCAGTGAATTCAATGAAATTCAGTGAATCTTTACGATGTGAATGTTAAACATCCAAGACCGAAACAGTTTCCCTTCAACGTTCCCTTCACTGTCATGGAGAACGAACGAAGCATTAAAGATTGACTTAAAACCTATACCTTACTACAGGAAATTAACGATGCACCTGAATTTTAATTTACGTCGATGTTAATTTAAATCGCACTGTTTTACATCATTGTTGTTCTACAGCACCTTTATTTCAATAACAAAACCTCATTTGCTCATAGTTCCATTAATTAATGCCTCGGAGTCACTATTTGGCAGTTCTTCTATAAGAATTGAGTTCAAAATGTCGTTCGATCGTCTTCCCAAAAGGATAGGCTGCTTCAGCCTTTCTTCTTAAAATTTCCATGGCCCGTTATTTTCGGGAAAATTTCGCGTTAATTTAATGTATGTAAACCTAACTTTTGGAAAATTCGCGTTAATTTTGTGGAACGTAACATAATTTTTCTTCGCTTTGTCAACGGGCATCGTTAATTAAGCAATAGCACCACAAGTTTCTACTTGGGATGTTGGAAGAACACTCGAGGAATTCGTAAATCACTCGCCTGCGACTCGTGATTTACGAATTCTTCTCGTGTTCTTCCAACATCCCGCGTGGTTTATCAGCCTATAAACCATAGAAACTTGTGGTCTATTGCTTTTATGTAATAATTCAGAAGACACGCGAAATTTCCATGAGTTTACTGGCACAATAAACCATAGCTGATTGACCAATCAGAGCGCGCGCATTGATTTGATTATTATATAATTTCCTAAATTCGTATCTATAACGAAATTCTCGATCGACATTGGTTCTCCGGGTGCCTATTTGCCACGTAATCGGCGCGCGATCACGTGGGTGTCCAATTGCAGATATTCAATTTAAACTTTTTATAATTGGACACCTGTAATTGGATACCCACGTGATTTGTACGTCAATTGCGCACGCTTTAATGGTTTTCGTTGCAATGTTTCCTACAGTTTTCAAAACTTATGAAACGCGCTACATACGTTTTCGCTCGCAATAAGTTCTCAAAAGACATTGTTAATTCCGAAATTGGTTATACATACGATTAATCAGTAATTCGACCTCGAGTCGTACAATTCAGGGAGTAATCGTCTTCCAATTTCAAATCGGCCTCGCGCTTCGCGCGCTATTTTGAAATTACTCGCGCGATTACCCCCTAAGTTGCACTCCACCCGGTCCAATCACTATTACTAATAAGCTAGTTTTGATCATTATTAACTCAGAGATCAAAATAATGTTTTGTTCTAAATTTGCTTGATGTTATATAGATTTTTAAAGCTATATCATGCTGTTTGTAAAGCGAGCAATTCTTTACTTCACTTTAAGCTAATGAATAAAAAATTTAGTGCCACTTTGCGATCAAATCTGAAGTAAAACCAAAACCATTCGTTTTTCGTTCGCGCTGGTTTCCCTGCACTTCGCATCGGCGACATGTATTTGCTTAGAGGTTTGATTGGTTCAGTGGAGTGTCTGTGTCCTTTGTGACTGCCCAGAGTGATGACCTCGGTTTGGGTGTTACGGTGCTCAATTCAAAACCTCTCTTATGCAAAACCAAAGAAAGTGTGATTCTCTTTCGACACTTTGAAGTGAAACTGCTGAAAACAGGAACGGCACGCAAGCTCTTGAAAGATAATAACGAAATTACAGTACGTTCAATCTGCATTATGCAAATCTTATGTAAATGCCAGATGAGCATCAGGAAATTAAACAAAAAAGGATCGTATCAAAGCTATAAGATTCTATAAATCAAAATTACCATTTTACAAATTACTGGTCGATGGTAGCCTACACATTAAGGGGAGGGGATTAGCCAAACAACCGCGGGTACTCCGTGCCGATAAATCAGCAAACAACAAATTGCACTAAGAAAGATAATTTAACAGAATTTACCGAGTTACTTCATCTACAACTTCTCTTTGTTTTGTTTTAAATTACCATTCTTGTCTTCTTTAAGACGCTTCTTGACAGTCACTTTCAATTTTACTTGCTTCCAAGTTTCGCTCACCTGTTAAACCTTCCAAAAATATACTTACAGGGACTGGTTATATGCGTTTTTGGAGTTCTCTATCAAAGAATGTTTCTGTAACAACTAATAGATTGTAAGATTATCATCGTGTACTTATCATGTTATTTCAGTTGTTAGCCAAACGTTCCAATATAGTAATAAGCTTACGTTTAGAATCGTTAAAAAACATCTAATGCGATGTATAACAAGTAACCATTAATTTTTAATAATCCTAAGTTGAATCAATTCAACACACAGTAAAATCACGAGTCAGGTCTTATTAACTGTCCAACGAAACTGTAAACAAGAGAAAGCACCCAATTTCTTATAAACATTGATCAAGATATTTAGAAGTTAGATCAGAAGTTTATTTCCCTGAACTTTTCAACTAATGCATTTCTGACAAACAAAGTATCAGATAATAAAGTGTATTATCGTTTGTCTCACTGTGTGAATCATACGTAAGGTGCTGATCAGTATGTGTTGGCTTCCTGTAGACACTGGTGGTGAGGCGGCCATCGCTTTCTCTATAAACTGACTTGTCGAGAAAGGCGATCTTGCTGTTATTCTCGATCCCCATGGTGAAACGGATTGATGATTGTTGACTGTTTAGGTGTTGTAGAAAGACGTCAACTCTATTCCGATCCAGGATGGTGAAGGTGTCATCTACGTAGCGCTTCCAGATCTTAAATTTGCAAGGTGCGGACGCTATTGCTTGTTCTTCAAATATCTCCATGTAGAGATTACTAATAACCGCGGATACCGGGCTCCCCGTGGCTGTGTGGTTTCGTTGTTGGTAGAAATACGTAGATCTTAATACGAAATTCAAGAGATCCGCGATTTGAGCTGAGGTTAGTGTCGTGCGGTCAGCCAGGTCTGCGTCACTCTCTAGTTTCCGCAGCGCGGCTTGTACGGCTCCCTCGATAGGTATGTTGGTAAACAGCGACTCTATGTTGAAGGACACCATGATCTCGTGTTCCTGGATCTTTTCACTGACGATGGTGGATGCGAAGTAAGCTGAGTTTTCCACTGTGAAGTTCGAGTTGCCTGTTAGAGGAGATCAGATGTTAGCCAAGAAAACAGACAAATCATAAGCAAAAGTATTTACACATGACACAATTGGCCTAAGCGGTGTGTCGGCCTTGTGGATCTTAGGTAAACCATTAATCCTAGGTTGTTTATGTCGGGGTCTGATCTGGTATGTGTCCATCCCGTTACAGGGCTAGTAGCTTCTCGGAAAGTTTCCAGTTCAAGCTGTCTGTTGGGTCTTTGTTGAGCAGCTGGTACGGTCCGGAATCAACTAGCGCTGACATTTTGGTGTAATATGTTTCAGCGTCCAGGATTACGCTGGCGCGACCTATATAAGCCGGGAGGACCATGATGGAGTTGTCCTCTTTTAGGCTTAATTTTAGAGCCTCTTGCTGTTCCTTCGTGATGTTAGGCGTGGTTGGTTGTGCCATTTGAAAGATGGTGTTGACAGCTCTCTTGACTGTGTCTACTCGTTCCGCATCCAGTGGCTTGACTGCTGACTCAACCTTGGCGAATATCTCCGTGGCTGGGACGCTGGTAAGAGTCACGGCAAAATATTGATCAGTACCTAGGGTATGATTCACAACACCCTCAGTCAGTAAAGCACGGTATTGTGAAGTGTCTGTACGACCGGGCCAAACGTCTCGTGACCAAACCATCAGTAATCGTGGAGAGAAGAAACACCTGTCATCTGTACTTGTTTCTAACGGATATACCTCCTTTTTGTGCAGAAGATCACAAAGACAAGAACAGCCCCAAGAAGAGAACCCGTGGCAGAGTTCAAATTACCTTATGTCTAAGGAGTATCGGAGCTTCTCCACCGCTGCATAGAACAACAAGGTATTCGCACTGTCTATTTAAGTCTGACACGACATTTCGGTCACACTTAGTGTGACCAAAGGACGCCGTCGACCCAGCTTAACTTGATGGCGTGGTCTACAGGCTTCCCTGCGAGTACGGCAAAGTCTACATCAGGGAAACAGGGAGACCTATGGAGGAGAGGATCAAAGAACACGACAGGGATATACGACTCGCCAGAACCCAGACCTCCGTCGTTTCTGAACACGCCCACGAGACCGGCCACTATCCGAGGTCAAGCTTATTGATCGAAATCCTCGCTGGTACACAAGTAAGGTCAAGGAAGCTATCCACATAACACTTCACCTTCATAACATCAACAGGGATAGTGAAATTGAAATTCCTGATTCATGGATGCCCACGATCAATACACAACAACGGGAAAACGGTACAACAGCGAACCGCTGAGGGAACAGCTACTCACCGGAACATTGGAACAATGGGAGGATTGAAATCCACGAATCACAGCCGATTTTCGTAATATAAATGATGCCGTGTAATCAGTCGACCTCATCGCCTGAAGAATTGAAGACTAGCAGTAACCAGTCGAATCACCGCGATCTACATCTCAAGTGACTAGCTACATCGTGAGACAAACGATAATACACTTTATTATTGCATCTACCACGATGAACAACAACAATCTTTTCCTCGACAAAATATCAGATCTCAAAGGATATTTTAACTATTGTCAAGACAGAACCAGCATGTCCTATTACGGACGGAACAAAATCAATCAGTTACATTATCAATATTAAAGATCACAAAGATGGTCAAGGAACTTCATAAACGCTTTTCTTAAAACTCAGATCGTCTAGGGTAACTAGGACGCAAGTAAAATAATCAAGTGTCCACAAGTGAGCGCTAACTATGCTTCAGCCAAGTAGCTACAGAAACATTGTTTCTAATTACCTAATTAGGACCATGTTGTTTTTGAAGTAATGTTTAACGCGTTAGCTAAGACACTAATTGCCCTAACGTTGAAAGCCCATTTTCTCTCTCTCTCTTATCTGTAGAAAATAGGAGAAAAACAGCACGTGACACAGGAATAGAGCTATTAAGCTTCAACTACGATAACAGCGAGATCAAACTTCAGTTTATGAGTTCATGATTGCCTGGATGTGACCAAGCCTCCATTTCAGCACTATTAAATTTATGGGTTTTTTTCTTCATTGATCGTTCTTCCAGTCACAGACAAGTGTCCTCTTCACTCAGTCTTGAATGCTCATGAACGTCAAGAGAAGAGCTTTCCTCTCAAATTGCGTTTTCCTTAATTTTCTCGTTGCGAGTATCAGCCATTTTACCAGTCTTACCGTTTTTTGGCGTTCGGTTAGTTTCCTCATCTGTGGGGTCAAAGGTAACCACTCCGCTGTCCATGAAAGAGCTGGACATCGACGGCATGTTGAATTGATTCCACTAGTTGATAGTTGTTGCTTCAGAATGTTTCTGCCAGCTAATCCGCGTATTTCGCCCTGCAATTTAGTAAAAGACAGGACCATGACAAGACAACAAGAAAATAAAAAGACCATCGTGGATTTTTGCGCTATTCGTTTATGTAGCAATAAATGTATACAAAATACTGCACTGCAAAAAAGAAAAAAGTCAGTTTCATGTCAAAATGGGACGATAAGTCAATTTGTTTCCATGGAAGAAGACTTCAAGAAGACTGCAAGCAGTCTTTTCGTAAAATCCTTTACAGGAGCAAAGGGTAATTATTAATTGAAATCAGTCAACCAAAGTGTCAGGGCCCCTGTGATAGCAGTCTAGTACTTCAAGGGCTACTCTGTTTAGAATATTTAAATAAAACATATTTTTGACCGTACAAGTAAGTATTACATGTAACTATTTATAGGTAAGAAATCTAAGATAATTCATTCAACACACAGTAAAATCACGAATTAGATCTTCATTGTTCTACGAAACTGTGAACAAGAGAAAGCGCCCAGTTTGTAACAGAAGCCCTCAATAAAAAAATTGACCTCGATATCTAGAGAATAGATCAGAAGTTTATCAGTTTTTTTGGCTATGAAGTGTCAGACAGAGCCACGAGGTCTTATGATTCACGGAACTAAAAGGAGATAACTTAAGAGTAAGTTGACTGAAAACTTCCATGAACAGTAATTAAAGATCACGTAGATGATTACAGGACTTCATAAACGTTTTTCTTAAAACTCAAAGATCGTCGAGAGTAACTAGACGCAAGTAAAATATTCAAGTGTACACAAATGGGCGCTAAGACCCAGGTCAAGCGTCGAAATTCACATGAGACGAACCAAATTATTTTGAGTCAATCCCGCAAACGGGTAAAGACCGTTGGGTCAAATATCTGAAGCACACGGACAGATTGTGTAGGTCGATCTAAATTCAGTCGGACGAACTCAGTTGAGTCAAATGCCGAACTTATCATGAACGTAATTCGCTCAGTTCAGACGGTTCGTCTAATGTGAAGTTTGAAGTTTCCTGTGCCTATATTTTTAGGACAATCAGACAGTCGATCCAGGGCGCTAAAATTCAACTTTTAGACGAGAAATTTGGTACAAAAGTCTTACATGTCTTTTTGTTTGATTCGAAGGGTGAAAGAGCTTTTACATGCGTCGTTTAAGGTTTTTCGATGGAGTGTTTTCCTAGACCATACCAAACAGATGAATGAGTCATAAATCAAAAAGACACCAACAAAATATTCATAGCTTCAAAACATAACATCAGGACACATTATGATATTATTTGAAGCAATACAATTAGTATGTAATATTTAGACTGATCGTTAACAATATGGAAATAGTGAAAAACAATAAAAAATGTGAAATCTGAATTTACCATTAGTATGCAAAATGTTTGACTTGAAATGCTCGAAATTAAACATGCATTTTTTCTTGTATATTGAACTTTACATTTTTGGTATTCTTGTACATTCCACTTTACATTATAGACAATGGTATGAGCCTTTTTATATCTCATCTAGTTAGTACAAAATTTAGTTTTACCGACTTTTAATTCTTGTTTATTGTTTCCATGGAAATATCGATTGCCTTTTGAAATAGATGATACCAAAATTCAATCAAATTTCCAATCACTGGTGTAATTTTCACATAGATCTGATGAAAGAAGAATTGTTAAAAGCTGATTGAAAATGCTTGTATGCCTACTTGAGAACAACTGGGTCGAGACACCAAAGCATGTTATTGTCTGTTGGTCAATACTTAAACATATCCTCTGAGTCATCTATTGTTTCCATGTTTAGCTGTCAGTGTAAATGACATGACTGTCACATTTGCAAGAAGGTGATTGGCTAACAGAGCTTTAATTAACAATGTGCACTTTCCATAACCAGCCCGGGGGCATGATGCAGTATTTTAATTTATTCAGCTTTCTACGGCTTTGTGAGATTTAGCATTTGATAATTCATTCGTAAAATTCGCGTCTAATTTCTTGTAAAAACGACATGGAGTCAGCAACGGATGAGAAAAGTCTCGAGAAACGTCTCAAAGTAGCCGCTTTAGCTTGGGCTTGTACCCTCACCTCACGGGCTTGGCGCCTCTAGAACCACCGTCAGTTGATGGTTCGTTTCGCTATTATTTAAGCGATCTCGAAATATTTGCGCGGCTGCTTAATGCTAAACCCCACAATGCTAACAGTATGCCTCCTCTTCTTAGAAGAGAGCGCGATAAGACGATGGCAAGAAGGAAGGGTCAACAATGTGAATGAAAAGGAATTCAAATGACAGGTACGTCAGCCGCTGGCTCCGTCTTACGTTGCAGCACTTGTTGAGGTCTGGAAATTGAGGAGAGAGCTATCTAATGTTATTCAATATCTCGAAGAACGTCTCGTAAGAAGGGACTACAATTTTGTTGTACAGCTGAATATTTGCTTTTTTAACCAGTATTATTGTTATTGAAGAATCAAGTGGTCTGTTTGCCTTATCAGCCAAATCCAGGGATCAGATCGGACAGTGCAATCTTGCAGTTCAGTATTAGAAACTAATATATTCCCTTTATTTACAGGGTAAACTCAAAATGAACACGATTTTCTTGGAGCAAATAACATGAACGTCGAACAGAGCAGTCCTTGATGTAGTCCATTAATGGATTTATGGTTGATAGGATAACAGGCTTCCCTGTGAGAACTACGACATTTTTAAGTTTAGTGCATGATCAGAAGAGATAACAGAAAAGTTAGAAATTGATACGTAGACTTTATTTACTAAAAAGCCGTCATATTAAAATGCCAATGGCCACACGTCATCTAGATTTGTTCAAGATAAGTGCTTTGTTTGAAAAGGTCTTGTCCAAACACGTCTCATAACTGTTATCTCACATTAATATTTACATTTCTTTGACAGAGCTCAGTGTTGAAATCTGCCGTTTTTATTTTACTTGTGAGCATAAATGTAAGCGTGTATCTTCTCTTCAACCTTATTACAAATAGCATCAAACTATGCGGCTGATAGTTTTCCGTCATGTAAGGTAATAGAGATTTAATAGAGTAATAAGATTAGTGTCACCGTTGTCATTGCCATTGTCGGTTATTTAATTAAGAGTATCCTATTAGCATCTCTATCAACACTATTTTTCATTAATATTACTCCTAACTTTAAAAGATATTATTGCTTTATAAGTATTTTACAACGTAATCAGGGTTTAGGTTGTCAATGCATAGCCCATGATAGTACAGTTATAGAAAGGCATTCCTTCCTTGCCTTGTTAAAGTTGAAAAATGCCAACGTAATTGTCAACAGGGTGATTGAGCGAACAACCTATTATAAATAATGTTAATATATAACATTACGAATTTCATCCATACTGAACTGTCAAACGTCGTACATATGTCTGTTTTTATTCTATGCTATCATGTCGTTGTTGAGTCGTCTTGTTTTGGTCTCAGGCCCCGTCAACACCATGCAAGAGAAATTTGAAAACGCAGCTTTATTACCTCGTGTACGGTTAAGCTAACCTTCCACGCTAGGCCATCACGAAAACGTAGTTTTTCGAAAGTGCTCTACAAACCGGAGGAATTTGAAAAATAGCGGAGTGTACGTTTTAGGGTAGACGGAAAATATTTTGAAAACGGATCTTTCCTAATACGATGACGTCACGATAATTATGTGAAACACTCGACAAATCACTCACCTTCTTAAAGGGGCGGAGCCGACGGGGAAAGGTCTTGGGGTGCCCGTGAAACAACATACAACGGGTGGCGAAAACGATGACAATCTGGTGAGTACCCTTACTTTGCACCTCACCCCCCCCCCCCCTTGAAAAATCCTGGCTACTCCCCTGCTTTAATTCTACTGCAGGTTTCACGTAAAGATAAGAGAAAAGTAAAAAAAAAATCGGCTTGGGTGTGCGCGAAAAAAATTACGCGTTATTTTTTTCGCTTTCGCCTCTGTACATGATGTTCGGCTAAAATACGCAAAAAATTACGCCTGTTCTGCAGGCTAAAGTATATGACACTAATCATCTTGCGTTCTCTTTCACATTGTGCTTCAGTTAAACCCTGTCTTGAAAACGTAATATCAACGCCGCCTTCGTTTGCTGACATAACAATAGAAATGAGTTTTCTTTTCTAAAACTGGAAAACTTTGGGGGAGCAATCGTTTCGCCAAAAGCAAACTCTCTCTGTCAAAATGGTTAATGCGGTTTTCATGCTATTTCCCGCCAGAAAAACACTGCCTGCCCAATTTTCCGCCAAGAAAAGATGGTGTTGATACGGGTTCGTACGGTGATGTCATAAACAAATTTTCTCGGCTTGATGATTTAACCAAAAATTCTCCGTAATCTAAGAATGTATGCAACAATGTCGGTAGAAAAATAGGTATATTCATATTAATTGGGGCACGAAATATATCTTATAAGGAGGCCGTTTCGAGGGATGCTCTTACGGAGTTGAAACACCGCTGTCACTGTTTTACATCTGCAGATCCATCAGAAAAGACCACACATCACCATGAGTGACCTTGAAGTGTTCTTATGTTATTCATTTCGACAATCGGTAACCTTCCCTGGGGAAGGGGGGTACTATACGGGGAGGCTCCGCCGGAAAGGGGTACCTTTTCCAGGCTTCAGATATATAAAAGGGTAGGGATTTTACAAGTTAGTGATAGTAATTGGACCGAGTACAGTACAATTCAGGGAGCAGTCGCGCGAGTAGTTTCAAAATCGGACGGACGCGAAGCGCGAGGCCGATTTGAAATTACGAGCACGATTATTCCCTGAATTGCACTCCACTCGGTCCAATCACTAATAAATCGTATCTATAACAAATTTCGGAATTAAAAATGTCTTTTGAGAACTTCTTTTGAGTGAAAACATCTTAACGCTTTTCAAAAATTTTGAAGCTGTAGGAAACGGTGCGAAGGAAGCCATTAAAGCGCGCGTAACTGACGTGCGAATCATGTGGGTATCCAATTCAAATTGGATACCTGTAATTGGACACCCACGTGATCGCGCGCCGATTACGTAACAAATAGGCGCGCGGAGAGCATAACACGATCGAGAAGTTTGTTATAGATACCATTAAGGTATATAACGGGGTAGGGAGATTTATTTTCCTCTTTTTATTTTGTTTAGTTTCTCCTATGTATATTGTGTTTGTTAATTAATACAAAAAAAAAATAGGTATTTAAAGGGGAAATGAAACAATGCACACATAGTCTTCATATGTAAACACATAATTTGTTACAACATAGAAATATGACAAGGAAGCAAATTTTATTGTCTGATATTTTTAAGTATGAGTTCATGTTAGTTTGTAGTATACCCGAGCTAAATTAGTTTTTTGTTATGGCTCGTCCGACCGAATGCCTCAACTTGGTATTCGTTTAAACTGAAGCCATCAAGTTGTCGAAAGTTTAAATTACAGTAAGTATGCAATGCTTTTAAATAACTATTTCAAGAATTCTAAATTGATGTTAGTTATTTCCAATGTACAACATTCTTTTGCCCTCCAACATAACTGTCAATTGACAACTGAATATTGATTCAATAGAGAGAGTCTCCATTAATAAATTATATTTCCAATCCGTCTATACATTATCAATAGCAGTACTTGGCTGGACTATAGAGCATCTGACTGGGCAGTAACATATATGTCACAGTTCTTACATGTAAAACTATTTAGAATGTGTTTCATAACACATGATTAATTATTTTGTCTTGTTCTGTGATCCAAAACAAAGACAGTCCACTTCTGTTTTATTTTCTCAAAGTAACTACCACTACTCCAAATTCAAAGGACATAGTTATTCAAATACAAAATAATCTAACTTTTAATTCTTTCTCTTGACTTCAGCCAAATCTTGAGCCATGCATTAAGGTTCTACTTTTTGCTCCTGTGGATAAAATCCACGTGTCTGACCATTCATTTTATTGAGTTTTTTCCACGTTGTTTGGGAAAATGTTTCCTTCCACTCCAGCAGTGCAAAGTGGTAGTCGTACAGGACTAAAGGTCATCTTGAAATCTGCAGCATGTAGTAGTGCAGATAAGGACTGGGGCCTAGGAACCTAAGGCTACGTAGAAAGCTGCCAAAGACCAAGTTCTTCTGGCATTGTAGTAACATTCTTGAATATTTCAAGTGAGCTCAGGCCCAACAGGTCCTGAGATGGCATGGTCCAACTTTTTCAGGGTGCGGTCAAAACTGACTCCAAGGACCTGGAATTTCCAAGACCCATTCTGCAATGTAGCAGAACCTAGAATATGTAAAGGGAGCCATCCTCTGGTCCAACGTATCCAATGATAATAAGAATGAGGTCCACAAGGGTCCACACTCCCAGGCCCCCAAAGCTGAACAGCTTTCCAAGACCCTCTCTCCAGTGTCCTAAATAGAAGCGGTCCACACCAAAACCACCAAGAGTCAAGCTGTAGAGAGAAAGAGATAACAGTTCTTTTCACAAGAAAACAAGAAGGCTCTGGCTACAAATTGAGATAATTATCATAGCAAGTTCATTAATTGTAATCAATTTTAATTACACTTAGATTATGCATCCCTAATGAGTGGTGCCAAAAAAGATGCTCCTTGACTATGTACAGTGTAATACCCTCAGACATAATTATAAAAGTTCATCTTTCAGAGATGTTAGCCTTAAAACCACCAATTTTCAAGAGTGATCATGCGGGATCAATCAAGACAGTACCCAGTCCAATACTGAGATAATATTAGACCAGCAGTGGAGCAATCTGATTGGTTGATTTTAGTTATTGGCCCTGTGAACTAACTTAGTCATGTAATAAAATACCATATTGCAAGGTTGTCACAAAGTTTTGAAGGTAGGTGGCTTTACTGTTGGAGTACAGTAGCTGGTTGATTTTGCAATCTCTTTCTAAAGAATCAAATGAGATGGAAGAGATGGGAATTTTCCGCAGCAGCCAGCTACGTTTATCAACACTGATATAGTTAGAGAAGATGTCTTTGGTTACCTTAGTAATACAGCAGTAGACCATCTGTAACCTGAAGTCCAATTGCATGACAACAATTTTGGAAATGTACGGTTACCTTAGAAACAAAGCATACAATAAAGAACAGGTAGTTCCGTATTTTCAATGGCATAGGAAATACTGGTACATTAACACAGCTACTAAGACCTCGCTGCTGCTATTTTAACTCTTCTATGGTGATGAGGAACTAGTATAAAGTAGTCAGATTAAGAATCTTGAGGATGATTACAGGCTGAATTCCGAATCAAGCATTCTGGATTTCCAAGCCCTGGCTGGGGTCACTGCCTTGCGTTCTTGGGCGAGACACTCTCTAGATCACAGTGCCTCTTTCCACCCAGGTGTTTAAATGAGTACCAGCAAATAAATGCCGGGGGGGGGGGGGTAACCCTGCAATGGACTGGCATCCAATCCATATTACATTATGCCGCAGAACAAACTGAAATAAGGTCCAGCTGTATGAACAGGGTCATGCAAGTGTTACTTTAGCCAATTCATAACTGTGATAGATGTAATTACCACGTATCAAGCATTGTTTTATAATACAATTGGAATGTCATAGTCAGTAGCACATCATCAATTATAACATAACTAAAGCAAAGCGCGCACTCTGATTGGCTAATTTAGCGTCTACTATTTGCCCATGGGTGTACGTTGCTGACGTGTGTGCTAATGTTTACAAAGCAAATCTTTTGACAGACATTGTTTCCAAAGTAATGGTCGACGTTCCTCTGCCAGAAATGCGAAACTGTCTTCACAGTTGTGTGAAGATGAAACTTTATCGAGTTATTGGTGTGCAGTCGGTTGTCATGAATAAATTTTCGCGCACTTGTTTTCTCTTGTGATGTAAGACTACACGAACACTTTTTTGTGATGTAGCTCAATAAAAGGACTTCTGTTGTTCCAATGTCTCAATGTTATGTTATAAAACAAATGGTAAACGCCATAGCGTGCACTATTGAGTTATGGATGCACTTGGGAGGTTTGCTAAGCCCTCAAGAAGCTAGAGTTGCACTCGGCTATCGCCTCATGCGACTCTTACGCTTCTTTCGTGCTTAGCAACCTCCGCGTGCATCCATAACTCAATAGTGCACGCTATGGCGTTTACCATTTGTTAAATATATATAAAAAGTAATACAATGTAACTCATTGTTTTTTTAGAGAAGTTTTAGAGAGGTTTTCACTTGAGCATCGTGAACCAAATCCAGAGTCATAACTTACTAAATAAGCCAATCACAACGGACATAGGCAATTGAAAGACTCAATACTTGAACGGTGAAACATGCAAATATCAGCCTGATGAAAATATGAGAGAG